>NC_056737.1:1340848176-1341163278 GCF_019279795.1 Protopterus annectens
ATAAGCCATTGTATTTGTTTCTGCTATATGCACCATGGTAAAACTATCCCACAGGGGATCAGATCAAATTCCACCAGGGCTGCATCTACTTCTATATCCTTTCTCAGAGGTGTTCCTACCGGAGACATTCTAGAAGCTGCTACCTTTGGCTCAGTTCATACGTTCACCAAACAGTACCATTTACCTTTCTTCTCTAAATCCAGAGCTGGCTTTGCCACTGCTGTCCTGCAGGGCCTTATGGCTGGTCCAAATGCTTTATAAATCCATCCTCCGAACCATAGCTTTGGGAATGTACCCAAATGTAATGACTGCAGCATTGAAACATGAAGAACATAGTACAGTTGTGTACACTTACCATAAATGTAGATGTTCGAGTGTATTCACTGTTGCAGTCCTGGTTACCCTCCCTCCAACCCCTTGTTTTTCTCTTACTCTTCCTCTACTTTCCTTTGCTATGCTTAAATGCCTTTTTTGGTGTATTTGCTTTTGTTTGGATGTATTTTTTTGTGTTTTTAATTTCTTAAATATTTGGCTCCCCATTGAGGGGGGGGGCACCTGACATCTGGGGGAAGAAAAACTGATGTAATGGTGTCGGCTGCATGTTTTATACCCCTGACGTCATGGAAGAAGGGACAGCAGCCGACGCAGGACCCAAGACTGTTAATCAGGCTGACTGAGGGCAACCTGCCAGCAGATTACCCAAATGTAATGACTGCAGCAGTGAATGCACTCGAATATCTGTATTTATGGTAAGTGTACACATCTGTACTTTATTAATTTAGCTCTACAGTAATCTGCCCTGTTTGCGTATGTTGCATCACATGAGTTTCCATGAAAAGTCTTTATTACTATGTTTATCAATAAACTTCTAAAATTTTGGGTCTTACTGACTTTCTTTAGTCTGTTTCTTTCATTGTTGCCAATATGTCTATCCATTTCTATTTAATCAAACAGTTCTTCCCTTAGACCATTTTCTTCTAGACTTAGGATACATTCTTTGTTCTCCGTTCCTGCAGGCTTTCTACAGAAATTTCCAGAAAATCTTCCTGTGCCATATTCTCTTCAGCCTGTCTCATCCGTTGCTCTTTCATATGGAAACTCACTGGCCTATTACTCCACAACATTGACTGTGTCAGGATTTGCCACAGTTTCCTGTTCCTTCCCTTGGAGTGCAACTCCATCTGAACTTTTGTACTGGTTTCCTGCTGAAGACTCCAAGGTATCTTCATATGACAACTGATTAGATGCTTCCTGCTGCACTGGTTTCTCCTTAATCTGGGGATTCATTATTCTATCATGCTGTGATGTTATCAGAGTGATTTTCTACACTAAATCCTTCACTTTGCAGTTAATCCATAACTTTGATTTCTATTTCTTTAACTTCTCCATTACTAATCCTCTTTTCTACTTTCCCCTTTGTTTTATTATTTTTTGTATGTAAAATTTTCCATATCTGGATGCCTGTATTTCTCTTCATATATTTTTTCTGCTGTTTTTTGTATTGATTAGTTTTGCTTTCTCCTTTGCATAAATATGTCATATTAATTCTCTTCTTTTTCCCCCATATCCTTATTTCTTCTTCAGATGTCTCCCGCTCATCCTATTTCTCCTTACTTGGGGACTCATTATTCCATCATGCTGTGATGTTATCTGTGTTTGACTTTCTCCAGTAAATCCTTCACTTCGCAGGTATTCCATAACTTCAGCTTTACTAATCTTCTTTTCTACGTTCCCCTTTGTGATTTTTTTTTTGTATTGGGATATTTTACATGTCTGCGTGCCTTTGCCTGTATGTCTCTGAATATCTTTGGATCTGCTTTTTTGTATTAATTTGTTTTTCTCCTTTGCATAAATATTGCGCCACATCAGATCCATATTACGTATGAGGGTTCTATAGTGGACAGGCAGTGTTCGGTGGACTCTGAACGCTGATGTAGTCACCCATCTAGTACAGATCTAGTGAGTTTGCCGTTGGTATCGGTTGCTTGTGGACAACTTATGTCAGGGCAGTCCCTTATAAACCTCTCCCTCTCTCTCTGACTGTATCCACAAACACTTCTGGTTTGGCATTGGGAGGCATTTAGAACTCTCTTTCCAAGGGATATGATCACAAGGTGAGGCTTCTCTGCACAGCAATGCATTGATAAGTGTGGTGGTCCTCCTCATGTTGCAGGCTGTGCAGGACCTCTTTCCCCATTTCAGTGTAATAACACTACTGTTTGGTACATCAGCATGCCAGGTGGGATCCACTGTTGTCCCATATACCAAAATCCCATGGAGTCATGGGAGTGGTCCCTTGGTCATTTATAATGGATGCATCTTTCACCACTGTAGAAAGCCTTGTTCTGACCTTTTATCATCACTGACTGATACCAAATGCAGCAGATAGCTTTCCATCATTCTCCTTTCTGCGCATGCGGACACACACACACTCACACACATATATATGCATACAGCACACACAGGGGCATACTTAAAAGTGACCTTCTGGTCTTCTATATACCGTTTTCCATTTCCCTTTATAATTAAATTTCTGCAGAAAACCAAACAGAGGAAGGTAAAAGTTAGTCCCATGCCCTAGCCATACTGGCCCAGACAAGTATGGCTTCCCCTGCTTTGACCTCACATTTTAGAGAACACTCTTATCCTTAGACCCCTGAAGGGTCACTCATTCCATCTCCCCAGGATACCGTTTCCAGACCTCCAGTCCCTCAGCATAACCACATGGTTTTTCCAGTTCTGCTGATAGCCTTGATGATCAGGACCCTGTTTTCCCAACCTAAGATATGCCAGATCGTTCTAAATGTCCTCTACCATAGAAATTTACAGACATGGATGGAATTTTTGCTGTTTGCTACTACCCCAGGTCGTTCTCTGCCGTTATTCTGGCAGTTCCGAAATTTTTGGTTAACATTGTTGATCAAGGTCCTAGCTAGTTCACTGTCCAGCTTATACATCTAGCAGCCATTTTATACTTTTGCCAGGGTTGTTACTATTTCTTGTTGGCTTGAGTTTGTAAGGTCTTAAGAGTTGCATCACCTTTTTAAGGACATGTTCCCTCTTGGATATGAATTTTATTTTGAAAACCTAGTAGTGCCTCGTTTCAATCCAGCAGCCAAAACTGATAAGAAATACTTTTCTAAAATATTTTTTTTCTAGTAGCAGTTACATCAGCAAGGTTTTCCAAAGTGCAAGCACCTTCTTCTAAAGCAATTTATATTGCATAAAGATTTTCTGTGTTTACATACTAACCTTACTTTCATCCCCAAGCTAGCTCAGAAATTAATCTTAGCCAGTCTATTAACCTTAATATTTTTTCAGCAGTACTGTAACAGAAGGGAATATTTGATGAGCTATCTAGATATGCATCATCAATTAAGATTTTATCTAAACAGAATTAAAGATTTTAGAAAGGATCAGACTTTCCATCTGATTCATTTGGGCTGTCAGTCAGTCATGGAGCTAGTTTGCAGATTTCAGTCTCTTTTGCACTTAATTAGTTTCTAAAGTGGAAGGACAGCATCCCTACAAAAGTTGTACATGAGGAAGTCAAAGGTGGACTGCATTAATTTCACAGGCATCCACCCTCTTCTAGAGGATCACACATTAGATTTCATACCCCAACATAGTCTCAAGACACCAAAGCCAAAATGGTTATTGGTCATATTGCCCGAGCAGATATTGATTGGGTCTCAGGTCCCATCTGCTCAGGGCCTTTCACAGATTCTTCTGAAGTTGGCCCATTTCTTGGAGTTTATAAAATCTAGGCAGCCAACCCTCAATAAAGCTTCTGTCTAGGGTGTTCTCTCTGCCAAAAGAAAAGTGTTACAACTACCCAGAGGGACTCAAACTCATATTTAGAATCTGACAGCGAAAACATGTCTGTGCCACCTCAGAATTTATCCTTTGGAGATACCTTTCATAGAATGAAGGAGAATGAGACGCTAGTGACTTCTCACAGACCTAGAATTTATACAGACTGTTCCTAGTCCTGCCAGGCCCAAGTCCCCTGGCCATTCTTCCAGTTTTTTGAAGCCTTTGATGCCTTTGCCTCCACATCCTTACAGCTTCTCCTTGGAAGACTGATTACTTTTCTAGGGTCCATGACTTTCACAAACATCTGTGTTAAAATGCTGTTGCAGATCCAGCAGTGATATCTGTAGATTCCTGCAAGAGCTCCAGTATAATTGCAACAAATAAAAAACATCCAAAATGATAGGGGGAGCAGGTTACTTAATCAGTTTAGAAAGAAAGCTTACACCTTGGCTGCCCTGGCCATTAGGGCCCTCAACTACCAATCTCACTTTTAAAGTTTCAAAAATCTGTCCTTAATCAGCTAAAACAGAAGTCAGTGGAGATTAATGATAAGGACCTTAGGAAGTAGACACTCAACGTAAGGATTCTCAGCTCCTGTGTTCCCTGTCACTCCTTGAAATGTGGCAGTGATTGATGCATCACACAGAGCAGCTGCTACTATATTGGTTATTAGAAGACATGCTTGTTTGAGGATTCATCACATTCCAATGCATGTAAAGGTGGGGTAGAAGACTCATCAAAAACTGGATGAGGAGTGGGAAACTATACAGTTTGTCAACGACCTGTTGCATTGACCATCCCCTTGATATTTAGAAATTACCAAGTATAAGCTGTCCCTTTCCTTCCAAACAGGACAGAAAGAGACAGTAATTACCAAGTAAAAGTTGTCCCTTTCCTTCCAAACAGGACAGAAAGAGACAAAAATGGAAGAAAACAATTTTTTGGGGGGAAAAATGGCATTGCCAGCAAAAACAAAGCCAGAGATCCCTTGGCCTGCATGTTCCAGAAGTAGCTACTATCACTCTGTAGAGCACCCAGCCACCACTAGGACAAAAAAGAGGCAGGCTGGCATTTTTTGCACATCAGTGGAAAAATGTCACTCTAGACAAATTGGTACTCCTAATTGTGAAGGAGGGGTGCACCCTTCCTTTGTAGAGAAATTCAAATTTAGGGGACTTCCACCCTTGCATATTAAAGGTCAATTGGCACATTGGGCTTGGGGGGTTGGGGGTTACCAGAAAAAAAGAACAGTTTTTTACTGAAGACTTTGCTTAGTGCCAAGAAGAAAATAGGTTTAAAGATTTGTTTCTGGAGATTAAACAAGATGTTCTTTGTGTTTCACTGTTGCAGTCATTACATTTGGGTTATCTGCTTGCAGGTAGCCCTCAGTCGGCTTGATTATCAAAGTCTTTGGTCCTGGGTCGGTTGCTGTCTCATCTTCCATGACGTCAGGTAGTCTGATATAAAGCATGCAGCCGATGCCATTACATCAGTCTTTCTTGCTGTGCGGTGCCCGAAGCAGAAGCTGTTCGCAAGTGCCGGTCGGCCGACTCCTGAAATTTTCGTTTTCGAGTTACAGATCCGAAGTCTTCAACAAAGCTAAGTACCCCATTGGGGATCCTTTTTCTTGCTCTTAACCGATGTCAGTAAAAGTTAACAATTGTATTTCTTGTGGAAAGCAAATACTTCATAAAGATTTTCATTCATACTGCATACCTTGCTTAGGTCCAGACCACAACATCCCTCGCTGTCGGTTTTGTGTCTTATTCAAACCTCGAACTGTTCATCTTCAATTCATTTTCGCATCTAAATATTTTGGTACTCTGTTCAATTATCCAGAAATGGCTTCGGTAAGCCACCCGACTACCGACATTCCGAAAAAGCGCATAGCTAAAGACAGAGACAGATGGCATAGGTCCAAAACTGCCGACGACGCTTCTGCTTGGCTAGTTGCCAGTCCGCCGGTACTCAGTGAGGCACTTTTGCAGCCCCTGATACTCACTACTTCAGATTTGCAGGCTTCTACTGAGACCTATTCGGAGTCTGGTATGCCGCACGATGCTTCTTCGACTGTGGAACCTGTGGATGTCTCTACCTTGGATGGGTCCAGAGCCGCTGTGCAGGCACCAGCTTCTAAGGGTGTATTCAGGCCTACTGACTTGCATATTAAACCGACGCTATCTTCTTCTTCAAGGCCTAAAATTCGATCCATGCCTAGAAAACTGACTCCCAGACTGCATGGTCAGGCCCCTATGCCTAAAAACAAATGATAAGAATGGCTGAAGACCTTATTACTCTAATCAGGGGAAGCCACCCTTCTCCCTCTAAGAGACCTAGAACTGATTTTCCTTCTAATTCTTCTGATCAGGATTCTGATATTTCTGTTTTCTCTGATGACCAGGAGTTGTCCTTATCTACCTATGAGGATTCTGATGCAGAGGACTCCATTCCTTCCGCTTCCCCTCCAGAGGATTTCACTTTTGGTGAAACCTTGCATACTCTTAGGGAGCAATTTTCACTGGGAAAGCCAGGATTATTCAGACTCCAAAAAGAGACTTGGGGGATTCTTACTCCTACCTCAACACAGGCCTTTAGCTATCCCTCCTGTACTGGTCATTGTAAATGATACCTTCTTGGAATCTAGCCTGGCCCCTGACACTTTACCTCCGGCTCCCAGAAAACCTGACAGGTATTACAGAGTACCTGACTCTCACAAGTTCCTCTTTAAGAATCTTACTGCGGATCCTGAGACCATTTCACTGGGACGCAAAGGCATTAAGGCTACTACTGCCAAAAAACGTACCCCCTCTGATGGAGATTCCAGGGCCCTGGGCAGATGGAGTAAGAAGGGGATACACTTCTGCTTCTTTGGCCATTAGGGTCTTAAACTGCCAGTTACATATGTTAATGTGTCAGCAACGTATTATTGGATTGCTTAAACAGAAAATGATGTTGATTCCGGACTGTGCTGAAAATAAAGAATTACAGGATTTAAATCATTCTGCTCAACAAGTTGGAAAATATACTTTGCATTGTGGTTTTGATTCATTAGAGGCATCTTGCAGGGCTGCTAACACTGGTTCTGTACTTAGAAGGCATGCTTGGCTTAAAGAGCAAACTTTGCCAGATCATGTTAAAGCTAAATTACTGGATGCTCCCTTAAACCAAGACCGCCTGTTTGGCAACAAAGCAGTAGTACTGAAAAAGATGGAGGAAAAAGCTAAATCTATGCATACTGTTAAATATTTCCTACAAGTACAGCCTCCCAAGTTTAGTAGGCACTGGCCTTCTAAGAATTGGTCCTTTCCTGCCTCTTCCAGGCCTTCTCGGTCCAAACCCAGGACTAGCAGACCACCCAGGCTTCAGTCTCAAGGTATTCACAGGCCTAAACAGTGGGGGGCTCCCATTTACAAAGCTGGGAGTAGTAAGACACCCCCTATGGTAAACTGTCACAATGACTTTAAACTTTCCAAGCCCTGCTCAACTGACTGTTCCTTTGGGTGGAAAGATCGCTCTGCATGCAAAAAACTGGGAACTCTTTATCCAAGACAAATGTGTTTTAAATATTGTTACGCAAGGATACATATTCCACTTTCACTCTGTACCAACCCCAAAAGGTTGGCCAGACCTACCCCCAAGTCAGTGGGCAGAGGCTCAAAAGTAGTTTTTTTTCTCTTCTAAGTATCAGAGCTATTCAACCTGTCCCAGGAGAGGAATGGGGGAAAGGTTTTTACTCAAGACTTTTCCTGGTATCCAGAAAAGACAATTCCTGGCGTCCTATCCTGGACCTGTCTATCCTAAACACCTTTTTGGTAATCTCAAAATTCAAAATGCTAACTCTTAATCAGCTGCTTCCCATGCTAGGCAAAAATGCCTGGTTGGCAACACTGGATTTAAAGGAAGCCTACCTGCACATCCCAAAAAGGGAATCTTGCAGAAAATACCTACGCTTTAGAGCAGCTTACATACACTATCAGTTCTCTGCACTGCCCTCTGGCTTATCTACTGCACCAAGGGTATTCACAAAGTGCCTAGCTCCAGCCATTGCATACTGCAGGCAAAGAAATATTCAAATATATCCATACCGAGACGATTGTCTAATTCTAGCAGAAAGCCAGGACATACTATTAAATCATCTGGCATTTGTAAAGAAATTGTTAATTTCTCTGGGGTACACCATAAATGAAATGAAATCACATCTAGTACCCTGCCAACAAATTGTATTCCTGGGAGCAAGCTTGAATACAATTTCCCAGATGGCCTATCTCACGCCAGAGAAAAAAGTTTGACAGCCTACTTCAAACTACTGGCCACAAAGACTCGGCTATCTGCAAGGAAAATACTGAAAGCCTTGGGGTTCATGGCCTCTTGCATTGTACTAATTCCATATGCAAGACTGCATATGAGGAAACTACAATGGTATCTAAAAAGCCTATGGAGTCAACATTCTCAGGACCTGGAATCAATGATTCCTATCATCCCTTGTCTACAGACAGAGTTACTTTGGTGGGCAGAGGCCTGCAACCACAAAAAGGGACTGCCATTCACTCTACCCCCTGCAATACAAACCCTAACAACAGACGCATCAGATTATGCATGGGGGGCTCACTTGACAGGGCAGTGCATTCAGGGCAAATGGAACCAGAGTCAAATGCACCTGCATATCAATCAAAAAGAAATGTTAGCTGTACAGAATGCTCTGACAGCCTTCAAGGACCACATTCTTCCAGGACAATTATTGGTAAAGACGGACACCACCACTGTTATGTGGTACATAAACAAGCAGGAGGGAACCCGCACACCCTCTCTGCAGACTAACCAATGCTCTGTGGAGCTCAGCCTTGAGCCACCGAGTGCATCTCCAAGCTCAATTCCTGCCAGGCAAGTTAAATACTCTGGCAGACGACCTAAGCAGAAATCTCATGGACCCACATGAGTAGAAACTGGAACCAAAGACATTCAACATTTTGAGAAACAAATAGGGGATCCCAGAAATGGACCGGTTTGCCTCCCCGCAGAACTATCAATTGGACAATTTCTGCACAAGGATTCCCCACAGACAAGCTTGGAAAGTGGATGTCCTGTCCTTCACCAGGAAAAACCTATCAGTTTATGCCTTTCCCCCTCTGCCTCTCCTCTCCAATGTGCTACTAAAGATCAAACTAGACAAACCAAGGACAGTTCTCATTGCACCAGACTGGCCACGCCAGCACTGGTACCCCCTCTTGTGCGGTGTGTCACTGTTGGAACCTTGGCACCTGCCTCAGACTCCTTCCCTCCTCTCCCAGCAGGCGGGCCAGATTCTGCACCCCCCAGCTCCAAACCCTGAACCTTGCAGCCTGGCTAATTACCTGAGTTCTCCGTTACCATTACTCAGTAAGCAAGTGATGGGTGTCATTCTGGAGGCAAGGAGGCCTAGTACTAGAAAATCCTATGCTGACAAATGGAAAGGATTCTGTTCCTGGAGCCAAACGCAGGGGATGGGCACAACAGTGCCTAATTTACTTACCACACATTCTTCAATACTTAACTGAGATGCTTTACAAGGGTCTTTCCTTTTCTTCCATTAAAATTCATGCCTCGGCCATTTCAGCACATTATAATACAGAGCCTCCCCTCTTCTCTCATGTACTGTTGAAGCAATTCCTCAGAGGGGCCAAAAACTTAAGACCACCAAGGAGAGGCCCTACTCCAGCCTGGGACTGTTACTTTGTATTGGAAAATGCTCACTCTACCTCCCTTTGAGCCAGCTGCCAATACAGAGTTGAAATTCCTTTCTTGGAAAATAGCCTTCCTTCTAGCCATCACTTCTGCAAGAAGGGTCTCTGAATTACAGGCCCTCATGGCAGTGGAGCCTTTCATCATCTTTCATGCGAACAGGGTGTCCCTCAGGACCAATCCTTCCTTTATGCCCAAGGTGGTATCCAGTGTGGCCCTTAATCAGTCCATTCATTTGCCAACCTTCTTTTCTAATAAATGGGAACGAATACTGCACTCTTTGGACATGTACAGACAACTTAGATTTTACTGGAACAGGACTAAGCCTCCCAGGAAATCTGAACAACTATTTGTGGCATTTGCTGCAAGGGCAGATGGGGAAGGCCATTTCAAAGCAAACCATTTCTAACTGGATAGGCCATTGCATTCATTTCTGCTATAAGCACCATGGAAAACCTACCCCACAAGGGGATAAGACCACATTTCACCAGGGCTGCATCTACCTCTGCAGCCTTTCTCAGAGGTGTTCCTACCAGGGACATCCTAGAAGCTGATACCTGGAGATCTGTACATACCTTCACCAAACATTACCACTTGCCAATTTTTTCTAAATCCAGAGCTGGTTTTGCCACTGCAGTCCTGCAGGGCCTAATAGCATGCAAAATCTCAATGCTAGAAGTTTAAACCTCAAAATGCACTCTCTCGAGGCACTCCTAAAAATGGAGAACATCGATATCTGTGCAGTGACTGAGACCTGGTTCAAGGCTCCAGAGAGCACCCCTGCAGTACCAGGCTACAATTCTTACCACACTTTTCGACCACAAAACCAAGATCGAAACACTAAAGGTGGAGGAGTGTCCATATTCACCAAGGATATTCACACCTCCAGGCTAGTTGCCCAACACACAATGCATCTGAAATTTTCCAGGTGCAACTAACACTAGGTAAGACTGCAGTCCAAATTGTAGCTTGCTACAGATCCCCCACCATACCCCAAGATTCTCACTACACCTTCCTAAACATACTGGAAAATATTAAGATACAACCAAACACACTAATACTGGGTGATTTCAACTACCCTGCCATTAATTGGGAAAACTACTTGGGCACCAACTCTTTTTCCCAACGGTTCTTGGAATTCATAAATTCCAACGCTTTGGATCAACTAATCCATTGTCCCACCAGGGGCTCCAATATCCTAGACCTGGTCATTACCAACATGGGAGATAGATGCTCCACACCAGTGGTCACCCCCTCATTGGTCAGATCTGACCATAAGCAAATCACCCTTGACATCCACATCCCACCCCCACCCCCCAGTAAGGAAACCTCCTTAAAAAACTTCTCCAAAGCCAACTTCATGCTACTGAAGTCAGAAGTGACAAACTTCACAACACCCACGCAGATGGGATCTGGAAGTTCGACTGCAGAATCCTACACTAAGGCACTGTACGAGCACATGAATCGTGCCATCCCAAATAGGACAAAGATGCTCTTCTCCAAAAAAAAGGAAGCCAATCTGGTGGTCCCCTGCTATAAACAAACTATACAACAGAAGGAGGAAACTGTTGCAGAAAAGAGGAAAATCCCAGGATGCAAAAAACTCCTTCACCAGCCTCAGTAAGAAGCCGAGATCCCTCATAAAATCCTCAAAAGCTAGTTATGAAAATAAAATTACCTAAAGATTCCAAAGACAACCACAAGGCATTCTATAGTTATGTCAAGAATCTAAATACCAATGCTCATATCTGTTCTGAGCTACAGCAGAATGGCATTAAATATACTGATCCCAAGGATATTGCCAATATCCTGGCAGATCGATTTAGTGCCAACTTCACCCCCCTCAAGGGCCCATCTCAATACCAAAAGATTGCCAAATTCCAATAATCACAGCCACACAGGTAGTAACAGCACTCTCCAAAGCTAAGAATACAGCATCCATGGGACCAGATGACATCCCAGGCTGTGTACTACATGAACTACAAAATGAACTGGCACCCCACCTAAGTGTCATGTTTAATCATAGCCTCACCTCAGGCTTCGTGCCCACTGAGTGGCGCACAGCTACAGTTATCCCGCTCCACAAGGGGGGATCCGCCTTGGATCCCGGGAATTACCGTCCCATCAGTCTGACAAGCCTCATCTGCAAGGGCATGGAACGCATTATCATGGAACTTATAAACAAAGACATTGGCAACCTTCAGACACTGGACCCCACCCAGTTTGAGTTTGTGAAGGGCCGATCTTGTCTCCTGAATCTGATTGACTTCTTTGAATCGGTCTCCAGAGTTGTGGACGAGGGTAAGGCAGTCCACACAGCCTATCTGGACCTCGGCAAGGCCTTAGACACCATCCCCCACTCTGGAATCATAGATAAACTTACTAAGCTGGGCATAAATCCCTATGTCACTCAATGGGTTGCCAACTGCCTTACTGACAGAACCCAGACTGTAAAAGTAGCCGACTCCAAATCCAGCTCCAGGCAAGTGACAAGTGGAGTACCTTAGGGTTCAGTCCTGGGACCACTCCTGTTTGGTATCTACTTCTCTGAAGCACAGGCCAACACTAAGGGACTCTGGCTAACAAAGTTTGCAGATGACTGCAAACTGGGAGCCATTATTGAATCCCCAAATGATGTGGATATTCTACAAAAGGGCCTTACAGAAACAGATGCTTGGTGCCAGAGCCATGGGCTCAAGCTTAATGCCAAGAAATGTATAGTTATCCCCTTTGGAAAAAAACATGTACCCATGAACTACCACATAGGTGGCAGGACACTAAACATCGAAAGTGTGATGAGAGACTTAGGGACACAGGTGGACAGTGGTCTCACTTTCGATAACCACATCGCCACAACAGTCAGGAAATCCTTCTATGTGGCACACCTCATCACTAAGGGCTTTTCATCCAGAAAAAAAAGAGGTCATTGTCCCACTGTACTCATCCCTCATTAGACCCATTATAGAGTATAATGCCCCATTTGGTATGTACCTCTCAAGACATCTGCAACAGCTGGAAAGGCCACAGAAATACCTCACTAAAAGAATCACAGGCCTAAAGCAGATGCCATATGCTGACCGTCTAAAAAAACTCCAGCTATACTCTGTGGCATATAGTCTACTCAGAGGCAATCTCTGCTTAACATACAAGGCCATGTCAAACCCTGATCTGTTGGACATGCTCCACTTAAAGAAATCCCAATCCCTCAGAGCCACACGCTCCAGGGATCTAAACCTTATCACAATGAACAAAACATGCTGGAGGGATAGGTTCCTGATCCAGAGACTCCCCATACTCTGGAATAGACTGCCCATACATGTCAGGCAGAGCGCCTCATTGGCCCTCTTCAAAAGGAACCTTGATGATTGGATGGGAGATAGGAAATTCACCCCGGGGATCATGTCATTCGCCCTACTAGACAGGGGCCCAGAGAAGTAAATGTTGTGGGGAAAAAAATCCAGGGAATTGTTATGGCTAGGCTTGCATAGGCCTTAGGGCCGATAGCCTAGTACCAACCTATGAACCTATAATGCTCTCTAATTGCCTCCTCCCTTCCTCTGCTTTGGGAATCCACCCAAATGTAATGACTGCAACAGTGAAACACGAAGAACATAGTACAGTTGTGTACACTTACCGTAAATGTATTTGTTCAAGTGTATTCACTGTTGCAGTCCTGGTTACTCTCCCTGCAGCCCCCTGATTTCTATTGACTATACCTCTCTTCTTGTTTATTACACTTTCTGGTGTATTTACTATTTGTTGGAGGTGTAACCTTGTATATAATTGCTTCCCATTATGGGGGCACCTGACATCCTGGGGCAAGAAAAACTGATGTAATGGTGTCAGCTGCATGCTTTATACCCCTGACTACCTGATGTCATGGAAGATAAGACAGCAACCGACGCAGGACCCAAGACTTTGATAATCGGGCCAACTGAGGGCTACCTGCAAGCAGATAACCCAACTGTAATGACTGCAATAGTGAGTACACTCGAACATCTACATTTATGGTAAGTTTAGACAACTGTACTTTTCTGGTAGTGGTGCCTCCAAAATTCAAGATGTTGCCCCTTTAAAATCTCCTGTTCTTGATCCTCTGTCAATCCATTATGATGATGTAGATCTAAAGGATGTCTACTTAGAAATCCTTATAGTAGAGGAGGACAAAACAGTACCCAAGGGTCCAGACAGGAGACTTTACTTCTAGATCAAATCTTTGTCTTTTAGCATGTCTGCTGCACCCTGGGCTTTTATAAAGTGCCTGTTTCCAGTCATAGCTTTCTGCAGGACAAAGGGAGGCCACCTTTACCATTATTTGGGTAATTGTCTCACCCAGGCATGAGTTAGATTGGACATTAGAGACTAGTATGAATTGCTTCCAGGGCATGGTAATACACTTGAACCTTGAGACTTCCTATTTATAGCCCAGATTCAGACAGCCACAAGGCTTTCCTAGCTACAAACAGAATCTTGTTCTTAATACAAAACTTCAAAAAGATTGCCAGGTACGTCAGGATCTTGGCTGTGGAGTTCCTTATACAGTTAGAGTAGATGGCTTTGTACGTGTTGACAATTGCACTGGTATCTCTGGAACAGGTGGTGACAGAATGCACATTCTTTCCAGAGCAATATCTCTCTTCTGTCTAGTACACATAACTGTGTGGTTTACACTGATTTCCTTGAACCAGTTGGTATCCTTTAAGATGTAACCAGAGTCCTAGACCCTCACAACAGACCGACTTCTCTGAGTTTACTTATGAAGCATATGAAGGAGACCTCAGACAACAGGGAACTCAGTCCAAGACTTTCAGAACAGAGCATATAAACATCATGGAAATGATGGTGAAGTTATTGTGGCCATAAATGCATTCAGGCATATTTGGCAACAGTGGCCCCTGCTGATGAGAACAAACAATGCTAATAGTGAATGTGGTACATAAACAAGCAGGGGTGGGTACATTCCTATCTTTTGTGCAGCTAGCAGCACAGTTTTGGGAGCTGGCAGAAGTAAGGATGACTGGTAGGGCCCAATATATCCCCTCCCTAAATAACAGTCTGTCTGAAAGATTAAGCATAGCAGAACTGAATACCCAATGCATTGGATGCTAAAGAAGGAAGTTGTCTTGGATCTAGTCCACAGGCGGGATGTGCCAAGAAACAGACCTTCTTTCTTCTCCAGAAAGCATTGACAACTAGATCTGTGGGGTGCTACTGTGTGTATATTGACAAGAGGCCTGTGCAGAAGATGCCTTCTCAGTCCAATGGGGAGGGTCTGTTTTTGTTTGCATTTCATCCCATATCTGTCATCCCCAGAGTGCTTCAGAAAATCGGGGAGAAGAGGGCAATGAAAATCCTAATTGCACTCTTTTTGCCAAGGAAGCATCTGTTCTCCATTCTGCTGAGCATGGCAGTGGAGGAACCATTTACGCACCCTCAGCACATAGACGTACTAATGAAGTCTAAGGTTAATAGTGTGGATGATTTGGCACTCATCCTTTTCAGGCAAATGTTTTCTGAGAATGTACTTCACATCTTAAGGGAACCTAGAAAATCTTATTTATCAGAATGGAAAAGGTTCTCCCAGTGATGCCATGACAGAGGACAGGACACATCATTAACCAAGATGCCCCCTGGTCCTCCTCTATATGTCAGACCTGTTCTTATCAAGATTATATTATGCTTCTATTAAGGTACTTAAGTAGTCGTCATATGTCTGTTACTAGAGCCCTCACTTTTCTTCCACTTCCCAGTGAAACAGTTCCTAAAAGAGGTGTTGGATTTTGAGGTTTCCCCTATAAAAAAGATGAACTTCTTGGGACTTCTGTTTCCTTCAGGGAAAAACAGGTCTCTCTCGCTTTGAGCCAGCTCCTTCCTCCCCAGTCAAGTACAGTCTTGGGAACCATTGTTTTTGTAGCTCTGATCTCCGCACAATTGTAAGCTGTCATATGCAGGCCCCCTTTTTGTTCTTCCACAAGGGTAGGTCACTTTGCTTACCAGCCCCTCTTTTTTGTCAAAAGTGATTGAAGACTTGTCATTGAAACAGTTTATAAAATTGCAGCTATTTTTTTTCTTCATTTCAAGATGGAGAGATACTTTGGCTCTCCCTGGATATTCACATTCACGATTTACTTGGGCAAGACAAAATAGTTCAGAAGTATGACCAACTCTTTATGTCCTTTGCTAAAGGGAAAGCATGGAAGCCAGTCAATAAACTCTTTCTCTTGCCCATTCTGTTGCTTTTGGTTATCACCACTATAGAAGACCACTGCTTGACACACACAGATCATTCCACCAGGGTCACTTCTACCACTACATCCTTCCTTGGGGAGTGACAGCACAGGCTGTTATGGGAGGAGCTGCTTGGTCTCCTGTTCATATCTTTTCCAAGCACTATAGTCTGCCTACCTCTTCAGGAGGAGGTTTTGCCACTGTTGTCTTGTAGGATCTTAGTATGCCGTATCTGTGTGCTAGCCACTCTGTTTTCTGAGAGTCATCCAGAGTCAGTAGTACAGTTGTAGATATTTGAGTGGATTCACTGTAGTCCCAGTTCCATCTTTATTGAGTCTCTCTTTCTGTCTGTGTGTCTCGGTTTGGGATGGGTACCCAGGTCACTTCCTCCTAATTCATCTGGTTTATCCACCCTGAGTGTCACTTGTCTGTACAGAAGTATATGTGGAGAGCCCCCCCTCCTCGGGCATGGGCCATCCTTGGATGGGTCATGCTCTTGTTAGTAGAAACTTTGCTAGAAACATCATTAGCAAGAAAGACTTGAAAATTGTGTGTATTGGCATCCCTTTATACCACTGACAACTTGATTGGTAGGTGGTCCGCATGGTCAAGAGGAGAAATTTGAAAGCTTGTGGTATTAAGACCTGCCACTGGGGTCATGCAGGCAGGAATCCCAACAGTCCGTACTGCAACAATGAATTTTCTTGAATGTCTACACTTAATAAGGACCTACACAAGTGTACTTACATCATTTAGCTGCTGTTTGGCCACAGCAATCACTGTGCTCCTCGTAAATCCAGCATTACCTGCAGCAATAAGTCTAGCCACTAAAGAAAGCCAAAACTTTAGATATCACTTTGACTGCCACCCCCCCCCCCAAAAAAAATACAGTCTCCATTCTCTCTGAGAAGAAAAAAAAGGTCACAAGACATCTGTGGTGTCCAAGGAAACGGCTCCACATATGCAAACTCCCATTACCCGTAATTTAAAAAAAAGCATCAAAGTTTGCATTTAATCGTAAATACTGTGCAAGCACTGGACATACCTTAGCTCTCCCAGTATACTGGAAAAGCTACAGAAGAACATTAAAGTCAATTTGTACAATTGCATTAATTTAGAGAGGTAAGAAATGTGTTTCATAAATAATGTCATTGTCTTATAGTAGTAACTCTTGTTTGGCAGTGGATAATGCAAGATTTACCCATGGCTACCTTTTGTTTGATAACTCTGACTTTTAACATCATGATCAAACCACACCAGCCATGAGTTAAATTTTGTATTACCCACAGCAGATATGAGTTATTGCTAAAGCAGTCTGTGGGTTATTATATGATTGTGGTGTTGCAATGCATGGAGTGCTCTGATTGTACTCCAAAACTGAGAGAAAAATAGTCTTTTTACTGTGAGGTTCATTTTTAAAAACCTGTCTATAACAAACTTTTTATAGCAAGGTTCTAATATTTGAGCTTCAATGTTATAACTAAGCAAGTCTGACATTGTCACACACACTGCAGTCACCACAGAACTGCATACCATACTAAGAGCTGTAAAACGTTTAACTGGTAGTGTATAGAATTCTGTATGTATTTAAAAAAATTGTGATCTGGTCTCATTTGATGTTCTTCTCTTCACTGTTGCAGTAATCTTTACATAAGAGATCTCCTACTAAGGATAATGCAGTGTCTGGCCAGTATACTAAAGCCTTTGGAATTTATAGACGTTGTACATCACACTTAGTCTCCCTGCACAAGGCGTAGGGCATAAAGGTGACGTACGTACCTCAGAACTACTTTGACGCTAGTCTGAACACCATCCTTAATCTGAACGCTGCTGCTTCTGTGCTGGTTAGCGAGCCATGTTTCACAAGAGTGCCTCATGGATGTTTCTTATCTATTCCTTTTTTTTTTTTTTTATTTATTTTAGTGTGTTTACACATCATCCAGAAAGGAAAAATGTCAATGTGGGAGTCAGATTTCCCATAAAGATTGTCACAAGCAGTGTCTCTTTTGGGTGCTTCTCACATCCATGTGCAGTGTTTTATTTGTCAAGCATTTGCCCCCAAGGCCCTTCATAGTTGTCTCTCCTCCCCATCAGTTTATATGGAGAACCAGCATCTTAAATTGTTGGTGCAAGATACTGTAGCAGAGTCTTCCCATCCCAAAGGCCAGCTGCTTGCCAGAAAAAAGCCCAAAAAACTCAGGTCCGATTCGACTGCTGTATCACCTCCCCTGGACATCTCTCTCAAGAGCTAGTGAAAGTGTGGAGGATCATCTGGTTGTTGTCTTGGATTCCTGTGCCACGACCCTGTTTGAGGCTGGCATGGTTCCGACACCTCGCATGTCCTTGGAGGCTTTACAACCATCCACTCTGGACATTGAGGGGAAACCTTGGCTGATTATATTTGAGGGGGATACAGCAAATTCTTGTCCGGGAGGAGATTCCTACTACATTGGTTGAGTATCAGCAAGGGTGTGAACCTCCTAGGGATTTTTGGGCAGATGTTCCTCAGAAGAAGGGGAGAAAAAAGTACATTTTCCCTGCTGTTAAATATCCCTAATGTGAATGGTAGGTTTTTACTCAGGCATTGTTTAATGTTTTAATGACCTTATGGCTTCCTCAAGGAGTTTCTGTAGCTGCTCCTCTACTCCTTTTAAAAGGCCCAGAGTGCAGGAGTCCTCTGATGAGGATTTGGATTCTTGGGAAGAGTCCTTGCCATGTACTCAGATTCCTTCTCCCTTGGATTGTGGGGCTGTGGAGGAAGATTCTCTCAGTCCAGACTTTTCCCTTAGAAGAACTCTTCTTTGAGGATACTCTTTCTTGATTGATGGAATATTTCAAGTGAGACTGTTGTCAGGTTTCTGATACCTCAAAAGAGGTGTTATGAACTCCTCCAGATGGAGTCTCCCAGGCGGTCTGCTGTACCTCCGGTCTTGGCTGCCCTCTTAGCTACCTTTTTATTGGATCCTGTTGCCTCTGATTCCCCATTTCCACCCCCTAAGAAACCTGACAGATTTTGCAAGGTGTCTGATGATTGTAAGTTTTTGTACAGATGTCTTTACGCTGATCCTTCTGTAGTGTCCGTCTATTCTGACAAACCTGCCAAACTTTTGTCATCCACTAAACTACTTCCTTCTCATAAGGATAGTAGAACCAGCTAATGTCTTGGCAAAAGGTATATACTTCTGCCACCTTGGCTTTTAGGGCTGTTATTTACCAGACTCCGATAACTAGGTATGTTTTAGCCATTCTTTCTTAAGCTTCTCAACCAATTTCTGACCTCCCTGATTGAGAGGGGAAGGTCTCAGCCATTTCTTTACTGGGTTCTGCCTCTGAAGTGGCTCGCCACTCTATTAAATGTAGTTGTGATACAGCTGATGCTTCCTCTAAGGCAGCTGGATTTGGTTCAGTTTTGAGATGGGGTCCTTGGCTTTGTCTCCAGCCCGTATCTGCTGATATTAAGGCTAGTTTGTTGCTTGCTTCTCTTGAAAATAACACTTTTTGGTTCTGCTGCTACTGAACTTTTTAAGTCCCTCCAGGATAAAGGCAAGGCCTTGCAAGAATTGAAACACATTTTTGGGTCTCCTATCCCTAAACTCTTAAAGAATTATCCACCCAAATCTGCTTTTGTTCACAAGACAGCCTTGCCCTCCTACTAAAGGTATAAAGGGTTCTAGGCGTGTACCCCCTGATAAGTCAACTAGACTCCTACTTCTCAGAAGCTTCCTTTCAAGACAAGCCAGGTTCTGTCAGAGTTTGCTTCCCCCTTTTCCTAGGCCAGATTCCCTTATCCGTTCATCTTCCCCTGTCCCTCCCCAGTTGGTTAATGATCAGTCAAGACCTCTTGGGTTTTATCCGTTATCCGCCAGGGATATTTCACGGTATGGAATTCCCTTCCTCCTTTTCTGAGCGTCTCTGAGTCTCTTCAGGAACACTTTCCTTTCTTTAAAGAACTACTTCATGGCCTTTTGGCTGAGGGCACCATTCAAGAAGTGCTCCCTGCCCAGGAAGGCAAAGGGGTTTTATTCCAGGATGATCTGATTTAGTCCTTTTCCTTTATTTATTACATTTGTTAACCGGGAAAGTCCGACTGGGCCAGGAGCCCATTTTCAGCGGAGGCCCGGGGAGAAAAGCTCCACAACAGTACTATTTATACGTTGTCAGACACAGCATTGGTTCACTGTACAGTAATATTAAGACATTAATAAACAATTATGTTTACAACATAAGACAGTAATTAATCCACAGAAAGCATTGTTGGACTTGAGATGTGATGAATTAACTTCATACACAGTTTTGGCAAGGTAGCAAGCATGTGATTACTTCAAGGAATATTTAGTTGGGGTGGGATCAGGCAAAATTTTTGGCAGTAATGATGAGAATTACCTGGATGGGTAGGCAGTGCAGGGAGTGAACTTAGGAGGTTTAGCCTGTGGGTGAGGCAGGAGCAAAGCCAGTGGTTAGTTAGGTAGTTTATTAGCAGTTGTTTGAACTCATGATGGTGTGGATTTTTAGCTATTGCAGGGGGGAGAATATTCCATAATCTGGCAGTTTTATTGGAATAGAGATGGTCACCATGATAGTTATTAGATTTGGTGACCTTTAGTGTAAATTTATCAGAGGATCTCAGTGTCCTGGGATTAAGATTTGGCTGGATGAGATTGGAGAGGGCAGGGCAGTTAGTGGGATGGTGAATAGTTTTATGGAGCATTGATAGTTGGTTGAGGGCCAGAAGGTTAGGGAGTTCAGGCCATTTTAGCTGACTGAACACAGTAAGTGATGAGCTCAGCATGGGGCATTCAAAGCAAACTTAGCAATTTTGTGATAGCAGGAATCTAGATTATTTAGGTCTGATTTGCGAAGGTTGGTGAATATGCGGGAGCTTCCTCGATACATGGGTTTGGATCAGATCCTCGTATCTAACTCAGCCGCATATCCATACTTCCGATCCACCTCTCAAGCTCCTCCCTCTACCCATAATACATTATTCCGTCCCCATTACCTAAGATTTCATTTGCCACCATGGCGAACAGGTGAAGATTCCTCTCTCAAGCATCATCAATGAATAATTTCGTGAGTTAATTCAAATCTTTCGCTATTGTTAAAACTTTATCTTTAGTTTATTTTATTTAGCCTGTCTCTTAGTTTTCTTGCAGGACATTAGGACTTTTTTTTTATTAATGTTTTCTTCCTACTATTTGATTAGTAGTAAATCTTTTTATTACCATTGCTGGTAATTTTTGCTTATCCTTTTCTTTTACAGAGTATTTCTTTAAGTTACCATCACTGGTAGTTAAAATCCCCTTTCCCTTTTTTCTATTCCAAAAAAAAAATTTCTTGTAGCTTAAGTTTGTTTCTTTTGTTTGGTTTCGTACCATGTCGGATAAATCGAGATTTAAAAAGTACACTTCTGAGCATAAAATTCCTAATTTGGATGCCCACAAGGAGTGCATGTATTGTCTTGGAGCTGGGCACTTGGACACTGCATGTATCATATGTTCCACCTTCAATCCAAAAGCCGTGGCTGATAAAACAAGTTGATTTTGAAGGGTCTTCTCCCTGCTACATTTACTTCTGAGGCTCAAACCCTCTCCAAAACTAGCAAATCTGCTCCATTGGAGCATAAAAAAATGCTCCCAACCGAAATCCCCCAGGTCTTCATCTGAGCTGCCATCTAAGAGCAGAAAAATTTCAGATCCAACATTGTCTGATCCAAAACCTTTGGGTCCAAAGGCTTCAGATCTTACCGTTATTTCATTAAGCCCTGCATACACCTTCCTCAGATCCGAAGTCAGGTACTTCTCATAGAAGTCTTACTCCAGAATATGTGATTAAACTCATATCACCTACTCTGTGTCCTCCATTGCTTCAGACACAAAAGTAATCTTTTCCAGACCACCATCCACTTCTTTTTTCAGGTCCTCCAGAAGTTTATCTGAAGCAATTTGGAGTATGATGAGAAAATTTCTCGGAGCTCATGTCCAGATGGGGATCTTACCAGTTCCGTTCCCTATCTGATCTGAGTCTTCCTATGATGTCCAAAACTACTGTATCTCCTCTGATCCATCCAGTTGTTTGGGAGTCCCAGGATCTGAAATCCCCATGATGACCAGTCAGATCCAAAGAAAATAACTGTGACTATATCCCTGACTAGTTCCTCTCTGATATGTTGTGGAACGAGTCCCGAAGCCAGAGTGTTGACGTCAGATCCAGGGGGCCAGGATTGACTCAGATGTTGGATCCTTCCCTCCTCTTTGTAGCCTTGGCCCTGGATAGTTTGGGTCCAGCTCCATCCTTGAGGCATGGATCTGAGAGTGGTTGAAAATTACCTTCATTGGGAGTTTTGGTTCAGAGAGGGCTGGTCAGAGCCTTTCCAAGTGCATAAGCCTTTGAAATTGTGGAAAGAGCTTTTTCTCTCTCCAGAGAACTGCCTTGTCATTTTTCAGATCCAGCCCCCCTTCCCCTCATCTGCTCCGAGCTCTGAGTTGATCAGACCTACTCCACAGGGAGAGCCAGTTCCCCAAAAAGTGTCCATTTGGTTCTGGTAGAGGAACTTCCCCTGTCTTCTGACACCTGTCTTGAACACCCCACAGCGGAGCTGCATTGGAAGAGAACGTGCAAAAATAGACACATTGATTCCCTGATGGAGACTCTCATGGGCAATACCGATTTTGATGGAGAAGAGTTCCCCCAGATCACCACCAGATGTCTCTCTGGGCAACATTTTTTAGAGATCTTAAACAAAAAGTTGGCTGGTCTTCCGAAAAATCCTCTCCAGAGGAATCTGTATTTCTGGCCCATCTACGTCTTGGGCTACCCCTCCTCCCACCCCACCACCGGGTGAATTTATTGACTTGGTCTCCCACCAGACTGGAAAGGAGCTGGATACATTCAAACCTGTCACGAAGAGACATGACATGTTAGCTCTCCAAAAGACAGACTCTACTGGAGCAAAAGGAGTCCTGGTTGATGCTATATTAGTGGCAGCAGCCACCAAGAAAGAGCTAGCAGAGCAGAGCTGTTCTGTCCATCCACCAAACAGGGAGTCTTGAGCGCTGGACAGATTTGGAAAGTGAGTCTTCCTTGGCAACATTTGCACTGAGGTCTCTTAATTACCTGGCACACTTCACAAGGCTTCAGAGAGATTTGACTAGAGAGCTGTCAGATTCTCTGACTCCATGTCCCCAGAAGATTTCAAAAGAACGTCTTAGCAGCTTGGCCTCTTTTGTCTATCTCAGACGCTTCAATGAGGTTTATTTCCCACATAGCCAAAGGCACCTCATGAGTGGCTGGTTCAGGCATAGTCCTTAGGAGACATACCTGGATGCGGCTGTGAGATTTTGAAGAGCGTTTTAAGACATTTAGTTATCAATGCCCCATTTGATGGCACATCCCTATATGAGCCATCAGTAAAAGAGATGCTTACCTGCAGTGAACAAGATGGAAAGACTATATCTGCCATTGGAATCAAGTTCTCTACCCCTCAACTGACCTTTTCCAGGTAACAGAAAGGTAGTAAGAAAATTCTTCTTCTTTCGGCTTTTCCCGGTTAGGGGTCGCCACAGCGGATCACGTGTCCGCTCGTGATTGGCAGTGGAGTTTTATGATGTTGAGTTGCCAGCTTTGGCGCCCAGTCTTCCACAGAAAGCATGCACACACACGCACGTACTCATGCCTAGGGCCAATTTAGAGTATCCAATCCACCTACTGCTTGTCTTTTGGGATGTGGGAGGAAACCGGAGCACCTGGAGGAAACCCACATGACTGAAAATCTCAGGGGCCTTTCTAAGATCTGCGGGCGGACAATTCCTCTAGAGGCAGAGGTGGAGATTCTTGTGGGAGACATCACCCTAGAGGCAGAGGAGGCCTGCAGAACCAGGAGTTCCAGGATCCCTTTCCAGACAGACCCTTTTAGTGCTCCTGAAGCATTGCCTTGGCAGTCCAACTCTGGAGGCAGTTCAAGGGATGATTATCCTGGGCAAATATAACAAAAGATACCTGGGTGCTAAAAATCAAATCCAGGGGTTATTTCATTCCTTTTTTCCAAACCCCTCTTTACAAAAAGAAGAAACTTTCCGACGTTCCAGCCAGTCAGAGGAAGGGCGCAGCACAAGAAATTCAGAAAGCTGCTAGGAAAAAGAGAGTCATCCAAGAGGTCCCACCAGAACAAACAGGATTCAGAACTTAACTCGAGCTTCTTTTTAGTGCCCAGACTAATTTTTGAATCTAAGTAATTTGAATCAGTATGCAAAAATCAAAGTTCCAAATGATCACTGTACTCTCCATCCTACCTTTTCTTCACAAGGGCAATTGGATATGCTTGGTAGATTTTCAGGATATGGGCTATCGCATCAAAATAAACAGACACTCCCAAAGACATTTACGCTTTTGGCTGGGAGCCAGTCACTACCAATTCAAAGCCCTGCCCTTTGGATTCTCCACAGCCCCCAGGGTGTTTACCAAATGTATGGCAGTGGTGGCTGCTCATCTGAGAGTAAATGGATTCCGAGTGGTTCCATGTTTGAATGACTGCCCCCCCCCCAAAAAGCATCTTCTCCTACATTCCAGGGACTATTTACTCCAGATTTGCCAGTCACTAGGGATAACAGTAAACTATGCCAAATCAAACCAGAGTCCACTCCACAGCCTAGAGTTCATTGGTATGCTTCTAGATAAAACAGCACAGGTGGCTTCACTACCACTTCATTGCATATCCACCATCAGAAGCCAAGTTCATCTACTTATTTCCCATCCATCTCTTCCAGCAAGATCAGTTCTTCAAGCACTGGGATCTATGGCACCAGCCACTGTACTACTTCCCTTGGCACATTTCTTTATTAACGTCCTTCAATGGACTCTAGCTGTTCAGTGGTCCATTTTATGTCAACCCCAGTCCTTTCCAGTTAGGCTAACTCCAGTCTGCAAATGACACATTTTCACAGGTGGATTCAGTTGGACAAGATTCATCTAGGCCGACTTTTTGTTTTTGCCATCTCCATTGGCCACAGTGACCATGGATGCTTCACATCTTGGAGGGGGGGGGGGTTATTTCCTGGGTAGGGCAGTCCAAGGCATGTGATCATCTCAAGAGACCAATTTGCATATTAATGTACTAAAGATGAAAGCACTCCTACTCACGTTGCAAGTATTTCAACATGATGTTCCTCTAGGGACTATTGTAGTTCAGACCGACAACATAGTGTGGGAATGTACAGTCTCATCAGACCGCTTTCTAGTTGCTATGCAAATTCTGGGAAAAACCAACGTGTTATCGGGCAAACTAAACATATCCAGCTTGATGCTCCACGAGTGGTCTCTCAACCAGTCTGGGCCGGAAAGAATCTCCTGTCATTAGGGCCAACTTTGCTGTGACCTTTTTACATCTCCGCACCGTAAGTACTTTGCTCTTATCCCCCCCTCAGGGGGAGTCATCAAGAGATGCTCTAGTCCACAATTGGCCCTGGTCTTTGTGTATTCCCCTCTTCCCTTGATTCCCAAATTTCTGTAGAAAGCAAGTCTGCTAAAGAGCTCAGTCATCCTCATTACCCACTTCTGGCCTCAACAGGTATGGCTCCCTTTCCTCTGGTCTCACCTTCGATATGCTCCATGGATACTGGAGACATCTCCGATCTCCTCTCTCACCCATCAAATATCCAACATCCCAATATCCAGGCTGTCAAACTTACTGCATGGTTTCTTCACTTACAGTAATAGTTATCCCAGGCTTTCTTCTCCCATACTTACTATTATTTTGGCATCGCAAGAGAGAGTCTACTAGGAGAGTTTATAAGAGCAAGTGGCGTAGTGGGCTAATGCAGTAAAAGATTCTCACTTTGGATGATAAATAAGGAGCTTGACCCTTTATTTGCTCCACTTTCTGCAGTACTTGAATTTTCAGCCATCCTTTTTAAATAAGGAGCTAGCTTCTCTACCATTAAACTACAATTATCAGCTATTTCTAATTTCCACACAGGAGACAGAAATTATTCCTTGGTTTCATCCAAATTATACCAGGCATTCCTAAAAGGTATTTTTCTTCATAGACCACCCATATAGGATCCTTCACCTCCCTGTGTTCTACTTGTGCTACAAGGTCTAATTCAGAAACCTTTTGAACTTTCATCTAAAACTGATTTAAAAATCCTTTCATGGAAAAAGAGTCTTAGTAGCTAGTCCTTCTGCAAAGAGGATACCTGAACTCCAGGCTCTTTCTTCAAAAAACCCTTGCATCATTTTTCATAAAGATAGGGCAACTTCACTGACAAACCCTTCTTTTTCACCCAAAGTGGCCTCTGAAAATAGCATTATTCAATCTATTCATTTACCAGTTTTCCTTTCAAATTTTTCAAATAAAAGAGAGTACATGTTTCATCTTTTTGACGTACACAGACAATTACGATTTTATCTTCACAGGACAATTCATTTGGGAAAACCATGTCATCTGTTTTTCATTTTCACCAACAAGACTAAGATTACCAGTATCTAAGGTCACTTTAGCAAAATGAATCACAGACTGTATTTTTGTAATCAATTTTCAGCAAGGTATGGCCTTACCTAAACCACCTAAGGCTCATACAACCAAATCTATTGCTGCTTCATCTCCTTTTTGGTCTAAAACATATGTTAGTGAGATTTGCTCTGCAGCTACATGGTCCAGTGCCCATACATTTGTTGTTCAGTACAAATTGGATACTATATCTAAAAACAGAGCCTCCTTAGGTTCAGTGGTACTCCTGAATATCCTTCCATGAAGGCCACCCAAGATCAACATAGCTGGAGACTCCGTTTCATGGGTTGAGAGAATGAAAAGGACAGCATCAGATTTAAAAGTTATGTGCTTGCCATAACTAGGCATCTCTGTTGTCCATTTTCATTCTTCTTCAACTTTCCTCCCATCCATCCCCTATCCTTCTGTTTCTGGACAGACCTGTAGGACTGTGATTTTGGAAACTACAGTTCCGGGTTTGAGCCCTTCCTTTTCAGCTATTCCTGTCTCTGTCTGGCTATAGGAGCCTGTAGCAACAAACTTGATCTGAGGTAATGAGGATGGAATAGGGCATTGTTGGTAGAGGGAGGAGCTCGAAAGCTGGATGGATCTGTAGTGTGGAGTATGCGGCGGAGTCTGATCCAAGTATCGGATCCGAACCCATGGGTTGAGGAAGAATGAAAATGAACAACACAGATACCTAGTTATGGTAAGTACCTAACGTTTAATTTATGTCTACTGGCCACATGTATTCATCAAATGCCTCCCTCCTGTCATTGCCTTTTTGCAGAATGACAGAGGTTCAGATCTTTCTTTATCTAGATGACCTACTCATTTAGGCTTCCTCCTCCGAGGTCCTGCTTAAGCACTTTCAGTTTACAGTTTGTCTATTACAAAGCTTGGTGTTCACCATAAACTTTCAGAAATTGGTCCTGGTTCCTTCTCAAGATCATCTTTTTCTTGGTTGCAGTATCCAGACTATTTTTATGCTGGCCTTCGCCCATGCCTTTCTCTGATGATCTTTTTTTCAATGTCTTCTTCCTGTGGCTTCTGTCACAGCCAGGGAGTTTCTCTGAGTTCTAGGATCCATGGCCCCCTCCATTCCTATGCTGCCTCTGGCCAGACTCCGTAAGAGAAAACAACAGTGGATGTTAAGTTGTCATTCTCGCCTTCATTCTTGCTGGATCGGCTCCGACTCGGCCTATACTATAGCTCGAGAGCTATTTTTACTGGCTCGAGGCAGCCCTATATCCCACAATACCATGCGCTAACTCCCCAGATCTCGTTTGCCGCTTCGCTGCGAGGTTGCCTTTTTTACCGGCTCAGGTCAGTAAAGGAATTTTCAACAAAGTTTCTATTTTTGAGGTAGTTTATTAGGTTATTTTCCCTACTTTTGTTCCCTATCGATATTATACTTAATAGTGTTTGTTTCGTAAGCCCTACCCACCCTTGTAGTTAACTTTTATAATCAGGCCTACAGGCTTTAGTTTTTCTGTTTACTCACCCCTGTGTGTGTGTGGTGTTGTTTTAGTCAGCCCCCTCATCTCCCCCTTGTGTGTAAGTGAGTGAGTGTGTGTGCTGATTGACTGTCTTTAGGGCAATGTCCAAAGACGTTAAGGTCTCGGGATTCAAGAAGTGTGACTCGTGCTGTCAGAAAATGTCTCTGACAGACGGTCACACTTCTTGTGTCTATTGCTTGGGGCCTTTACACCTGCAGGACTCTTGTTCCGTTTGTCACGGATTTAGTTCAAGAGTCCTGCAGGAAAGGCGTAACAAGCTCATTCTAAGGGGCTTGTTAAAGCCTGATGACTCCCCATCCAAGTCTGGCTCGGGGAAGTCATCAAAAACCGCCAAACCCTCGGCTCCAGCTTCTGAGCCGAGGGCTGGTGTTGTCAAGACGACTCCGACCTCGGTTCCGGCTGGCTCCAAGGCGAGCAAAGTGGGTTCTGCTTCGAAACCATCATCGGAGCCGACCCCAGCACGCAAGCACTCTAGGTCCCCTTCTTTAGAGTCCGTCAGATCGGCTCCGAGGTCCCCCCTCCTATCGGAGCGGAGTCATAGGACTCGTTCATCGAGGTTTTCCAGGCTCTCCGACCACGACATCGAGAGGGTGGTCAGTAGACTCATAAAATCTCAGGAGCTGGCCCAAATGCTTCAGAGCCCATCTCACCAGACTGTGGCTCCTTCGATACAGTTATCCATTCCTCCTCCGACTCATCTCTCGAGTTCGGAGCCGGAGTTGGTCGGAACCGTGACCTTGCCCACGTCGGAGCCGATACCCCCTTCTTCGGCTTCGGTGTCGTCTGCTCCGACCTCTTTATTGGTTCCGTCCATGGAGAGGTCCGGGTGCCGGGACTCCATTGTCGGCTCTGAGGGGGCGAGTGGCATCGGACCCTTGTCTGACCCCGCTCTCCCTCTCGGAGCTTCGGCTCTGGTTAGTTCGGCCCCGACATCATTCGACCGGAGCTACCTTTGGTGTCTGATAGGGGAGCCTTCGAGGTGATGAGGACTGTGCTGGACCCAGTGTCCACTCCAAGGTTAAGTTCTGCGGCTCCTCCCTCTGTAGTGCCTGTTACGGTCTCTGGCCACCCTCCTATACCCGACAGCAGAGATCCAAGGCGTAAGGTACCCACTTTGGGTGTCTCCTCCTCTTCCGAGGGTTCCCCTGAAGTTTCAGGGGAACCCCCTAGGAAAAGAAAGTGCAAGAGGAAGCACATAGACTCCCCCGAGTCTGTCATGTCGGACACCGACTTGGATGAGTCGGAGGGTTCCCCCAGATCCCCCTCTGAGGATGTCTCCTTTTCAGACATCCTGGAGATCCTAAGACAGAGGGGAAATTGGTCCACTCTCAAACCTTCCAAGGACGAGTCAGTTTACCTTGACGCCTTTGGATCTCGCCCTTCCACCTCCTGGGTGTCTCCCCCTTTCGACCCACTAATGGAGGTAGTGGCTAGAAAGGCGTGGGCAGCTCCTGATTCAATGGAACCTACCCCTAGGAGGCCTTCTAAATTTATTTCTGCACCAGATGACAAATCCTTTCTCACCAAAGGTGTTTCAGTTGATGCTATGGTGGTAGCAGCAGCCACTAAGAAGGAATTAGCTGATCCTTCTGTACCTGTTCATCCTCCTAACAAAGAGTCCAGGACCATGGACAGGTATGGCAAGCGGACCTTTGCTTCAGCAACATTTTCTATGCGATCACTGAACTATTTATGTCATTTCACCCACCTTCAGAGAGACTTGCTCACAGAGCTGGGTGAAACGGTACAGGATCCTTCTGCTGCGGGGTTTAAGGATAAAATAAACTCTCAGCTGGCTACCCTGAACTCCATTGTTAACTCTTCCATGTGGCTAATCTCTTATACAGCCGATGGAGCGAGTAGGGCCGCTGGCACAGGCATTGCATTGAGACGTCACGCTTGGATGCGACTCTGTAACTTGGCCTACCCCTTCAAGGCGTCCTTCACCAATACCCCCTTTGACGGTTCGGAATTGTTCGGGCCTCAGGTGAGGAATACCCTCACCAGATGCGAGCAAGATGGTAAGACTCTCTCTGCCGTGGGAGTCTGTTTTTCCATGCCTTCTAGACCTTATCCTAAGGGACAGAGGGGTGGAAAGATGTGGTTCCGCAAACCACAGGGAGTCGCGCCTGCCACACGTGGTGAATTTCCCCCTAGAGGCAGAGGGGGGAATAATAACAGACGCTGCCCCAGGGGCAGAGGGGGTCCACAGAACCAGGGTTCCAGGGAATCTTTCCCTGACCAACCCTTTCAGCATCCCTGAGAAGCTGCCCGACTGTCCGCCTTCGGAGGCAGTCGGGGGAAGATTATCTCTGTACCCGGAAGCCTGGCAATCCATCTCCCAAGACACATGGGTACAGAAGATCATATCCGAGGGTTACAAAATTCCTTTCACTTTCCCTCCGGTACAACCGCCAAAACCCCTACCAGACGTACCACCCGCACAAAGGGGTCAGGCTCAGCTAGAAATAAAAAAGCTGTTAAACAAGAGTCATCCAGGCAGTCTCAGCAGATCAGCTAGGATCCGGAATCTACTCCAGATTCTTTTTGGTACCAAAAAAGACAGGAGATTGGAGACCCATTTTGGACCTCAGCAGGTTAAACAACTATGTATTAAAGACAAAATTTCGGATGGTAACACTGCAGTCCATTCTACCCTTTTTGGGCAGAGACAACTGGATGTGCACGTTAGACGTCCAGGACGCGTACTACCACATAAAAATACACAGGCGCTCCAGGAGGTTTCTCTGCTTCCGACTGGGAGTCGGTCATTTTCAATTCAGGGCCCTGCCCTTTGGTCTCACCACAGCCCCCCGGGTGTTCACCAAATGTTTGGCAGTGGTCACGGCTCACCTGAGACCGAAAGGATTCCTGGTGTTTCCATACTTAGACGACTGGCTCATTTCCGCTACCACCAAACAGGATCTCATAATTGCCAGGGATTATACTATCCATCTTTGCAACAGCCTGGGTATTTCTATAAATTTTGCAAAGTCCTCCTTGTCAATGTATAAACTTTATAGGCGCCGTATTAAGCACCACAGAAATGTCTTCAACATTACCACCTCAGAGAGTGACAGACATAAGGCGGAATGTTCAGCTTCTGTTTCAGCCCAGCAGAGTCCAAGTCAAGCTAGTATTGAAAGTGTTGGGCCTCATGGTGGCGGCGATTCTTCTACTTCCATTAGCCCGCTTCCACATGAGACTCCTTCAGTGGATGCTGTTTTCTCAGTGGTCCTTTCAACAGCTGCCAATGACCCACAACATTTTGGTAACACCATCTTGCAAGAAACATCTCTCCTGGTGGATGGTTTCCCGTCAGCTTTTTCAGGGCAGACCCTTTGTTCTCCCCCCTCCAGTTGCCACTGTCACAACGGATGCCTCCCTGATCGGGTGGGGGGGGGCATTATCAGGGTATGACGGTCCAGGGCACTTGGCAACAGTCAGAATGCCACCTGCACATAAATGTCCTGGAGATGAGGGCGGTGCTTTTGACGTTGCAGGCCCTTCAGAGCTCTCTTCCCACGGGGACTATAGCAATTCAAACGGACAATATGTCTGTGGTGTGGTACATAAACAAGCAAGGCGGAACAAGGTCCTACCCCCTCTGTCGAGAAGCACTCAGACTTTGGCAATGGGCGATTTCATCTCAACGGTTTCTGATAGCAACGCACATCCCCGGGAAGTCCAACATCATAGCAGACAGATTGAGCAGAACTATCCTCATGCCTCACGAGTGGTCTCTAAATCAAGCGGTAGTAGACCTTTTCGCAACTCCGCAAAACAGCAAGTGCCTCGACTTCTTCACGCTTTTTCCTCTACCAGGCCAGCCCCTCAGAGACGCTCTTGTTCACGTTTGGCCCCGGGATCTTCTTTATGCCTTTCCTCCCTTTCCATTGATCCCGCAACTAATTCAGAAAGCAACCGCATTGAGATCCAAAATGATCCTCATTGCCCCCTTGGCCTCGACAAGTTTGGTTCCCGTTCCTGCACAAATACCTACTGGAACAGCCTTGGCATCTGGAACCCCTTCCGGATCTATTGACCCACCTCACGGGCAAGCTGCATCAGTCTCTACATTCCATCAACCTCACAGCTTGGTTGCTCCACTTCCAGCCATAGCCAGGCTTCCCCTTATTTCTCCTCCTGTTCGTGATATCATTCTGGCTTCCCATAAGTCCAATACTAGGAAGACTTATGCGAGTAAATGGAAGCGTTTTTCACACTGGGCACAAACTAGATCCTTAGATCCTTTCCATGCACCCATTCATGAGGTTCTAGACTTTCTGGCGGAGCTTTTTCACTCTGGGTCATCATTGGCCACTATCAGGGTACAATTAGCGGCCATTGCTAATTTTCATGTTGGACTCTCAGAAGCAAATATTATGTCCCACAAACTCTGTAAAGCCTTTCTCAAGGGCATCTTGTTGCTCAGACCTCCAGTCAAAGATCCACCCCCACAATGGGATCTGAATTTAGTTCTAACCTCACAAATTCTACCTCCTTTTGAACCGGCAGCTTCTTGCTCCCTCAAACTTCTTTCTTGGAAAACGCTGTTTTTAGTAGCTATAACATCTGCCAGAAGGGTATCGGAACTTCAAGCCTTGTCTGTCCATCCTCCCTATTTGGTTTTTCATAAAGATTGGTTAACTCTCAGAACAAACCCTTCCTTCCTACCAAAAGTGTTATCGGAAGCAAATCTAAACCACTCCATTGATTTGCCCGTCTTTTTCCCAGACTATACCAACAGGGCTGAACAAAAATTACATTCATTAGATGTTCATCGCCAATTACGGTATTACCTAGGCAGGACAAAACAATTCAGAAAGTCAGACCAGCTCTTCCTCTCTTATGCTGCAGGCAAGAAAGGGCTTCCAGTATCGAAAGTTACTCTTTCCAGATGGCTGACATCTATTATTACCTTGATCTATGAGTTGAGACACAGGCAACCACCCTCTAGGCCTAAAGCTCATTCAACCAGGGCACTATCAACTTCAACGGCTTTCCAAGCAAGGTTACCACTAGATGCGATTTGTGCAGCATCTACATGGGCGTCTAAACATACCTTTATTGCCCATTACAAGCTTGATCTAGCCTCCAGAAATAGAGCTGATTTTGGTTCCACTGTACTCAGGAGTCTGTTCCATTGAGCCACCCAGGACTAAGATGCTAGGGACGCTGTCCCATCCAGCAAGAATGAAGGCGAGAATGACAACTTAACATTAAGAAGTTATGTCTTACCATAACGTTCCATGTTAGTTGTCTTCTTCTCGCCTTCTTTCTTGCGTCCCTCCCTCCTGCCCCCTAGCCTGGATAGACTCGAGGTTCTGAGTCCTTCCATTTCTGGAGATACAATATGTTGCGTCTTTCATGGTATCCTTAGTGTTACTAGCAGGTAACCTGTACTCGTAAAAGAGGATTATAATATTATTATTATAATATTACTTTTTATACTATGTCTTAGCTTCCAAACGAGATCTGGGGAGTTAGTGCATGGTATTGTGGGATATAGGGCTGCCTCGAGCCGGTAAAAATAGCTCTCGAGCTATAGTATAGGCCGAGTCTGAGCCGAGGATCGGCTCCGAACCCATCCAGCAAGAAAGAAGGCGAGAAGAAGACAACTAACATGGAACGTTATGGTAAGACATAACTTCTTATTCCTTAAGTCAGTGTAGCTTCAGCACTGTGATCCACTGGATTTTTTAGATGTTCATCGTGCTTCACTGTTGCAGTCATTACATTTGGGTAATCTGCTGGCAGGTTTCCCTCAGTCGGCCTGATGAACAAAGTCTTGGTTCCTGCGTCACTTGCTGTCCCTTCCATGACGTCAGGGGTATAAAACATGCAGCCGATGCCATTGGAAGCAGTGGTATATTCCCATTCCATTGACCTGTAATAAGATTAGTGTCAGTAGCCATTATCTTGTATATGCTGTCTGAAACAGGACTGCTTCTTTTATTTCTTGAATGGCCCTCATTTGTGTGTCTCTGGGCTTGTTTTATAGTATACTAAGGAATTGTACAACTGCAACCAGAACAGTTGCTGAATTGCAGGCCTTTGTTCAAAGTATCTTTTTGTTTTGTAATCAAAGATGAATTGACAGCCCATCCCCAACACTTTGGTAAATGTGCATATACTTCACAACAATTGCAAGAAAAATATTTTCTGACTTTCCACTAAATGTCACAGACATCTTTTGATATTACATGTGAAGGCTGCCAGCCTAGCTAGATAGAATTATTTACAAAATTCTGTGTTCTTGTAAATATGAATATGATCCACAGGCTTGTTTGACAAATGTAAAGAAAACTGTGTATGTTCTGAGCTTCAGGAATGTAACCACAGTGCACCCTGTTGGAAGAAATCTGATAATTCATAACCCAGAGGCTCCCTTCACTCTGGAATAAAATCCCAGTCCAGGTTAGGCAAAGTCCCTCATTGACTCTCTTCAAGAGGAATCTTGATGAGTGGATGGGAGATTGTAGGTTTACCCCGGGTATCACTTCTGTGTCACTGTTAGACAAAGGCACAGTATACTAACCTCGGAAAAGGGCATAGCAAAGTAAAAATGGGTGGCGAAAGCCAAACACATTCTGGCTAGGCTTATAAATGCCCTAGGACAGATAGCCTATATGAACCTATGAACCTATTACATCATTCTTTCTTGCCGCGCAGTGCCTGAAACAGAAGCAGTTCACAAGTGTCGGTCGGCCGACTCCTGCAATTTTCATTTTCGAGTTTCAGAACTTAAGTCTTCAACTTAAAGCCAAGTACCCCATTGGGGAAACTTTTTCTTGCTCCTTACCGATGTCAGTAAAAGTTAATTGTATTACTTGTGGGAAGCAAATACCTCATAAGTGTTTTCATTTGTACTGTATTCCTTGCCTAGGCCCTGACCGCGATGTACCTTGCTGTCGGTTTTGTGCTTTATTTAATCAGTGCACTATCAGTCGTCTGTACATTTTTGCATCAAAATATTTTGGTTCTCGCTTTAATTATCCAGAAATTACGTCAGTTAGCCATCCGACTACCGGAATACTGAAAAAACGCTAAGAAAAAGACAGATAGAGGCCGGTGAGGTCCAAAACTGCCGATGACGCTTCTCCTAAGTCAGTGGCCAGTTCGCCGGTACTCAGTGAGGTGCTTTCGCAGCCCCTGATACCCACTACTTCTGATTTGCAGGCCTCTACTGAGACCCATTCGGAGTCCGGTATGCCGCGAGATGCTTCACATATGGAACCCGCGGATGTCTCTACCTTGGTTGGGTCCGGAGCCGCTGAGCAGGCACCGGCTTCTAAGGGTGCATTCAGGCCTACAGACTTGCATATTAAACTGACTCCAACTTCAGTGATAAGGCCTAAATCTCGATCTATGTCTAAAAAAATGATGCCCAGGCTACATGTTCAGTCCCCTATGCCTAAAAAACAAATGATCAAAATGGCTGAAGGTTTAATTACTCTAATCAGGGGTAGTCAACCCTCCCCCTCCAAGAAGCCTAGGATTGAATTTGACTATGAATCTTCTGAACAGGACTCTGTTTCTTCTGACTCTTCTAATGATCTGGATTTGTCCATACCTACTTATGAGGACTCTGATGCAGAGGATTCCATTCCCTCTGCTTCTCCACCTCAGGATTTCTCTTTTCGGGAAACTTTACATACCTTAAGGGAGCATTTCCACTGGGAAAGTCAGGATTTCTCTGAATCCAAAAAGAGGCTTAGGGATTTCCTTCTTTTTCCTCAGCATAGGCCTTTGGCTATACCTTCTGTACTAGATATTGTTGATGTGTTTTTGGAATCCAGTATGGCCCCTGATTCCTTGCCTCCAGCCCCTAGCAAACCAGACAGGTACTACAGGGTTCCTGAGTCCCACAAATTCCTTTTCAAAAATCCTGTTGCAGACCCTGAAACCATTTCTCAGGGGCCCAAGGGCATTAAGGCTTCTACTGCTAAAAACCCTACCCCTTCTGATAGAGACTCCAGGACACTGGATAGATGGGGTAAAAAGGTTTATACTTCTGCAACGTTTATACTTCTGCAGCTCTAGCAATCAGGGCTTTAAACTGTCAATTTCATATGCCAAAATATCAACAGCATATCATGGGACTGCTTAAACAGAAAATGATGTTGATTTCGGACTGTGTGGAGAATAAAGATTTAAAGGATTTATTGCATTCAGCTGAACAAGTTGGCAAACATACTTTACAATGTGGTTTTGATTCCTTAGAGGCCTCTTGTAGGGCTGCTGTTACTGGGTCTGTGCTTAGAAGGCATGCTTGGCTTAAGGAGCAATCTCTGCCTGATCATGTTAAAGCAAAGCTTTTGGATGCTCCTTTACAGCAGGACCGCTTGTTTGGCAGTAAGGCTGAAGAAGTTCTAAAAAAGATGGAAGATAAAGCTAAATCTGTGCAAACTGTAAAAGATTTATTACAAGTGCAACCTCCTAGATTTAGTAGGCATTGGCCTACTAAGAGCTGGTCCTTTCCATCTCCATCCAGAGCCACTACGGCCAAACCCAGACATTCCAAAACCACCAGATTTCAGTCCCAAGGGACTTTAAGAACTAAGAAATGGGGTGCCAAGGCACCACCCTATGGTAAACAGTCTCAATGACTTCCCTTTGAAATTACCAAACACTTTACTTTTAGCCGCCCCTTTGTGGGGGAAACTGGCTCTTCATTCAAGAAACTGGCAAATTATAACCCAGGACAAATGGGTTTTAAATAGTGTCCCAGGGATACAAATTTCATTTCCACACGCTGTCAACACCAAGCGGGTGGCCAGATCTGCCCCCAAATCGGTGGGCAGAGGCTCAGAAACAAGTTCTTTCCCTCCTATACATGGGAAATATTCAACTAGTACCAGAAGTGGAAAAGGGACAAGGTTTCTATTCCAGACTTTTCCTGGTACCCAGAAAAGACAAATCGTGGCGTCCAATTCTGGACCTGTCTACTCTAAACACCTTTCTGGACATTCCAAAATTCAAGATGCTAACTCTTCACCAGATGTTCTTCGTGTTTCACTGTTGCAGTCATTACATTTGGGTAATCTGCTGGCAGGTTGCCCTCAGTCAGCCTGAATATCAAAGTCTTGGGTCCTGCACCATTCTGGATATTCCAAAATTCAAGATGCTAACTCTTCACCGGTTACTTCCTATGCTAGGCAAGGATGCCTGGTTGGCAACTCTCGACTTAAAAGAGGCTTACCTGTATATCTCAATCAGGGAATCTTGCAGAAGATTCCTATGCTTCAAAGCAGGCTGCAGGCATTATCAGTTCTGTGCACTGCCCTTTGGCTTGTCTACTGTGCCCAGTGTATTCACAAAGTGCCTGGCTCCAGTAATTGCATTTTGCAGGCACAGAAATATTCAAATATATCCATACCTGGACGATTGTCTAATTCAGGCAGAAAACTAGGCCATTTCTGCAACATCTGGCGTTTGTAAAAAGACTTCTAATCTGTCTAGGGTACACCATAAACAAAAAGAAATCTCAACTGGTACCCTCTCAAAAAATTACATTCCTGTGTGCAGGCTTGAATACAACTGCCCAGATGGTTTTCCTTAAGCCAGAAAAGTAAATTCACTTGGTGGCTTACTTCAAACAGGCGGCAACAAAAACCCTGCTATCTGCAAGGCAAATACTGCAAGCCTTGAGGTTCATGGCCTCATGCATTCTTCTAATTCCATATGCAAGACTGCATATGAGGAAACTTCAGTGGTACTTAAAAAGTTTATGGAGTCAACATTGTCACAGCCTGGAAACAATGATTCCTATTGTACCTTGCCTGTGCCTAGAGTTCCTATGGTGGGCAGAGGCCTGCCACCAAAACAAGGGACTGCCATTCTCACCACTCCCTGCCACCCAAACCCTGACTACAGACGCATCAGACTATGCATGGGGGGCTCATCTGGCAGGGAAGTGCATTCAGGCAAATGGAGCCCAAATCAAATGCACCTTCATATCAATCAAAAAGAAACGCTAGCTGTACAGAATGCACTGACAGCCTTCAAGGACTACCTTCATCCAGGACAATTATTGATAAAGATGGACAACACCACGGTTATGTGGTACATAAACAAGCGGGGGTACACATTCCTACCCCCTTTGCAGACTAGCCATGGCATTGTGGAACACGGCCTTGAGCTTTCAAGTCCAACTACAAGCTCAATTCCTGCCAGGAAAACAGAATGTTCTGGCACACGAACTAAGCAGAAATCTCATGGACCCTCACAAATGGAAACTGGAACCATGGATTTTCAACATGTTGACATGCAAATAGGGGAGCCCAGACATAGATCTTTTTGCCTCACCCCAGAACTACCAGTTGGACAAATTTTGCACAATAACTCACCCCAAAAAAGCCTGGAAAGTGGATGCTCTGTCCTTCAGCTGGAAAAACCTATCGGTCTATGCCTTTCCCCCTCTGCGTTTGCTCTCCAAAGTTCTACTAAAAGTCAAACAGGACAGACCAAAAATTATTTTGCTTGCTACAGACTGGCCTCGCCAACACTGGTACCCACTCCTGTGCAGTGTGTCGCACATTTCTCCATGGCTCCTGCTTCAGACACCTTCCTTACTGTCTCAGCAGGAGAACCAAATTCTGCACCCTCACCTCCAAACATTGAATCTTGCAGCTTGGCTAATCACTTAAATCACCCTTAGCATCCCTCAGCAAGCAGGTGATGGATGTCATTTTGGAGGCAAGAAGACCTAGTACTAGAAAATCTTATGCTGACAAATGGAAAAGATTCTGTGCCTGGAATCAATCTCAAGGGATGAGCACAGCAGTGCCCAATTTACCTCAGATTTTGCAGTATTTAACTGAGATGCTACATAAGGGCCTGTCTTTTTCTTCCGTAAAAATCCATGCCTCAGCCATTTAAGTTCATTGCAACACAGACCCCCCTCTCTTCTCTCATCCTCTTCTAAAGCAGTGTCACAGAGGGGCCAAAAACTTGAGACCACCCAGGAGAGCTCCACCCCTGCCTGGGACCTTAACTTTGTATTGGAGAAACTCACTCTACCTCCTTTCAAGCCAGCTGCAACTGCAGACTTAAAATTTCTTTCCTGAAAACAGCCTTCCTTTTAGCAATCACTTCAGCTAGAAGGATATCTGAATTACAGGCCCTTATGGCAGTGGAGCCTTTCATCATCTTTCATGTGGACAGGATGTCACTCAGGACCAATCCATCCTTCATGCCCAAGGTGGTATCCAGTGTGGCTCTTAACTAGTCCATTAATTTGCCAACTTTCTTTCCCAATCCACAGAACAAGGGAGAGCAGATTCTGCATTCATTGGATGTACACAGACAACTTCGATTCTACTTGGACAGGACTAAATCTCAAAGAAAATCTGAACAACTGCTGGTAGCATTTGCTGCAGGGGCAGAGGGGAAGGCTGTTTCAAAGCAAACCATTTCTAAATGGATAAGCCATTGTATTCTTTTTTGTTATAGGCACCATGGAAAACCTATCCCTCAGGGGATCAGATCTCATTCCACCAGGGCTGCATCTACTTCAGCAGCCTTTCTCAGAGGTGTTCCTACCAGGGATATTCTAGAAGCTGCTACCTGGAATTCAGTTCATTCTTTCACCAAGCATTATCACTTACCAATTTTCTCTAAATCCAGAGCTGGCTTTGCCACTGCTGTTTTGCAGGGCCTTATAGCTGGTTCTAATGCTGTATAAATCCATCCTCTCAACCTTAGCTTTGGGAATCTACCCAAATGTAATGACTGCAACAGTGAAACACGGTGAACATAGTACAGTTATGTACACGTTCCATAAATGTAGATGTTCGACTGTATCCACTGTTGTAGTCCTGGTTACCCTCCCTCCAACCCCCTGTTTTTCTTTTACTATGCCTCTTCCTTCTTTTGTTATGCTTAAAAGCCTTTTTTGTATATTTGCTTTTGTTTGGAGGTATATTTTTGTGTTTCTTATTTTATATATATATATATATATATATATATATATATATATATATATATATATATATATATATATATATATATATATATATATATATATATATATATATATATATATATATATATATATATATATATATATATATATATATATATATATATATATATATTTTTTTTTTTTTTTTGCCCTCTTCCTCCCCATTTGGGGGGCACTTGACATCTGGGGCAAGAAAAACTGATGTAATTGTGTCGGCTGCATGTTTTATACCCCTGACAACCTGACGTCATGGAAGAAGGGACAGCAACCAACGCAAAACCCAAAACATTGTTAATCAGGCCGACTGAGGGCAACCTGCCAGCAGATTACCCAAATGTAATGACTGCAACAGTGAATACACTCGAACATCTACATTTATGGTAAGTGTACACAACTGTACTGTACTTTCCTTCCATGCCTCAAACTCTTAACTTCAGTGGTGGATTCATCAGCTTTCTCTCAACCCAGAACTTCCCCGTGAAACCTCCAGTGCCATCTCAGGAACTTTTTCGGATGCCTCAGTTCAGGAGGTGGGGAGCCTCCTTCAGTTCCCTCAAGGTCCAGGGTCTCTGACTTCCTCATCAGAGGTCAGATCACATCAACATAAAGGAGATGAGAGCTCTCTTTTTAGCTCTTCAGACTTTTCATTCCCTCTTTCTTCCAGGGCCTCTCAAAGTCTTCACAGACAATACCAGATCACTATAGTATTGTTTGTGAAGACAATACCACAGTGATATGGTATATCGACAAATGGGGGAGGGCATGGTCCTAACTTCTTTGCAGACTTGCTTTTCAAGTCTGGGATCTAGCTGTCCAGTATAGAGCAACTCTTCAGTCTGTCTACATTCCTTCAGAGCAAAATATAGTGGCAGACTCCTTGAGCATATCCAGTACACAGGCTCAGGAACGGATGCTTCACAGAGATGTGTTTCTGGACATTGTCCATTGGTGGGGTACTTCACAGGTAGATTTTTTGCCTCCTCTCTGAACAGACAGCTTCCTCTCTTCTGTGTCAGAGTCCTAAGCCCTCTGGCTTAGAAGGGTGGTTGCACTATATTTTCCATGGAAGGGAATGTTAGTGTACCCCCCCCCCTCTGATTCCAAGGGTCCTTCTCAAGATCAAGCAAGACTTCCCCCAAAATCTTGCTGGTGACTCCATTTTGGCCCAGACAGCATTGGTTCCCTCCTCTTCAATTAGCCAGGGGCAGTCACAAGTTACCTCAAAAGGTGGACCTTCTCACAGAAGACATGGGGGTCTCTGATCCATCCTGACTTGTCCAGTCTTCAGCTCACACTGTGGGTAATAGGATTTTGATCCCTTTTAGGCACCCCTTTTCTGAGGACATGCTTAGGGTTCTGCAGAAGGTCAGGAAACCCACTACCGGGAAATCATTTTTGTCCAAATGGAAGAGATTTTCTGTCTGGTGGCTTTCTCATAACTAGGATCCCTTTTTAGTGGAGATCCCTTTGGCCTCTCTCTCTCTTGTGTGAATTACTTCATGCTGGATTGGCTTATTCTTCAGTTAAAACTCTCTTTTCAGCTGTTTCTGCTCGTCTGTCCTTACCTTGACTCCTCCTCTTGCCTGTAGGTTTGAGGTCAAATAATTTCTTCATGGCATCTTTTATATCAAACCTCACTGGAAGCCTGTTCCACCTTCCTGGGACCTCAGTTTTGTGCTTGAAAACTTGACTCGGGCTCTCTTCTAGCCTGCTGCTTCAGCTTCCTAGAAGCATTGTACTTTGTAGACTGTTGTTTTGACCCTTTCTGCAGCTAAAAAAATCTCTGAAATCCAGGCTGTTATGGCTAGTTCTTCCTTACTTCGTTTTTCACATGTTTAGGGTGTGTCTTAGTACTAATCCTTGTTTTATGCCCAATGTGGCTAATGGGTTGTCTGTTAATTTGCCCTCCTTTTCTTCTTTGCAGGCTGCTAGTGAGAAGATTCTTAGCACCTTGGATTTGCATAGGCAGCTCAGATATTATTTGAGTAAGACTTAGGACGTTTGCAAATCTGAGCAACTTTGTTTCCTTTCTTCCCAGATCTCTGGGTTTGGCTGTCTCAAAGCAAAGCATATCCTCCCAGATCTCTAAGGACGTTTCTTTTTGTTATTCTTTTCATGGTAAATATCTTTCTGCCTGTATAAAGGCTCATTCTACTAGAGCTGTCGCCTGTGGTGCCTTTTTCAAAGGATTGCATACCAGTTCCAGTCTTGAGGCTGCTACTTGGACTTCTGTCCAGGCCTTCAATAAGCAGGCTGACCTGCATGAGTTTTTAGATGGCTCTTCTCAGTTTTCCTCCTCCCAAGTTTTCTCTTGAGCTTTTGTGCTCTCCCTTATGTTTGGAATACTGCAACAGTGATTTGGAAAGACATAGTACAGTTGTGTAAAATCTTACAATAACAGTAGAGGTCCTCCTCTTCCCTGTTGCATTATTCACTCCCTCCTTCCTCCCCGTCTGCTCTGCCCTATTCTTCTTGATTTCCTGGCCAGGTATTCTTTTCTTTTTCTCCTTCTGGATGCACATATTCCTCATAGTCTCTAGGGATAGTCTGCTCCTTATGTTGTTTTTCATTTCTGAGGTATTTACGTCTGCATGTCACCTCTGTGCTCTATTTCTTGCACAGAGAGCACAAGCATGAGGTGCGATGTCTGTAGATTCCTAAGGCTTTGGTGTACTGGCAGGACGTTGGGCTATCTTTGGCAAGAGATCCTTTGTTAAGAACACTGCAACAGTGAGGAGTAGGACATCTGCTGTTATGGTAAGATTTTTTACACAACTGTAGTTTTGCCTTCCTAAAATGGATTCATGAATTTCATCCCTCAAACTTTTCTGATTGAAATTTTTATTCTGTTTCTGAAATATATAACAATTTGGTTACATTCTGAGATTAGTTCATAACATTTTATGTGATGCAATGAATGTGCTACTGATCATGAGATGAAATTTAGAAAACAAACGTTACATTGATGAGCAGAGAGATGGAAATAAGTATTTTATTAGCTCAACTACTGAAGAACAAAGGGTAGGGTGGGTGGGACTGAATGGCATGTGTTGGCTTGCCTGCCTTAAGGGAGGGAGCTGGGGAAGTGTGTGCAGATGGGGCATGCTTTTGTGGAGGGTGGAAAATGATTTCTGTGGCTGATTAGATAGGCTGCTATAGAACCTGACAGCTGTGTAGTAAGAAGCAGTTCAAGTTGCAGCTTAACGCAGATGATGTTTTCCAGTACCTCAGAGGAAGAAAATAAATAAATTACAGTTGTAGGCGTTTAAAATAAATGAGACACTTTAGGAATAAATAGTCAAATGACAAAAGGCTGGAAAAATAGAAAAAGCTGTATGTATCCATTCAGATGTGCTGATAAAACTACAGAAATCAGATACTAAAATGAAGGAAAAACTGTCTGAATGTGAGACATCCAAGGACGAAGGGTTTCTGAAAACAGTATTTAGAAGACAGAATATGCTGAGAAAACCTGAGATTTTTGCTGTACCAGTGAAACTGGAGGGTGTGGGCTGTATTAATTTTTTTGAAAGTACAAATAAGCAACTGTATTTGGTGCTTCTCTGTAAAATGTAATAATTGAGAGGAGGCATTTTACATTTCATATCTTATTATCGGAAAGTAATCAATACTTATATTGGTAATGTTGGAGTAATACCCACAGGAAGAGCTGCCGCTAACAAAACTGTGATGTAAGGGAAAGATATTAAAAATTGGGCACACCAGTGTTTGTGGAAAATTATTATTTGGTGTACGTCAGGCAAAAGCAAAGCTGATTTATCCTGACAGATGATCAGTAGAGAAATTTAAGTTACTCTGTCCAGCTAGCTTTAGAATATTTTTCCTGTAAGATGAAATCTTTGTGGAAGCAAAAAAAAGCTGTGAATGAAGGGGGGATCTGTTTTTCATTATCTCAGAAGTAGTGACAAAAGGTAGCACACTTGCCTTAGGTACAGAAGGCTGTGGGTTCTATTCCCACACCACACACCAGATGATTGGATTGATGACACTGCAATGTAGCAAAATGGGATGCTCCTGAGTGTGTTATCATTCTGATGAGATGTTAAACCAAGTCCCATTTGCTTGAGTTGGTGGTAGCTCAAGTGGATGTAAAAGATCCCACTGCACTTAGTGAAAAGAGTAGTAGAAGTTCCCTGATGCCCTGGCCAAATTACCCCCAGTAGTATAAATATCACCTCTAGACTCCCCTGAAAAGAGACCACTAGCATAGTGGGACTTAACCCGACCAGCAGAGGAGAGAGAGAGAGAATCCATATGGAGACTTTCAGTGATGCCTTTTCCATTGTTACAAAAGAAAACACTCGTGTGAAAGAAGGCAGCCCAGGAGCTCAATAGAAGATTGAGAAAGTACCTTGGACACAAACCAGAGACTAGTGTTAGAAGATTTGATCAAGAAGAAAACCAGCAACAAAGTGAATTCACTGAATGAGAAGGAAAACTGTAAATCCTACTGGATGTAGGTTAGACAAGTGAAGTAGATGAAAAAGACTTCAAGTTTGACTGTTACACTAGTGTGAGAACTACAACACATAATCCCCACTTTGGCATTAATATCCAGAAAGACATGGTATGGAATGGAATGAAGCACTTACTGTAAGTGAAAGTGTTTTTGTTCTCAATTGATGTTTGTGTAACAGTTTCCTAATGTAAAGTACATGTTCTTTTGTAAAGTAGTTCTGTACGGTATGCAGCTAGAGATATTTTAAATGTTAGGTGGGGAAGTTTTATTAATAATTTATATGCTGGTGATGATAAAGTAAAACATTACTTTTTCTCATTTTTTAATATAGCCAGACTTTACGCCGTAACATGTTAAGGAAGAATGGAAAGAAGCAAAGTTAAGTTAATATTATGCTGCGATATGTGGCTGCTTGGGGGACTGTAAATGTGTATTGGTCACATACATAAAAATAAAAGGTAACCTGTATTTATAACAATGGATGTCTGGATTGATGTTCTCAGTTTAAACTGTGGACAGAGTTTTATTTTAAGCTAAAAGATTAAAAAAACAAGAAAAATAATGAAAAGCATGCAAAGTAACTAGCTTGGGTTTTCCATTAGCACCTGCTAATGGCTGAAGACAGATGGCCTGAAGGTGGAAACGGTTAATCATGAGAGGTTCATTTGGTGTGTTCTGAGTGAATTCTGCGAATATAATGCAAGTTTTAACGGGATATTGTCAAACAGTTCAGTGGAAATAAAAAAGTAAAGAAATGACGTTTGTAACCATGGTAAGTAATGATTACAGAAGTAACGGCCTGTCCAGCAGCCTTAGTACTTTAATGCATTAAATATAACGGAACACAATTTAGTTTTTTAGCCACTGTACTTTTCATAAGACCAAAAGACATTTACTTAAAACATGTAACGGTTTTGACGTTCTGGAGGGAAATACTGAAGAACAGATGTTTGAAAGTAGTAGAAACTGACTTTTACATCCACATTAGCATGGTTAACCTGAACTTTACAGTAGGTTAGCACCTAAAGGTGCAGCCATCGATTTGGGGCAGCTGCTCCTATTTAAATGGGATTGCCTTAGTCCATGTAGTTTTATGTGATTTTTGTCAATTAAAGGGGAATGGGTTTTTTTTTTTCCATTTGTTTGAGTGTTTTTATTGAAGCGAAAAGTCTGGTGAAAATGCAACATGGATTGAAATAAAGGTGAAAAGAGGCAACTGTATAGAAGTACAGTCTGCTGTTCATTACTCTGTGCATGTAAGCTGCGAGATAGAAGCATATTAAGAACGGTCATGTATAATATACAAGAGGATTTTTTTTATCAGAATGGCTGATTTATCAATATTCATATGGAATACAAAAATGTGCATGATAGACTTGTAGAAAGGGGTTATTGCCAGGAGAGGAGAATTACACTAGCATGTTTTTATATTTTACCTAAAACTGCTATCATGGAGCATAGGAGAGTTTTCAGAAGTAGACTTTCAGCATAGAGTGGAAGTCAGAACAGGAAACTGTTTTATAAAAGTGAGGATGTATCGGGGGGGGGTGTCTAGTAAGGATGATATGACAGAGTAGATTTCTGAAAAAATATATGAAAAATATTTGGCTTGGAAGATGTAACATCAGTAGCAGGACCTCAAGATGTGCATGTTCTCCTTGGTACAGTAATTTGGCTAGACTGCATAGAAATTATATTTCAGAAGAACATGTGATATAATAATAGGGTTAATAAGGAGAATGTAGAAAGGGTTATAGGCAGTGGGTAGGGCTTCTGTCTGAGTAACTGTGTATGACCAGAGGAACCAGACAGGGAAGTCCTCTTTCCCATCTGTTAAAATAAAGGATTCACCGATTTGAAAATACAGCTGCTGTGGTAGTCAAAAAAGTGAGGCTTGTTTGCAGGTATTTTGTAATTTTTAAGTCTCGAAGGGCATTTCAGTCTTATGGAACATTTTGAGACTATTTCAGGTCATTTCAGGGTGTAAAATAAATGCAGGTAAAACAAAATCATAGCAATAAACTATGCAGTCATGCTTGAATTAGTTCATCTGTATCTGAAGTTATGGTGACTTAATAGGTTCATAGGTAGGTACTAGGCTATTGGCCCTAGGGCCTATATAAGCCTAGGCAAAAAGGTACCCTGGCTTTCGCCACCCAAGAAAATGATTTTCCTGTGCCCCTATCGAGCAGAGCCCCAGAGGTGATCCCCGGGGTGAATTTTCTATTTCCCATCCAATCATCAAGATTTTTCTTGAAGAGTGCTAATGAGGAGTTTTGTTTGATATAGATAGGTAGCTTGTTCCAGAGTATGGGAAGTCTCTGGGACAGGAATCTATCCCTCCAGCATGTTCTGTTTATTGTGGTGACAAGGTTTAGATCCCTAGAGCGTGTAGCTCGGAGGGATTGGGATTTCTTTAAGTGGAGCATGTCCAACAGCTCTGGGTTTGACATAGATCTGTATGTTGGGCAGAGATCGCCTCTGAGTAGGCGATATGCGACAGAGTAAAGCTGGAGTTTTTTGAGACTGTCTGCGTAGGGCATCTGTGTGAGGCCGGTAATCCTCTTTGTGAGATATTTCTGCAGCCTTTCCAGTTGTTGTAGATGTCTTGTGAGATGCATACCAAAAAGGGGCGTTGTACTCTATAATGGGTCTAATGAGTGACGAGCAGAGGGGAACAATGACTTCTTTTTTTTCCTGGATGAAAAGCCTTTTGTGATGGTGTTCCACGTAGAAGGATTTCCTGACTACTGTGGCAATGTGATTATCAAAGGAGAGACTACTTTCCACCTGTGTCACAAGGTCTCTTATCACACTTTCGGTGTTAAGTAGACTACCACCTATGTGGTAGCTCATGGGTACAGAGTTTTTACCAAAGGGGATGACAGTGCACTTTTTGGCATTGAGCTTGAGGCCATGGCTTTGACACCAGGCATCTGTCTCAGTGAGGCCCTTTTGTAGGATGTCCACATCGTTAGGAGTTTCGATTATGGCTCTTAGTTTGCAGTCATCTGCGAACTTAGTTAGTCAAAGATCTTCTTTGTTAGCCTGTACTTCAGAAAAGTAGATACCAAACAGGAGAAAACCCAGGACTGAACCCTGTGGTAACTCCACTTGTCACTGGTCTGAAGTCTGATTTGGAGTCTGCTACTTTCACAGTGTGGGTTCTGTCAGTGAGCCAGTTGACAGCCCATCGTGTGACATAGGGATTTATACCTAGTTGAGTTTATCTATAATTCCAGAGTGGGGGATGGTGTCAGAAGCCTTGGCGAGATCTAGATAGGCTGTGTGAACCACCTTACCCTCGTCTGCGGCTTTGGTGACTGCTTCAAAGAAGTCTATCAGGTTTAGGAGACATGATCTGCCTTTTACAGACCCGAACTGGGTGGGGTCCAAAGTTTGGAGATTACCAATGTCTTTGTTTATAAGTTCCATGATGATATGTTCCATGGCCTTGCAGACCAGGCTCGTTAGGCTAATGAGGCGGTAGTTCCCGAGGTCCGTGGTGGCTTCCCACTTTGTGGAGTGGGATAACCGTCCTGTGCACTATTCACTGGGCACAAAGCCTGAGGTGAGGCTATGATTGAACATGGTGCTTAGGTGGGGTGCCAGTTCATTCTGTAGTTCGTGTAGAACGCAGCCTGGGATGTTGTCAGGTCCCATGGATGCTGTGTTCCTGGCTTTAGAGAGTGTGTTTTTTACCTGTGCAGCCGTGATTACAGGAACTTTGCATTCTTCTAGTATAGAGATGGGCCTTTTAGGGGGTGAAAGAGGGTTAAAGTTAGCACTGAACCTATCTGCCAGGATGTTGGCAATATCAGCTGGTTCTGTATATTTAGTGCCATTGTGCTGTAACTCAGAGCAGATCTGAGTGTTGCCATTGAGATTCTTGACATAGCTATAGAATGCTTTGTGGTTGTCTTTAGAATCAGTGGCAATTTTGTTTTCGTAACTAGCTTTGGAGCATTTTATGAGGGGTCTCAGCTTCTTACTGAAGCTGACCAGGGAGTTCCTCCAGTCATGGGATTTTACTCTTTTTTGCAACAGTTTCTTTCTTCTGTTGTAGAGTTTTTTTATGGCAGGGGACCACCAGATTGGCTTCCCTTTTTTTGGAGGATAGCATCTTGGTTTTGTTAGGGATAGCATGATCCATGCACTTGTGTAAGTGCTTATAAAGTGCTTTTGTATAGGATGCAGCAGTCATACCTCTCCTACCCATCCGCATGGGTGTCGTGAAGTTTGCCACTTCTGTCTTAAGAAGCGTGAAGTTGGCTTTGGAGAAATTTTTTACGGTGGTTTCCCTAATGGGGGGTGGGGGCGGGATGTGGGATGGTCTATGGTGATTAGCTTGTGGTCGGATCTGACCAACGAGGAATTGACCGCTGGTGTGGAACAATGGTTGCCCATGTTGGTAATGACCAGATCTAGGATATTACTGCCCCTGGTGGGGGTGTGAATAAGTTGATCCAAGGCGTTGAAATTTATGAATTCCAGAAAACGTTGAGCAAAAGAGTTGGTACATGAGTAGTTTTCCTAGTTAATGGTGAGGTAGTGGAAATCGTCCATTATGAGGGTGTTGGGTTGTACCCTAATATTTTCCAGTGTATCAAGAAATGAGGAGTGGGAATCCTGGGGCATGGTGGGGGATCTTTAGCAAGTTACAAATTTGGATTGCGGTCTTGCCCAGAGTTAGTTGCACTTGGATAATCTCGGATGCATTATGCTGAGCAACTAGCCTGGAGGTGTGGATATCCTTAATGAATATGGACACACCTCCACCTTTAGTCTTTCAGTCCAGGTTAGGTGGCCAAAAGGTGTGGTATGAATTATAGCCTGGTAATGCAGGGGTGCTCTCTGGAGCTTTGAACCAGGTCTCTGTCACCACTGCACAGATGTCGATGTTCTCCATTTTAAGGAGTGCCTCAAGTGAATGCATTTTGAGGTTTAGACTTCTAGCATTGAGTAGCATTACCCTCAGATTTTGCTTGCTTGTACCTGTTACGGTGGTGAATTTGTCATTTGAACCTTGCCTAAAAAAGGCACTATAGGGGTGGCAAGAGCCTTAGCCAGTATCCAGAATCCCAAGGGCGACAGGTGTAGGCCATCTCTGGCAAAACATCATGGTCTGTCGATCATATCATTCCAGGCAGACCAATACTAGATCCCCTTAGAATGACACCAGAAGCTTAGCCAATTGTTTAAGTCAATCATTTTGTCCTTGTACTGTGGTATCATTCTGGGTGATGGCAGGATGCTACTCAGGGCTAGGATCATACCTGCCTGGGCTACAAGATTGGAGAGCTGCTCCATATCTCTCTTCATGTAGTCCAGGGAGGTACGTCTCAGGTCATTCACACCAACATGGACAATGACAGAGTCATATTTGTACTTGTTGTGGAGTGACCTTAGTGAGTCATATTTGTACATGTTGTGGAGTGACCTTAGTGTGTGTGTTATGTGACGGATCAATTGGTGCACTTAAATTCAAATTGTGAGATGGTCTTGAGTTTTGTATTTTTCTGACAGTAACTTTCTCCTTGTTTAGCCTGGTGAGTGGAACATCAGTGTGCCTGACTTGAGATCAAATTTCCAGATTTCAGCAGTATCCATACTTCAGGTTCATAGAGTCATAGGTTGGTACTAGGCTATCTGCCCTAGGGTCTATACAAGCCTAGCCATAATTCCCTGGCTATTTCTTCCCACAGTATTTACTTCCCTAGACCCCTGTCTAGCAGGGTGACTGACTAGATCTCCGGGGTGAGTTTCCTATCCAATCATCAAGGTTCCTTTTGAATAGGGCCAAAGAGGCGCTCTGCTTGACATGTATGGGCAGTTTATTCCAGAGTCTGGGGAGTCTCTTGGTCAGGAACCTATCCCTCTAGCATGTTTTGTTCATTGTGATAAGTTTTAGATTCCTGGAGCGTGTGGCTCTGAGGGATTGGGATTTTTTTAAGTGTAGCATGTCCAACAGCTCTGGGTTTGACATGGCCTTGTATGTTAAGCAGAGATCGCCTCTGAGTAGATGATATGTGAGAGTATAGGTGGAGTGTTTTTAGACGGTCAGCATAGGGCATCTGCTTTAGGCCTGTGATTCTTTTAGTGAGATATTTCTGCGGGCTTTCCAGTTGTTGCAGACGTCTTGAGAGGTACATACCAAATGGGGCATTGTATTCTATAATGGGTCTAATGAGGGATGAGTACAGTGGGACAATGACCTCCTTTTTTCTGGATGGAAAGCCCTTAATGATGAGTTGTGTCACATAGAAGGATTTCCTGACTGCTGTGGCAATGTAGTTATCGAAGGTGAGACCACTGTCCACCTGTGTTCCTAAGTTTCATCACACTTTCGGTGTTTAGTGTACTGCCACCTATGTGGTAATTCATGGGTACATGTTTTTTCCCAAAGGGGTTAACTATACAATTCTTGGCATTGAGCTTGAGCCCATGTCTTTGGCACCAAGCATCTGTTTCTGTAAGGCCCTTTTGTTAGAATATCCACATAATTTGGGGATTCAGTAATGGCTCCCTGTTTGCAGTCATCTGCGAACTTTGTTAGCCAGAGTCCCTTAGTGTTGGCCTGTACTTCAGAGAAGTAGATGCCAAACAAGAGCGGTCCCAGTACTGAACCCTGAGGTACTCCATTTGTCACTTGTTTGGAGCTGGATTTGGAGTCTGCTACTTTTACAGTGTGGGTTCTGTCAGTAAGCCAGTTGGCAACCCATCGAGTGACGTAGGGATTAATACCCAGCTTAGTAAGTTTATCTGTGATCCCAGAGTGGGGGATGGTGTCAAAAACCTTGGCGAGATCCAGATAGGCTGTGTGGACCACCTTACTGTTGTCCACGGACTCGAAGAAATCAGTCAGGTTCAGGAGACAAGATCGGCCTTTCACGAACCCAAACTGTGTGGGGCCAGTGTTTGAAGGTTGCCAATGTCTTTGTTTATAAGTTCTAAGTTGATACATGATCAAGTATCTGGATGTGTGGATTGAAAAGGAGTCCATTATGGCAACACAACTAATGTCATGGGTGAAGACACTAAACAGAAGACAGTACAAAAATTTAGAAACTGGAAACTCGTGACTATGGATAGCAACATACAAGCAGTACATTTTTGTAGTCCTTTTAGTCTTTTCTATAGGTCAGGTGTATTTTTTATTAATGGGAGAAGTTTTGGATAAAAATTAATAAAGTTAAAGGAGTATATTTGGGAGGGAAAGAAGCAAAAGTTAAAAGAATAAGTTGAGTCTCCCCATAGAACGTGGTGGCTTAGGGTGACCTGTTTTAAAGGGGCACTTTAAAGTTACACAGTTAAGGCTGTTATAACTTGAGCTGAAAGTTATAAATTAGAGTTGAAAAGGATGATGAAACAGTGGAGGGTGTGGGGGGAGTTCGAGATGTAGATCCTTAAGGAAAATGTTAAACACACTGATTATTATATTCCTAAAGTATCAGAAAGTATTACAAGCTCTGAGCTAGAACAGAGATGGAGAAAGAAGAATTTCCCCATAGGGATGTCTGTAAGTAGAGGTATAGAAGGTATACTAGAGGGGCTGGAATTTATTGGTGGAAATTAACAAACGAACCAGGGTATTGGAAGCAAATAACTTGTAAACGAAAGGTGGTAAAGTGGGATAAGGTTAAGCAGGAATTTGGATGGCAGACTAGAGATTGCTGTCCATATCGGGGATTGATAACAGAGTAAAGGGGTGCTAAATGAAAGACCACTACTCCTGAAGATGTTTATCATTAGAGCACTGTTGCACTAGCCAGAGCTGTATAGGTTATATGCTGCCCCAGGATATGAGAATCGGACAGCATCCTCTTCTCCTCATCCACTGATGAATGACTATATTGTGACTATTTCTGGTACTGCAGGACCTTTTGCCTCTTTATTTCGATTCCTCTCTTGTTGCTTCTCAAAATGCCACTAAGGACCGTGAGAGAAGCTGCTGTTTCTGTCCTCTTCAGGCAGAGGAAGTAGCACATGATGCTCTTCCAAGAAGCTGCCCCAAGGAGCTTGATTCTCAGAAAGAGGCTGGTCTTTGGGTTGATCTTTTCATGGGGGGGGGTGTTTCCTGTTTCATATAGGGAAGACAGGGAAGACTACCTGCATCAAGACTTTCAATTTTTTGCATTCTGAGTCCTTGAATTTTTAAAGAAGAAAATATTCCCGTGTCTCAGATTCTGAGTCCCAGCCATAGGGATAGGGATTAAATTTCATAGGTTCATAGGTAGGTACTAGGCTATCGGCCCCTGGGGCCTATACAAGCCCAGCCAAAAAGGTACCTTGGCTTTTGCCATCCAAGAAAATTATTTTTATGTGCCACTGACGAGCAGAGCCACAGAAGTGATCCCCGGGGTGAATTTCCTATTTCCCGTCCAATCATCAAGATTTTTCTTGGAGTGCTAATGAGGAGCTTTGTTTGATATAGATAGGTAGTTTATTCCAGAGTATGGGAAGTCTCTGGGACAGAAATCTATTCCTCCGGCATGTTCTGTTTATTGTGGTGACAAGGTTTAGGTCCCTAGAGTGTGTAGTTCGGAGGGATTGGGATTTCTTTAAGTGGAGCATGTCCAGCAGCTCTGGGTTTGACATAACTTTCTATGTTAGGCAGAGATGGCAGAGATTTATATTGATTCTGAAGAAGTTCTTCGTGTTTCACTGTTGCAGTCATTACATTTGGGTAATCTGCTGGCAGTTTGCCCTCAGTCGGCCTGAATATCAAAGTCTTGGGTCCTGCGTCTGTTGCTGTCTCCTCTTCCATGACGTCAGGTCATCAGGGTTATAAAACATGCAGCCAACGCCATTTTCTTTAGTCTTTCTTGCTGCGCGGTGCCCGAAGCAGAAGCAGTTGCAAGTGCCGCTCAGCCGACTACTGAAATTTTCACATTCAAGTTTCAGAACCAAAGTCTTCTATTAAAGCTAAGTACCCCATTGGGGAAACTTTTTCTTGCTCCTTACCAATGTCAGTAAAAGTTAATAATTGCATTACTTGTGGGAAGCAAAGACCTCATAAGGATTTCCATTTGTACTGTATTCCTTGCCTAGTCCCAGATCATAACGTGCCTTGCTGTCGGTTTTGTGCTAGATTTAACCAGCGCATTATTAAGTGTCTGTATATCTTTGCTTCAAAAAATTTGGAAACAGATTTAACTACCCTGAAATGTCGTTGGATAGCAATCCGACTATCAGAGTTCACAAAAAACGCAAATAAAAGGACAGAGACAGACCGTCGAGGTCCAAAACAGACGACGAAGCTTCTCCTAAGCCAGTCACCGGTTCGCCAGTACTCAGTGAGGCGCTTTCGCAGCCCCTGATACCTGCTACTTTCGAGTCGCAGGCCTCTACTGAGACCCATGTGGAGTCCGGCACGCCGTGAGATTCTCAGAGTATTGTACTCCCGGATGTCTCTTCCTCAGATGGGTCCGGGGCCGCTGAGCAGGCACCGGCTTCTGAGGGTGTTTTCATGCACCAGCATTTCTATATAAAACCGACGCCAGCTTCAAAAACAAAGACAAAAGCAACTTCTAAGGCTAAAAAAAATGACACATGAGCCACGTGCTCAGGCCTCTATGCCCAAAAGACAGATGATCAAAATGGCTGAAGACTTAATTACCTTGATCAGGGGTTCCCAACCTCCCCCCCCCCCCTCGATAAGAGGCCTAGGCAAGACACTGATTATGAAACTTCAGATCAGGTTTCTATTTCTTCTGATCAGGAATTTTCTATTCCACCCTATGAGGATTCAGATGCAGAAGAATCCATCCCATCTGCATCTCCTCCTGAAGATTATTCTTTTGGAGAAACCTTGCATACTTTGAGGGAACATTTTCATTGGAAGAGTCAGGATTTCTCATTATCAAAAAAGAGGCTTCGGGATTTCCTTCTTCCTCTGCATAGGCCTTTGACCATACCTCCTGTATTAGACATTGTTGATGATGTGTTTTCGGAATCAAGCATGGCTCCAGATTCCCTACCTCCGGCTCCTAGTAAGCCAGACAGATATTACAGGGTTCCTGACTCCCACAAATTTTTATTCAAAAATCCTGCTGCTGACCCTGAAACTATCTCACTGGGTCCCAAAGGTGTAAAGGCCTCAACAGCTAAGAATCCTACCCCCTCTGATAGAGATTCCAGGGTGCTGGATAGATGGGGAAAGAAGGTTTATACGTTGCAACCTTGGCATTTAGGACTTTAAACTGCCAGTTTCATATGCTTGAATATCAACAGCATGTTATGGGATTATTGAAACAGAAAATGATGTTGATTTATGAATGTGTGGAAAATAAAGAATTACAGGAATTATTGCATGCAGCAGAACAGGTTGGAAAGCATACTCTGCAGTGTGGTTTTGATTCCTTGGAGGCCTCCTGCAGGGCTGCAGTTGATGGATCTGTGATTAGAAGGCATGCCTGGCTCAAGGAGCAAAATCTGCCTGATCACGTTAAAGCTAAATTGTTGGATGCGCCTTTTCAGCATGATGCTCTGTTTGGTAATAAGGCAGAAGAGGTTTTAAAGAAAATGGAAGACAGAGCTAAGTCTATGCAAACTGTAAAAGACTTCTTACAAGTGCAGCCACCAAGATTCAGTAGACACTGGCCTACAAAAAAATTGGTCCTTTCCTGTGTCCGACAGAGCCTCACAGGGCAAATCCAGGCACTCAAAAGGCTCTAGATACCAATCACAGGGTTCTTACAGATCAAAGCAATGGGGTGCCTCTACCTCCAAATCTGGAGGAAGCAAAGCACAACCCTACAGTAAACAGTCTCAATGACTTCCCTCTGCCATCCCCAAGCACTTATCTTTTGGCAGCCCCCTTACAGGGAAAATTAGCACTTCATGCTCAAAATTGGCAGTTAATAACCCAGGACAAGTGGGTATTAAACATAGTATCCCAGGGCTACAGGTTTCATTTCCATACCTTGCCAATTTCAAACGGTTGGCCAGATCTGCCAAAAAAATCAATGGGCAGAGGCACATAAACAAGTTACATCCCTCATGGATATGGGGGCTATTCAGCCAGTACCGGAACAGGAAAAAGGGCAAGGGTTTTACTCGACTGTTCTTGGTACCCAGAACAGACCATGCCTGGTGCCCAATACTGGATTTATCGATTTTGAACACATTCTTGGACATCCCAAAATTCAAAATGCTGACTTTGCAACAGCTTCTGCCCATGCTGGGCAAGAACGCTTGGCTAGTGACTCTAGACTTAAAAGAGGCATACCTGCACATCCCAATAAGGGAATTGTGCAGAAGATACCTCTGCTTCAAGGCTGGTTTTATGCATTACCAATTCTGTGCACTGACCTTTGGCTTATCTACTGTGCCCAGGGTCTATACAAAGTGCCTGGCACCAGTAATTGCATTTTGCAGACAAAGAAACATACAAATCTATCCTTACTTGGACTCATTCAAGCAGAAAACAAGGGCATTCTTCTTCTACAGCTGGCATTTGTAAACTACAGGATAATATGCATGATTTCTTCTCCCTAATGTATTTTTTTCCCCTATCTGTCGATACCGCCCCAGAAGATAATCATTAAGATAAGGGGAAGTGTTTATTTTGTCATTTTTGGTGATTTCCCGTTGTTCTCCTAGCAGTACAAGCTAGTCATCTTTCTTAAAACTTCAATCTCACGCTGTATGGATTCTCCGACAAATCACCCATGTACTCTCCAAGCTTTGCAGAGTAGACCACACCCACCTCTGCTTTTTTCGCCCCAGGAACGCCCTATATACAATTATACATACCCACTTAACATTTGCATGAAATCCTGCCTTCCTATTTGCATAAGAACTCCCTTGCTCAGGAGAAGGAACTTCTGTTTAAATTAGTTGTTTCTGAGCGTCTTTGTTTTTCCAACGGAGCACCTAACTAGTATTCCACAAATCTTGCTAGACTGATACATGTTTAAGTGACTTTTTGTGGTGAAAAAGGATGGCTGTTGCAGACAGCAGGGCAAGGCTTCCTACTCTTCTTTCTCGAGATGACTGGAATTGGCTCTAAACTACAAACTCCTGCAGTTTGTCAAATAACAGTATGGGATCTGCAGTTCTGGATGAAATGGCTCTCGAGACGTAAGGAGGATTTATTCTGTGCTTACCAGTGAAGAAATCCAAAATGCGCAGTAAGTCAACGAAAGGTATTTTAGCTGGTGGTAAAAGATTTTAGTGAATTCTACCCTGTGGTCTTTTTTTAACTTGCCAGTAAAGAGTTAGTGGTTGCCGTTTTGTCTTCAGCTTACTATGTATTTATGGTGTGCGAGAAATGCATTTTTAAGCGTAATATGTTGTAATTGGTGTACGAGTGTTAGGTAACTGCAGAACCACTGGAGGGGAAACTTTGATTACACTTGTAATAACATAGACTATTACTGTGAGTTTTGTCTGGATTATTTTTTTTTTCTGAACTTAAACCACAAACTTTTGTTATGATGGTGCATTCAGTATCTGCAGATCAGTGATATCAAGACGTGTACATTTATTTCATTGCTTTAGCACTAGGACCCAGAAGAAAACTTCCAGTTAAGTTAAAATTAAGTTAAAGTAATTCAAGGTGGCATAGTTTACAGAAATTTACATTTTAGAAAATATAGGGATACCAGCCTACAATGCAGAGGTGGCTACCTGTTACTGTGTACTATGCCAATTAATGACTGAATGGCAATTAATATGGCATGCTGTAAAAACGGGCATTAGAATTTACAGCTTTGTGCCTTCCTTGACTGGTCCCTTCTTTTGTCTGAAGTATGTTTGACAAACTTAAAGCAATGGGGGTGAAAATGAAGCTGCCTATTGCAGTAATCAATTTAATTGCCAAAAGACTTAAGTGAAAATTGACGTTACCACGTTACTGCAAAAGCATTACTGCTATTTTATGGCCAACTTCACAGAAGTGGCTTAAAAACAAGCACATACAGACTTCAAAATCATGGTGTTGTCTGCTGAAAGGTGACCATAACCAAAGAAAAGCTCCATCAATATTTAAAGTGACTGATTCTGTCAGATGTCACTTAGTCAGACACTGACCTGAAAGAAAGGAAGCTAATACAACTGGCTCACTCATTATCAAAACTGTGTAGGCTGGACTTTACAATCCTGATTTCATTCCTAGGTGCTACATATATATGTATGTATTTATTTATTTTAGTATACTTTCTGTGAATATTCTATCCATCCATCCATCCTCTAGTTAAGTTAAAAGTTAAATTTATTAAGCTTATTACTTTGATATTGCAGTATCATGTGAGTGAAGTGTACAGAACAGAAAAAAGAAAAACAAAAGAATGGAGTCAATCATTGCGTTATTTTCTTTTTTCTTATATAATCCAATCTGAATCCAGCTAGTGTTTTTTTTTTCTGCTGGGTGTTAGCTGTTGACAATTGTTGTAGTTGCTATGTTTTCCTTTAAATATTTTATTTTTTTATTTTAAGAGACACGGGGGCTTATTAAGTTGACTATATTCTTGTTGTGTGTATGGTTGTATTACAATCAACATATTGATCAGCTTTAACTTCCTGAGTTTGATATCTGCGTATGATCTTTGATGTGTCAAAAAATGACTGAATGCACATGTGATAAATTATAGGCTTGTGTTTATATAGTAGGCTAATTACCACTGGGGCCTTTAGAAGCCTAGCCATGCAACTCAATCTAAATGCATCCACTGGTAACATATGCTTTTTAATGGGGGGTACATTTGTTAGGATTTTGCTAAAAAGTTATGTTAGTTACGGAATGTTTACTGTCAGTGTCTGTCTATAAGAGACATGGGGACTAGCCCAGGGATAAAATTGCGATTTCTCCTCCAATGACCAAAGTTATATTTGAATTTAGTTGGGGATGGGCTCTGTTTCGCATCGATGAGGAGACTATTCCACAACATGGGGACCTATGACTCACTTATCTGTCTCACCAAAATGTTCTATTTATGTGGCAAGCAAAGTTCATATCTCTGGATCTAGTGTTTGTGGTGCTAATCTTTTTCCAGATGTGCAAAAGCTACATCAGGGCTGAATCCAAGGATGCTTTGTATGCCAAGAGCAGATCACCCCTGAAAAACTGGTAGGATCCCGAATATAATCATCATCATCGCTCTAAGGCAATCTGTATATCCAGAAGTCTCTTGGTGAGGAACCTATGTGAGCAGTCTAACTGTTGCATATGCCTGGTCAGTGATGGTTCTCGGAAGGGACAAGCAGAGTGATACTATAACTTTCTTGAACCTGGATGCCAAATCCCTACTTATAAGGTGGATGACATGGAATGATTTTCTTACTACCTTGGCTACGTGTTGGTCAAAGGCCGAATTTCTGTCTACATATGTTCCCAGATCTCTAACTACTGGGTGAGCTCTTAGAAGTGTTTTATCAGTAGTGTAATTGTCCATGTAGACATTTTCACAAAAGACACTATAATGCACTTCGTTGCACTGAGTTTTAATCCATGCCTTTGGCACCAGTTATTTGTCTGTGTTGCACCTTCTTGCAGGATGTTAGTGTCGCAGGGGAATTTATGATAGCTCCCAATTTGTAGTCATCTATGAACTTTGTGAGCCACAGGCTCTTGACATTAGCCTTGACCTCAGAAGTAGATGCCAAATAGGAGTGGGCCCAACATGGAACCCTGTGGTACTCCACTGGTGACCTGCCTCTTGGTGGAGGTGATCTCACCAATCCAGACTTCTTGGGTCCTATCTATGAGCCAGCTGGCAATCCAGTGAGTTGTGTAGGGATTTATGCCTAATATGATGAGCTTGTCCACAATACTTTAATGCAGTATTGTATCAAATGCCTTAGCCAGGTCTAGGTAGGCAGTATGCACTGTTTTCCCTTCATCCACTGCCTTGATTACCTTTTCAAAGAAGTCTGCCAGGTATGCATGACTTTCTTTTGACAATACCTAAATGGGATGGTTCCAGTGTCTGTAGGTTGCCAATGTCTTTTTGGATCATTTCCATGAGGATTCATTCCATGGCTTTGCATATTAGACAAGTCAGACTAATGGGTCTGTTTTTTATGGGGTTGCTTGATGGTCTACCCTTGTGAAGGGAGATAACCATTGCCATCTTCCATTCGCTTTGTATGTAGCTGGTCTTGAGGCTGTAGTTGAAAAGTGACTCAAATGATCCTGATATTCAGATGATTTAGTGGGCAACCTGGGATACTGTCGGGCCCCACTGAGGCTTTGGCCTTTATGAGTGCCACTATGACCTGCTGCATGATGATAGTTGGGGGGAGGTTATGCTGGCAGAGGGGGAGTGTAGGCTAATGCTTGAGATGAATTTGTTGGCCAGCAGATTCACTATTTCATTCTGCTCAGTGAAAGTGGTACCATTTACTATCAGTTTTACACTGTTGCACGTTATCTTTCAGGTTTCAGACATAGTTGTAAGAGGCCTTGTGGCTGTCTCTAACATCGGAAGCTATCTTGACCTCATAACTGGTCTTGCTAGATTAATGTGTCCTCTGAGTTTCCTGTTCACTTTAATTAGAAAGCTATTGTCATTGTGAGAGTTGCTTTTTTTTAACTCTGGCCATGACTGTTTTTTCTTTTGTTATACACCCTGTTAAGATTTGGATTCCACCAGAGTGGTTTGTTTTTGGGTTTTGTTTTGGGCTTACTTCTGGTAGGTACAGCAACCTCTATACAGTCATTTGCATGTTTATACAAAGTTTTTTGTGAATAATTCTACAAAGGCTGTTGTGAACCCAGGGTTAGGCAGGGCACTGAATTCTGACAAACTGTCACTTAATAGGATGTAGTTTGCTTTTGAATAGTTTTGAACTGTAGAAGTTTTTGCTTTGTTTTCTAGGTTGATTTTAGTTTTCAATGAGGCAGCTTTGTGATCCAACCTCACCAATGAGGCTGTGAGACAGGGAGTGTAGCACTTTCTCACATTAGTTAGAATTAGGTCCAGCATGTTTGAACTTCTGGTTGAAGTGCACACTAATTGATCACTGATAAAGTCCAGGAAATGTGCCTGCAGTTTGGATGCAGTGTACATTTCCAAGCCTATAGAGGGGTAGGTAAAGTCTCCCATGAATAAAGTGCTTGGTTGGCTGGAGAGTGCCTCCTGTAGGACTAGATAAGAGTTGTGGGATTCTTGTGACATAGATAATTATCTGGTCTGGGACTGTCTAAGGTTGTCTGTGGATGAACTCCTGGCCATCATCCTGTTTAACCAACACTGAGGAATACTTGCTACTAATGTAGATCGAGACACCTCCACCTTTTGTCCCTGTCTGTTGTGGCTGACAATCTGAATGTGTGGATGGCACTGTATCTTTGCACTGACAGAGAACATTCTGTGGCTTTAGGCCATGTCTCTGTAATGGCACAAATGTCTGCATTCTCCACAGAGCTTGTAGGTTGTGATGGTTCTGGTTAAGGTTCATAGCACTGAGGAGTAACACCTTTTAAGTTCCTTTGGATTTTATTTGCCATGTAAGTTGGTTTGTCACTTTAGCATTTTCTAAATAACACTCTAAGGGGGTGGACAAAGTTTTAGCCAAATACAGGAGACATGTGGGGGCAGGGGTAGACCATATTTGACAAACCAGTGCGGTCTCTTGGCCATGTCCTCCCAGGCTAACATATCAAATTCCCCTGGATTGACTCCAGAAACTAAGTCAGTTGTTACAGGCAATCATTTTTGGTTCATACTATGGCTTTATCCATGGTAAAGGTAAACTGCTGCTCAAAGCACATACCAGTGTGAGACACATTCAGGGATGTCCATAATGTTTCTCTCTTCATGTAGCCCAGACAGGTACATCTGAAGTAATTTATGCTGACATGTACTATGAAAGAATCATATTGGTACCAGTGGTTCAGTGACATGCGTGCATGTGTAACTTGGTGGATCCTGGTTCCAGATAAGCAACTGACCACAATTTTCTCCTTGTCCAGTTTTGTCAGTGGGGCACGTGTGCGTCTTATATGGAGTCCCCTATGACAAGATACCTGGGTAAACTGTTTGCTCCGTTATGTGCTGTGTCTTTGGGGTTCCATTGTAGGCTTATGTGTGGTGCTTGATGTTGCTTTTGTTGTATGGTTTACAGATTGCTAAGGACAGACATTCCCATTTGCAAACTTAGGAAGTCTTGGATGATTGCAGAGATTGTTTTTTTTATTGCCTTAGCGTATATGTGTCTGTGGACACTGTGTAGCGGATGTAGTGCATGTGTTCTTGACAGCCTTGTTTGTATGCAAGATTTGTGCCACTAAAAAAATTGTGTATGTACATGTTTCACATATTGTGTTGGTTTCTTTAAGGATTAAAAGGTTGTTTGTGAATATTAGATAATTGCTATAAATGTTTACAGATGACATCACAGAGATGTGGATTATAAACAAGCAAGAGGGAGCCAGATCATGCCCTCTCTGCAGTCTAGCCATGGTAGCTTGGAATATAGTGTTTTCACACAGTCACACTCTACAGACATCGTATATTCTATCACAGCACAATTGTGTCTCAGACAAGCTGAGCAGGAGCAGGACAGATCCTTACTAATGGAAACTGAATCAGAGGGCCTACAAAAGATTTGATCCCTTTGTGGGGATCTCCTTAAACAGATCTCTCTTGTCTCTGCTCAAAACAAACCATTACCAATGTTTTGCTCCAGGACTCCTTGCACAATAGCCTGGAAGACATTTTTTTTCTTTTCCTTGAACAAGAATGTTCCTGCATGCTTTTTCACCTTTTTCAGTAGTATACAGGGTAATTCTGAAGATTCAGAAGGACTCCCCAAGGATCCTTGTGATGACCTTCTTCTTGCCCAGGCAGTAGTAGATGTTCATCGTGCATACAGCTGCAGTCATAACAGATGGGTTATCCTGCCGTCAGGCGGGTCCTCGGTAGGCCGAATTCCAAAGTCTAGGTCCGGCGTTGGTTGTCGTCGCTTCTTCCCTGACGTCAGTGCGGCAGGGGTATAAAAGAGGCAGCTGACGCCATTTTCTTCAGTCTTTCTTGCCTCGCGGTGCCCGAAGCAGAAGCAGTTCGCAAGTGCCGGTCGGCCAGCTCCTGAGATTTACGAAAGTATTTCAGCCGAAGTCTTCTTGAAAGCTAAGTACCCCGTTGGGGAAACTTTTCTTGCCTCAGACTGATGTCAGACAAAGTTAATAATTGCATTTCTTGTGGGAAGCAAATACCGCATAAGGATTTCCACTCTTTCTGTATACCTTGCTTAGGCCCAGACCACGACGTCTCGGCCTGCCGTTTCTGTGCTAGCTTCAATAAACGCACTATTAAGCGTCGGACGGAGTTCGCCCTTCACTTTTTTGGCAAAAAATTTAATTATATTATGTCGTCGGATACTCCGACTCCAGTTTTGAGCAAAAAACACAAAGATAAGGACCAACATACGAGGTCCACACCACCTACTGAAACCACGCTAAGGCCGACTACCGGTTCTCCGGTACTCAGCGAGGCGCCTACGCAGCCCCTGACTACCGATGACAATGCATTACCGGTGTCTTCAGAACCCGAGGTCGCAGGCTCCTCGGCCCCCATTCCTACTACAGATCCCGACGCCAATCCTGGCGGGGAAACTCAGAATTTAGACAGGCCTGCCATTTCTCAAGGGGTCTTCAGGCCTTCCTCCTTCTCTATTAAAGCCTTCACTAAATCTAAAGCAGCCATGAAAACCAAAACAGGTTCCTCAGACCCCCTCAAGGCACCATGCCTAAAAACAGATGCTTAAAATGGCTGAGGATTTGATTACTCTTATCAGGGTTCTCAACCCCTCTGACAAAAGGCCCAGATTAGAGGAAGACTACCCTTCCTCAGATCAAGCTTCTATTACCTCAGAACTATCTGAGGACCAGGATTATGCCTATTCTCCATTCGAAGACTCTTATGCAGAGGAGTCTGTTCCTCCCCCCGTGGGGACTTCTCTTTTGGGGAAACCCTGCATACATTGAGGGAACACTTTCATTGGGAAGGCCAAGATTACTCAGATTCCAAAAAAAGGCTCAGTGAATTTCTTCTGCTCCCCCAGCATAGGCCTCTGGCTATCCCTCCTGTTTTAGATATATTGGATGATGTGTACACAGAAGCCAGCCTTAATCCAGATTCTTTGCCTCCAGCTCCTGTTAAACCAGACAGGTATTACCGGGTTCCTTATTCCCACCAGTTCCTATATAAAAGCCATACTGCTGACCCAGAAACAATTTCACAGGGTCCCAAGGGAATTAAGGCCTCTACTGCTAAAAACCCATTACCTTCAGAGAAAGATTCCAGAGCTTTAGAAAGGTGGGGGAAAAAGGTGTACACCTCGGCCACTTTAACCATGAGGGCATTAAACTGTCAGTTCCATATGTTAAAGTATCAGCAGTTTTTGATATCTCAGCCGAAAAGCAAGATGACACAACCAGATTTAAAAGAGTTGCAGGATTTGTTGCATGGTGCAGAGCAAGTGGGTAAACATACCTTGCAGTGTGGTTTTGATGCTTTAGAGGCCTCATGTAGAGCTGCTGTTACAGGGTCTGTTATACGTAGGCATGCTTGGTTCAAAGAGCAAACCTTACCAGATCATGTCAAAGCTAAATTATTAGATGCTCCTCTTCAAAAAGATGTATTGTTTGGTGTTAAAGTTGAGGAGGTGCTAAAGAAAATGGAGGAGAAAGCGAAATCAATGCAAACAGTGAAAGATTTCCTACAGGTGCAGCCTCCACGTTTCAGCAGAAACTGGCCTTCAAAAAATTGGTCCTTTCCAGCCACGGACAGACCTCAAAGGGGCAGATACAGGTGCCCAAGGGGTAGAGGGCAACCTCAAGGATCTTTCAGAGTCAGACAGTGGCAAGCACCAACCCCAAGAGGTGGAGAAGATAGATCCCAGTCTTTTAGAAAACAGACACAATGACTTCCCCCTACACCTGCCAAGCAAAGTTTTAATGGCAGCACCTTTGGGCGGAAAACTGACATTATTCTCAAAAAATTGGCATATTGTTACAAAAGACAAATGGATTCTGGACATTATAGGCAGAGGCTACAGGTTCCACTTTCACACCCTTCCAAAAATGAGAGGCATGCCAAACCTGCCACAAAATCAAAGGGCAGAGGCACAAAAACAAGTTTCAGCTCTCATGGACATGAAAGCAATTCAAGAGGTACCTGCAAAAGAACAAGGTCAAGGGTTTTATTCCAGGCTATTCCTGGTACCAGGGAAAGACAAAGATTGGAGACCTATCTTAGACCTATCCATCCTAAACACATATCTACAGGTGCCAAAATTCAAGATGCTCACATTACAGCAGCAGCTTCCCATGCTGGGCAAGGAGTCTTGGCTGGTAACATTGGACCTCAAGGAGGCATACCTGCATGTCCCTATCAGACTTCTTACAGGTTCAACCCACTACCAATTCTCTGCATTGCCCTTTGGCTTATCTACTGCGCCCAGAGTGTTTACGAAATGCCTGGCATCAGTAATCGCCTTCTGCAGACTACAAGGGATACAAATCTACCCATATCTGGACGACTGCCTGATCCAAGCGGACAGCAAGGACATACTACTGCAGCACCTGGCGTTTGTAATAAAACTGTTGAACTTCCTGGGATACACAGTCAACAAAAAGAAATCAAAACTAATACCCTCTCAACAAATAATTTTCCTGGGTGCCAGCTTGGATACAACCACCCAGATGGCCTACCTCACACCAGACAAGCAAGGGCAACTGTCTCAATACTTCAGAAAAATGGCAACGTACACCAGGCTAACTGCAAGGAAAGTCCTGCAGGCTCTGGGATTCATGGCATCTTGCATCCTACTAATCCTATGTGCAAAGCTGCATATGAGGAAACTTCAATGGTACTTGAAAAACTTATGGTCTTGCCACAGCTTGGAAGCAATTATACCACTCATTCCATGCCTTCAAAAGGAATTTTTGTGGTGGACTCAAGCTTGCCAAAGAAACACAGGTCTTCCTTTCTGTGTACCTCAAGCAACTCAAATCATCACAACAGATGCCTTAGACTAGGGGGAGCACACATGACAGATCAGTGCATTCAGGGGAAAATGGACCCGAAAAGAGAAGCACCTTCACATCAACCAAAAGGAAATGCTAGCCGTGCAAAAGGCTATTATGACCTTCAAAGACCTACTGCATCCAGGCCAGCTATTGATAAGGACAGACAACACCACAGTGATGTGGTACATAAACAAACAGGGGGGAACTCATTCATACCCCCTGTGCAGGCAAGCCATGACCTTATGGAACACAGCACTGGAATTGCAAATTCAACTACAGGCACAATTCCTGCCAGGGAAGGAAAACACACTGGCAGACAACCTAAGCAGAAATATGACAGATCCACACAAATGGAAGTTGCATCCTCAAGTTTTCACAAAGATAACTCAGGCATGGGGACAGCCAGACATAGATCTCTTTGGCTACCCACAGAAATTGCCAGTTGAAAAAATTCTGTTCAAGGACCTATCATCCACAGGCCTGGAAAGTGGACGCACTTTCCTTCAATTGGGCAACATTGACAGTCTATGCCTTCCCCGCCTCTTCCTCTGCTGCCCAAAGTTCTATTAAAAGCCAGAGCAGAGAGGCCGAAAATGATTCTCATTGCTCCAGACTGGCCAAGACAACACTGGTATCCGCTCCTGAAGAGCCTGACACATTCCCCTCCATGGATCCTACCTCTAGTCCCTCTTCTGTTGTCCCAGCACAACTACAAAACCCTTCACAGCAATCTCAAAACTCTAAATCTAGCTGCATGGAGAATTCCTTGATTTCCCAACAGTTTCTCCTCTCCAAGGAGGTGCAGGATGTCATCTTGGAGGCCAGAAGACCCTCTACTAGAAAGGCCTACTCCGCCAAATGGAAACGATTTTGTGCCTGGAATCAAGAAAAGGGACAGAATCTTTGGGTAATAAATATACCTGAAATTTTACAGTACCTAGCTGAGATGTTAAACAATGGACTTTCCTTCTCCTCCATCAAGATCTACGCTTCAGCCATTTCTGCACATTACAACACAGATCCTCCTTTATTCTCTCACCCTCTCTTAAGGCAGTTCCTCAGAGGGGCAACGAATATAAACCCCCCAAGGAAACCACCAGTCCCTGCTTGGGACCTCAACTTCGTATTGGAAAAGCTGACCCTTCCTCCCTTCGAGCCAGCATCTTCAACAGAGTTACAGTACTTGTCATGGAAAACAGCCTTTCTTCTGGCTATCACCTCAGCGCGCAGGGTTTCGGAGCTACAGGCCCTCATGGCTGTGCAACCATTCATCATTTTCCATCAGGACAGAGTTTCCTTACGAACCAACCCTACCTTTATGCCAAAGGTAGTATCCAGTGTAGCTTTGAATCAGACTATCCACTTACCTACCTTTTATCCTAATCCACAAAACAAAGGGGAAAGATTACTACATTCCTTGGACATTCACAGACAACTTCGTTACTATTTGGACAGAACAAAGCCATTCAGGAAATCTGAGCAACTCTTTGTGTCCTATGCTGCAGGTGCTCAGGGAAAGGCTATTTCCAAACAGACATTTTCAAAATGGATAGCCCACTGCATACGCTTTTGTTACTCATTTCATGGAAAAACTGTGCCTGCATGCATCAGATCCCACTCCACCAGAGCCACAGCTACCTCTGCAGCCTTCCTCAGGGGGGTCCCTACCAAGGACATTTTGGAAACAGCCACCTGGAGTTCAGTGCACACTTTCTCCAAGCACTATCACCTCCCACTATACTCAAAATCTAGAGCGGGCTTTGCCACAGCAGTCCTGCAGGGCATCCTAGCCCCTCCTAGTTCCACTTAGTGCCTACCACCCTTACTTAGCTTTGGGATTCTACCTATCTGTTATGACTGCAGCTGTATGCACGATGAACATAGTACAGTTTTGTACCTACCATAAATGTAGATGTTCGAGGGCTCATACAGCTGCAGTCCAGGTTTCCCTCCCTCCATCCCCTCTTAAGACAGGCCTTATGACAAACACTTTTCATATAGCATTTTTTGGGGTATTCTTTTATGGTGTATTTGCTTGCAACTACTGTTTTTGATTTATCAACATTGCATCACATTATGTTTGCCTTCCTTCTGGGGGCACCTGACATCTGGGGCAAGAAAAACTGAAGAAAATGGCGTCTGCTGCCTCTTTTATACCCCTGCCGCACTGACGTCAGGGAAGAAGCGACGACAACCGACGCCGGACCTAGACTTTGGAATTCGGCCAACCGAGGACCCGCTTGATGGCAGGATAACCCATCTGTTATGACTGCAGCTGTATGAGCACTCGAACATCTACATTTATGGTAGGTACAAAACTGTACTTTCTCCCTTCTGGAAATGCCCAGGGCCAGTTACCAAAAGCTTCCTCACAGACTGGATTTACTATCACAGCATTGGGAGTGTTTGATACCTCTAGCATCAAACAACTGCAGCTGACCACTTGGATGATAGGGTTTTAATAGATTTTAGGCCCCTTTTTTCTGAGGATGTGTAGCAGGTAATAAATGAGGCAGGCAAATGTGCTACTAGAAAAACAGTTGCTAGCCAATGGAAAATATTTTCTAGTTGTTGCCAACAAAATAACCAGAACCCTAAACATTTCCCTATTTTTTTCAATATTTGCTTGAGTTACTTTCCTGTGGCCTGTCTTGCTCTTCAAACCATTTCAGCATTTCCACCCCCGTAATCTCATCTTTCAATGCGCTCTCAAGTTGTGCTGTTTTTGTTAGGGTATTGCAAATGAAGCCTAATAGAAAACTAGTAGCTCCTATTTGGGATCTTAATTTTGGTTAAGAAAAGTTAACACTTACTCCATTTGCACCAGCTCATCTGGCTGACTTGAGGGTCTTATCATGGAAAACAGTATCATCTCTTGCCTGGACAACTACAAGAATGTCTGAGTTGCAAGCTCTTAAGGTGCATCAATCTTATTTTCCACAGAGACAGGATTTCTTTAAGAACTAATCCTTCATTTATGCCTAAAATAGTATCTAAGTTTACTTTAAGCCAAGCTATACATCTCCCAGTCTTCTTCAAGAACTTAGAAATGAGAAGAAATGATACTGTATACATTGGATGTCCACAGACAAGTCAAGTACTATCCAGAACAGTCATTCAGTACTTCTTATAAGTTGTTCATTTATTTATGGTAAAAAACGACAGCAGCAAAAGAGACCATTTACAAATGATTGTCACAGGCTATATCTTTTTGTTAAACTCACCACAACTAAACTGAGACAGGATCAAGGCTCATTCTACCAGGACCTTGTCTTCATATGTGGCTTTTTAGAAAGAGGTGAATTCTAAAAGTATTCTAGAAGCAGTAACTTGTTTCTGTGAGCGTACTTTTACAAAGCAATCGAACTAGATTCCTTCTCCAGGTCTAGGACAGACTTTGCTAGGAGAATTCTATAGGGACAGGCTCTCGTCAATCCTTCTCTCATTTCTTCTAAGCTGTGGTAATCTATGAATATAGGTTAGGCTACTGCAGCACTGATCCTAATGATGAATGTAGTACAACTGTATAAGTAAACAAAATTAACTTTTTTTTTTTTTTTTTTTTTTTTTTTTTTTTTTTTTTTTTTTTTGCATTTGTTTAACTTGCTATAACAGTAGATGTTTACATGATCACTTTTGCTGTAGCAGTTCCTCTCGCCACCCCCTTAATTTTATATATTTTTTATGCCATGGTGTATAATACTAGTTTTATTTTCCTAGCACAGTCCATCCGTTTCAGGGCTTTAACATCCCTGTCTCTGTTGGCATGAAAGCTCTGAAGAGCTTGGCATCCAAACCTCTCCTTTAATCAGCTCAGTCCAAGCTGGGTGGCAGTTTGGGTATGTGTAAGGTGCTCTGAAGCTTTGGAAACTGGCCAGCTGTTAGCAGGATATAAACCATATAGCTAAGTTTACTTACACAAGTGTACTTTCAGTATTACCAGGATCAGAGCAAAAATCTTTAATTCCTTACTGCTGGTGAGGGTTGAGAAGATGCAACTAACTTGCTAGTGTATAAAAAAATTAAACTGGGAGGTAATGCTTTTCTTGGACAAGTTAGATCCTTATAGAATGCTAGAAGCTGAAAAAACAAACATTTCTCATCCTCTACATGTCCAACTGTGATTATGTTGTTTACTTGCTATACATTGTAATTCAAAGGAAAGAAATCAGACCGCTGTAGGGGCCATCTCTAGCTGTGGCTTAACTACCAGACGATTACTTTTTGTCACAACTCTTCCATTTTCTAAATCCTGGGACATTCACTTAGTTCTGAGACCAGGTGTCTGCAGTTTCCTTTCAGAAGGTAAGACCGACGTTTCCTGTAGTGCCGCTCCCTTTTTATCATAAGCAGTCAGGTTCATTGTTATTCAATTGCCTTCACACTTGATGCTGACTGTAGTCATTCATAGGTTCATAGATTCATACTAGGCTATCTGCCCTAGGGCATTTATAAGCCTAGCCAGAGTGTGTTTGGCTTTCACCACCCATTTTAAATTAATTTTGCTATGCCCTTTTTCGAGGTTAGTATACTGTGCCTCTGTCTAACAGTGACACAGAAGTGATACCCGGGGTAAACCTACAATCTCCCATCCACTCATCAAGATTCCTCTTGAAGAGAGTCAATGAGGGATTCTGCCTAACCTGGACTGGGATTTTATTCCAGAATGAAGGGAGCCTCTGGGTTATGAATCTGTCCCTCCAGCATGTCCTATTTATTTCAATGCTGAGGTTCAAGTCTCTCGAGCCAGAGCTCGATGGGATTTGATTTTCTGAGGTGCAGCATGTCCATTAATTCGGGTTGGACATGGCTGTATCGTGCCAGGCACAGATCGCCTCTGAGCAGGCGGTATGCCACTGAGTAGAGCTGGAGTTTCTTTAACCGGCAGCATATGGCATCTGTTTGAGCCCTTTGATCCTCTTGGTGAGGTACTTTTGGGGTCTTTCCAGTTGCTGCAGGTGTCTGGTAAAGTACATCCCAAAAGGGGCATTGTACTCAATTATGGGCCTGATGAGGGATGAGTAAAGAGGCATGATGACCTCCCCTGATCTAGATGTGAATCCCTTCATGATTAGGTGGGCTATATAAAATGTTTTTCTAACCACTTTGGCCACGTGGTTGTCAAATGAGAGATTGCTATCAACTTGGGTCCCCAGGTCCCTAATTACTTCTTCTGTACTTAATGGATTACCACCTATGTGGTAATTTGTGGGCACTTTATTTTTGCCAAAGGGGATGGCTGTACACTTTTTGGCGTTTAGCTTGAGGCCATGGCTCTGGCACCAGTTGTCTGTTTCTATGAGGCCCTTTTGGAGGATGCTTATGTCAGCTGGAGTGTTGATTTTGGCACCCAGTTTGCAGTCATCTGCAAACTTGGTCAGCCACAGTCCTTCTGTGTTGGCCTGTACCTCCGAGAAATATATACCGAACAAGAGAGGTCCCAGGACTGAGCCTTGTGGGATGCCACTTGTAACTGGTTTGGAGTCTGACATGGCTCCAGCAATTCTAACCATGTGGGTTCTGTCCTTGAGCCAGTTTGCAACCCATCTAGTGACATAGGGGTTTATATTTAAGCTGGTGAGCTTATCTATAATGCTCGAGTGGGGTATTGTATCAAAGGCTTTTGCGAGGTCCGGGTAGGCTGTGTGGACCACCTTCCCCTCGTCAATGGCCTTAGTGACTGTTTCAAAGAAATAAACCAGGTTTAAGAGGCAGGATCTGCCCTTAACAATGCCGAACTAGGTAGGATCCAGTGTCTGTAGGTCCCCAATATCTTTATTTATGAGGTCCATGATGATCCTTTCCATAGCTTTGCAGACCAAGCTAGTCAGGCTTATGGGGCGATAGTTTCCAGGATCCGTTGAGGCACCACCTTTGTGGAGAGGGACCACTGTTGCTGTACGCCACTCTTTGGGTACATATCCTGTAGTAAGGCTGAGATTGAACAGTAGTTTTATGTTTGGGTTTAGCTCTTCTTGGAGTTCATGTAGGACGCAGCCTGGGACACCGTCTGGTCCCATTGATGCTGTGTTTTTTGCTTTGGAGAGGGCAGCTCTTACCTGAGCATCTGAGATGTCAGGGGGCAGCACTCTGCTGGGATAGATATTTGCCCTTTTGGTGGGAGTTTGCTGAACCTGTCAGCTAGGATGTTGGCAATGTCTGTGGGTTTGGTGTATTTTTTGTCATTTTGGACTAATTCTGAGCATATCTGGGAATTCCCACCCAGGTTCCTAACATAATTAAAGAAAGCCTTGTGATTATCCTTAGTGTCCTGTGCAATTTTTCTCTCGAAGCTGGCCTTAGACGATTTAATGAGTGCCCGTAGTTTTTTGCTAATACTGATCAGAGATGCCTTCCCTTTTTGGGAGTTTGCTCTATCATGTAGCAGCTTCCTCCTTCTATTGTATAGTTTGTTTATGGCTGGGGTCCACCAGACAGGACGTCTGCCTTTGGAGGATTGGGTCTTGGTTTTATTTGGGATTGCATGATCCATGCATTCCTGAAGGTGTTCATAGAATGCGTTTATAAAGGATTCTGTGGTCTGGGCTGTATTTTCCACAGGCCCGGGGGCTTTGAAGGATTCCACCTCGGTTTTGAGGAGTGTGAAATTTGCATTAGATAAGTTTTTCACTGTGGTTTTCAGGGCAGGGTGTGGAGTCAGGATGTGAATATCCAGTGTGATTAGTTTATGGTCTGATCTTACCAATGAGGGATACACTTCTGGTCTGGAGCATAGAGTCCCCATGTTGGTGATGATCAGGTCCAGTATGTTTTCCCCTCTTGTGGGAGTGGTAACAAGTTGTTCCATAGCATTTGAGTTTATAAATTCTAGGAACCTTTGGGCTCGGGTGTTGGAGCTAGAGTAAATGCTCCCAGTCTATGTTTGGGTAGTTGAAGTCGCCCAATATAATGGTGTTTGGAGAGACCTTCATATTTTCAAGTGTTCTCAGGAAGGCCGAGTGGGGTTCCTGGGTTTGGGAGGGTGGTCTGTAGCAGGCTATAAACTGGAAGGCAGTTTTACCCACTGTTAGTTGCACATGGATAGTCTCTGATGCTTCGTGCTGTGCCACCAATCTGGAGGTGTGGGTATCTTTGACGAATATTGATACTTCCCCTCCTTTTGTGGTTCGGTCCAAGTTTTGGTGCCGAAAAGCATGGTATGAGGTATAACCTGGTAGTGCTGGGGTGCTCTCGGAAACCTTGAACCAGGTTTCTGTTACTGCACAGATATCGATGTTCTCCATGCTAAGGAGAGTTTCGACTGCGTGCATCTTGAGGTTTAGACTTCTGGCGTTGAGTAGCATTACTCTTAGTTTCTTATCCCTTGTGATACCTATGGAGGTGGGTTTGCCTTTTGAGCCTTGCCTAAAAAAGGCACTATGGGGGTAGCAAGAGCCTTTGCCAATATCCGAAAGCCCAGGGGTGACAGGTGCAAGCCGTCCCTAGCGAAGCATCGTGGCTTGTCAAGCATGTCATCCCAGGCTGACAGGCATTGGATCCCCTTTGAATGACACCAATACTTAAGCCAATTGTTGAAATTGATGATCTTGTCTTCATATTGTGGCATCATTCTTGGTGAGGGTAAGATGCTACTCAAGGTCAGGGTCATACTGGCCTGGGCTACATGCTCAGAGAGCTCCTCTATGTCTCTTTTCATGTAGTCCAGGGAGGTACGTCTCAGGTTATTCACACCAACATGGACAATGACCGAGTCGTATTTGTACTTGCCTTGGAGTGACGTGAGTGCTTGTGTTATGTGGTGGATCCTAGCGCCCGACAGGCCGACATATGCCTACTAAGTTACTTTCTGAATGAATGAGGTTTCATTCCTTCTATTCAGAGTAAGCAATTCACTGTCCTCTTTTAATCACATGAAATACCTTCACAGAGAAGTGTCTTGCCTGCACTTTGATGATGCTTCACTTCACTGTGTAACAGTTTTGCATTTCAATTTGAATCCCAGAAGTACACATATTTTCCTTAATTTTTGACACCTCCCAGGAAGGTGAATCAAAGAACACATGCATTATGTATGATCCCAGAAATGTGTGAGGGGGGGAGCCATGATTTGATAGCAGTCCAAGGCCCAAGGTACACTGCAGCTGCCTTTGGCCAGATGCATTTTCAATGAATGCTTTATACTATGCATGTGTCCCTTCAAATTTTCTATAGTATAGGATCCCAGTTATTCTTACTAGGGATAATATATAATTATTTACCGTGGGATGGGTAAGGCCTATCATCAAAAAGTTTTATGTTATGTGAGATGTGGACATCAAAGTGAAGATTATTGTCTATTTCAATGCCCAAATGTTTGGTGTGGTTAGAGGGGGAGATGGTGGTGCCGTCCTTAGATGTTATGGTAAAGGGGGGGGGGTTAGGGTAAAATAGTAGCAATGTTTTCTTTTTGTGTTTTAGAATTAGTTGGATACCTGAGATCCATTTTTCTATATAGTTAAAGGTATCCTGCGTGAGTGTATGGTGGTAGGAGATGAGGCAGAGCAGATCAAGGGTAAATCATCTGCATATTGAATAAGTGTGTCATGCTGTATATAGAGTTATTGAGGTTATTTGTGAATATAGAAAATAGTAGTGGGCCCGGTATAGAGCCCTGTGGGACTCCTATGGTGGTTGGAAGTTGTGGAGACAGATTTCATTGCCAATGGACAGATTGTAGCCTATCTGATTGGTAGCTTCTGACCCAGGCTATAGTAGAGGAGGTGAAGGATAGTGATGTTAGTGAGTCTAGCAGGATGGAGTGAGAGACCATGTCAGATGCCTTTGAGAGGTCTAGGAAAATGGCTGATACATATTTGTTATCATTCTTGTGACTGTTGATATGATTGGTGAAGGACAGTGGTAGTGCTGGTATGTGGACGGAAACAGTGTTCTGTGGTAGATGGGAGATTGTGTGTGTTAAGAAATGTCATCACCTGTAAATGGATGCATTTCTCAAGAATTTTAGATAGGGGGCACAGGATGGCAATAGATGTGTAGTTGGTGAAGTTGTAGGAGTTACCTCCTTTATGGAGAGGAATTGATAGAGAAAATATAGAATTTCCAAACCTGGTGCACAATGTTACTACAGTAACTGGTGACAAATTAAGCTACTACTACCTCTGTACCATTTTGTAAGTCAGTACAGTAAATCTGATTCCTTACTAAATATCTTCAGTAATGCATTCAGATGTTTGCATGTATGTTATGAAATGTGTTATTTACATCTCCATCGTTACGTAAGTAATGTCTCCGAGTGGATCTGTTCTCCATTGGTGCTCCACTGTCAACAACTTCAAAATACAAATATATATCTTCATATGTACTGTGATGTGTATTACTGACTACTAGCTCCAGATGTCACCACCGAATCCACTTTTAGGGGGATCTTATTCCAATAGTAATGTTGAGGGGGTCACTCGGGTAAATATTTCATTTGTTTACTTCTGCATTCTAGGACATATTAAAGAAAGTGGCACTTATGAAAACAGTTTGTGATGCTTGCATATCCCTAATTATATTACTGAAGGGATTGCTTTGGTAACGGTTTCATTTTTAGTGATTCTGCATATATGATCATAGTACTAAAATGGTTGCAATGAGTAAATGTTTCATCTCAGTCCTTATGCATACTGGTACATATCAAAAGAGGTCTCAAGTAGATACTTGCTTCATCATGGTATGTATTCATAACAGGACATATTGGTTCATTGGTAGGTACTTGGCTATTGGCCCTAGGGCCTATATCAGCCTAGCCAAAAAGGTACCCTGGCTTTTGCCACCCAAGGAAATTAGTTTCCTGTGCCCCTGTCGAGCAGAGCCACAGAAGTGATCCCCAGGGTGATTTTCCGAATTCCCATTCAATCAAGATTTTTCTTGAGTGCTAATAAAGAGCTTTGTCTGATACAGAGAGGCAGTGTGTTCCAGAGTATGGGAAATCTTTGGGTCAGGAATCGATCCCTCGAGCATGTGCTGTTTATTGTGGTGACAAGGTTTAGGTCCCTAGAGCGTGTAGCTCAGGGGGATTGGGATTTAAGTGGAGCATGTCCAACAGCTCTGGGTTTCACATAGCTTTGTATGATAGGCAGAGATCGCATATGAGTAGGCGATACGGAGTAAAGCTGGAGTTTTTTTGACAAGGTCTGCCTAGGGCATCTGTTTGAGGCCGGTAATCCTCTTTGTGAGGTACTTCTGCGGCCATTGTTGGAAATGTCTTATGAGATACATACCAAAAGGGCTATTTTACTCTATAATGGGTCTAATGATTGAGGAGTAGAGGGGAAGAATTACCTCTGTTTTTCATGGATGAGAAACAGTTTGTGATGAGGTGTGCCATGTACAAGGATTTTCTGACTACTCTGGTGATGTGATTATCAAAGGAGAGACTAATGTCCACCTGCGTCCCAATGTCTCTTATCACACTTTTGGTGTTAAGTAGACTACTGCCTATGTGGTAGTTCATGGGTACAGAGTTTGTACCAAAAGGGATAACAATGCACTTTTTGGCATTGTGCTTGAGGCCATGGCTTTGATAACAGGCATCTGTCTCAGTGAGGGCCTTTTGTAGGATTTCCACATTAGGAGTTTCGATTATGGCTACTAGTTTGCAGTCATATGCGAACTTCATTAGCCAAAGACACATTAATGAAGGGCACCACCATGTTACACATCTGAGCTTCTCAATGATTGGTGTTTGAGGTAATGGGGACATATTAAAGTACAGGATCACTTATGTAAATGTTTGTTTTTTTGTGCTAATGAAAACTTGAACATATACCTTTAGTGGCTTTTGTGATAAATGTTTACTACTGCCTTTTAGCATGCTTGTACATATAAATTAAGTGGTCATTTGGTTAAATTACTTATGTTCCCCTGCATACTTCCACAAATTTGATGCCAACACTCTCAGTCTCTGGAGATAGAGCTGCTCCTTGGTGGGCAGAAGACTGCACATCAACCAAAAGGAAATTATGGCAGTACTCAGTGCTATTACATTTTTCAAGGTCCACCTGATTCCAGGAGTGCTCCTCATCAAGACAGACACCACAGTCATGTGGTACATCAACAAGCAGGGTGCAACTCAGTGCTACCCCCTTTCACGTCTAGCCACGCTTCTCTGGCAGACTGTCTCTATGATGGACCTTCATCTGATATCCTAGTACATTCCAGGGAAGTACAATATTCAAGCAGACCAACTCAGGAAAAAATAATTAGACCCACTAGAATAGCAACTTCTCAGGGAGACCTTCCCTTGTATCACGCAGGCTTGGGGAACACCAGAGGTGGACCTCTTTTCCTCCGTACAGAACAACCAGCTGGACCAGTTCTGCACCAGGGAGTTCAACCCAGAAGCCTGGAAGGTGGGAGCTCTGTCAATCAACTGGAGCAACTTGTTGGTCTGTGCATTCCTTCCCTTGTCTAGGATACCAAGGGTACTACTAAAGATCATGGAGGAAGGGCCATGAGTCATGATAGCTCCAAATTGGGCCAGACAGCATTGGTACCCCTTGCTGATCAGCCTAACCAAGGAACCACCCATGAGACTGCCTCTCACAGAAAAAAATCTAAATCAAGGAAGCACACACCAAACTACCTATATTAGTGCAAATTTGGCTAATTGGTGTTCAAACAATGTTGGCCTGCAGGTGTATCAGCCATGATTCCACACCAGAAAAATGTCTATGAGCTCTTTGTATCAGTAGCTGTTGTCTGATAGCATTAGCTTTGAGCATTTGTGGAAAATGGAGAAACAGTACTACAGGCAGGTATACAGTTTAATTTTGTAATTTGAAGGTAGGTGTATGTGTGTGTGTTTTGGGTATATCGAAATGCTTTTAAATAAATACGTATTTATTGCATTTTAGATATATATATTGATAAATCCATAGATATATAAAGTGACAGTTATAGAACTATATAGAGTAACCATGACAAATACATGCAGTCATGTGGGAAGATATGTCTACCTGAGGAAATAGCTGTATCACTAAAGTAATTTGTGTGTTTAATGAGAAAGACCTGCATCCACCATGTGTATAACATGACACACTTCCCTATAGCCTGTGTGAAAATGTGTGGTTATACTTATTTATTTATTTGTTTGAAATTAACTGATTACGTTTTTGCTAATTCCGTTTACTGACTCCGTGTGTAGCAGTGGTGTTTGTCATTGATTGATGGATGTGCATTAGGTCCATAGGTTGGTACTAGGGCCTATACAAACCTAGCCATAACAATTCCCTGGCTATTTCTTCCCACACTATTTACTTCCCTGGACCCCTGTCTGGCAAGGTGACTGAGGTGATTCCTGGGATGAATTTGAGTTCATATATGTTAAAGAACATGTGCATGTATGAGTGTGAGTGCATTTTGTAAAGAAAGTTGGGTCTGGCTGCGTGTGTGTGTGTCTGTGTGTGTGTCTGTGTGTGTGTGTGTGTGTGTGTGTGTGTGTGTGTGTGCACAGCTGTATGATGTATGTGGTGTAATGAAGAACTGTGGAGCAAAGCTGAACTGACACCTCCTTGCTGCCGTGCTGTGGGGAGAGCTGTGTCAGTGCAGCGGGCTTGCTTCAATTACAGGGGGTGATGTGACGAGGTGACAAAGTCAGTACCTTAGGCAATCCCCTTGGAATTTAAGCAGTGTTCTGTGGAGAGGTGGGTAATGCAGCACACTTCAGCGGTACATTGCCTGTGTGTGTGGGTGTTTGTTGGGTGTCACACTCTGTACACAGGGTGTACATGGTGTAACATAGAACATGCGCTGAAAATGATCTGGGGGGGTGTGTTTGCATTTGCGTGTGTGTTTGCATTTGAATGTGTTCAGTTATTCACACAGGGTGTCCATGATGTAGCATAAAACAAGTGATGAAGGTGATGTGAGCTTGTGTGCACGAGTGTAGGTGTCAGAGTACATGTGCATTTATGTGTGTGTGAAGAAATGTGTGGAGGCATGCATGATATTACAGTGAAACATGGATTATAGCTGGTATGGCTTTACAGGTGTGTGTGTGTGTGTGTTCCTGGATGATGTATGTGGTGTATCGAAGAATTGTGGGGCAAAGCTGAACTGACAACTCCTTGTTGCCCTCTGTGGGGAGAGCTGTGTCAGTGCAGCGGGCTTGCATCAATTACTGGGGTGATGTTAAGAGATGACAATGTCAGTGCCTTGGACAACCCACTTAGAAATGAAGCAGTGTTTTGTGAAGAGGAGGGTAATGCAATGCACTTCAGTGGTACATTGCTTGTATGTGCATGTGTGTGTGTCGATCTCATATAAGAGAAGTGTGTACATGGCCATAGATGAAGGAAAGGTAGTCCACACAGCCTATCTGGACCTTGCAAAAGCATTTGACACAATACCCCACTCGGGCATCATAGATAAGCTATCCAGCTTAAATATAAACCCCTATGTCACAAGATGGGTCGCAAACTGGCTCAAAGACAGAACCCACAGAGTGAGAGTTGCTGGAGCCATGTCAGACTCAAAACCGGTCACAAGTGGCGTCCCACAGGGTTCTGTCCTGGGACCACTCTTGTTCGGTATATACTTTTCCGAGGTACAGGCAACGTGGGAGGACTATGGCTCACCAAGTTCGCAGCGACTGCAAACTGGGCCATAATCAACTCTCCAGCTGACACAAACATCCTTCAAAAAGGTCTCACAGAGACAGATAACTGGTGCCAGTGCCATGGTTTAAAGCTAAATGCCAAAAATGTATAGTCATACCCTTTGGCAAAAACAATGTGCCCACAAATTACCACATAGGCGGAAACCCATTAAGTACAGAGAAAGTTATTAGAGACCTGGGGACCCAAGTTGATAGCAATCTCTCCTTTGAAAACCACATTGCCAAAGTGGTTAGAAAGACCTTCTACATAGCCCACCTCATCACGAAGGGTTTCACATCTAGATCAAGAGAGGTAATCGTGCCCCTTTATTCATCCCTCATCAGGCCCATCATAGAATACAATGCCCCTTTTGGGATGTACCTTACCCGACACCTGCAGCAATTAGAAAGACCCCAAAAGTGTCTCACCAAGAGGATCAAGGGTCTCAAACAGATGCCATATACTGCTCGGTTAAAAAAACTCCAGCTCTACTCAGTTGCATACCGTCTACTTCGAGGCGATCTATGCCTGACATACAAAGCTATGTCAAATCCAGAATTAATGGACATGCTCCACCTCAGTAAATCTAGATCCCTTAGAGCCACACGCTCGAGGGACTTGAACCTCAGCACAGAAATAAATAGAACTTGCTGGAGGGACAGGTTCATAACCCAGAGGCTCCCTTCGCTCTGGAATAGAATTCCAGTTCATGTGAGGCAGAGCACCTCACTGAATCTCTTCAAGAAGAATCTCGATAAGTGGATGGGGGATCGTAGGTTTGTCCCAGGGATTACTCCTGTGTCACTATTAGACAGAGGCACAGTAAACTAAACCTTAAAGGGCACAGTATACTCAAATCAAGGGGTGGCGTAAGCCATACAGAATTGGGCTAGGCTTATAATTGCCCCAGGGCAGATAGCCTAGTATGAACCTATGAACCTATGGAGTAACATTGAACATGTAATGAAAATGGTCTGGGGTGTGTTTGTGTGTTTGCTCAAGCATGCAGACATGGTGTCACATAAAGCAAGTGCTCAAGGTGATGTGTGCTTGTATGCATGAGTGTAGGTGTCAGAATACATGTGTATGTGTGTAAACTAATGTGTGGAGGCATGCATGGTATTACAGAGAAACATGTATTACAGCTGGTGTGGTGTACAGACGTGTGTGTGTGCGTGTGTCTGCTAGTATTCCTGTATGACGTCTGTGGTGTAAAGGAGTGTGAAGCACAGATGGACTGACACATCCCTGCTGCCCTGCTTTGGGGAGAGCCATCTCAAGGGCAGTGGGCTGGATACAGTTAGTGGGGGAAGGTTATGAATTGATATTGTGAGTGGATCAGTCAGCCCTGTGGAAGTGTGATCGGTAAGGTGTAACTGTGAACAGTGGAGGAAAGCCAGATGGAAAAATGCCTTGCTGACGAGCTGTGAGTAGTCTATCACTAGCATCTATCTCTCATATTGGTTGACCAAGGCCTGACAGCCTTGTTTGTTAAGAGCTTGGTACAGCTGCTGGCACTGTTGCAACATATGGGTTTTATTAACTCAGTAAATGCATAAATGGATTGAGGGTGGTGTGATGGGAGACAGGAGGGTAACAGTGTATTGTGTCAAACCAGCATACCTCACACGTGTACCTAATTTGGCCTTACACCTTTGCTCTGACATGGTGGAATCAAAATTGATTCTTGAATAAGGTTATGGATGGTCTGGAACAAACAATGAAAATTCTTGCAATGTAGGAATAATTATCCTGCAATGGGTGCCACTTCATGCACTCTGTGTGATCTGAACCAAAGGTATGCTACTTAGAAAAGCTTTATAACTTTGAAGCTTTCTCAACGAGTTGAGGTTGTTTCTGAAAGAATAAGAGATAAGCCTGAAAAAAAAAAAAAAAAAAAAAAAGGCTGTGCGGAGCTATTGCAACAAAAAGTAGTGGCTGACATAAGAGCCTAGGGAGGCTACTGTTAAGAAAAAATATTCAGTTGTTAGGTAAAGTTTGGCACTATGGTCAATGTTATGGTATATATGGTATATAACAGCAACTATGCAAAAATAAGTTTGTGGCCAGCCAGTAAGCACTATCTCACACCCAAAAGCAGATATTTCACTGTGTCCATATGAGGAAATTGATATAGTGGACAAAAAGTTGAATTCAGATTAGTGTGTTTTTTTTTTCTTTTTATCCCACTTAGCCTGGATATGTGTAAATCAGCAGTAAGGAGGAAAGAGTCATTAGGGAACAGTTTTAGTGGCACAGCAGGCTGACATTTGTTTGATGTCTATTGTCATGCAGGGTTGCTAATTAACTGAACCTAGCCTAGCTGGAAATCTGAGACTCAGGCTCATAGAAGGAGTGGAGATGGGAGGAGTAACTTGGTCAGGAACTGACGGTAACAAAATTGCTCTTTGCAAAAAGTGGTTTTTATCTCTGTAATTAGTTGACACTTTTCCAAGCTTCTTTAAGAAAATGTGTAGTGCATCAATATGAACAACATTTGTAAAATTCAGTGCAGGACAGTCAGTGACACTTGATCTACTGACTGTTAAACTTGGCAATATTTTTCAGGTTTTCCATGCTAAGTGAATGGAAGCCTGATCTGACAACAAAAGGTAGGGCTAATTATTCCCACAATCAGGGCTGTCAGACTGTATTTTGGGACAGATTTAGCCTATTAAGGGAAAATAGTCTCATCAGGATGTCTGCCCCCATGAGGGCAGACAGGAGAACAAAAAAAAATAAAATTAAGAATGGCTACTTTTTTGGATTAAAGCAGATTTGGGAGGTGCAGAAAATCATGACTAGATAAAAAATATTTGTTTTTTCATCATTTACCCGTAGTGGTCCTTTAACATGCCTAGGGTACACAATAAGCAAAAAGAAATCACAACTGGTACCCTCTCAAAAGATTACATTCCTGAGTGCAAGCTTGAATAAAACTGCCCAGATGGCTTACTTCATGCCAGACAAACAAAGGCAACTGACTATTTACTTCAAACAGATGGCAACAAAAACCCAGTTATCTGCAAGACAAATTCTGCAGGCTTTGGGGTACATGGCATCCTGCATTCTACTAATTCCATATGCAAGACTGCATATGAGAAAACGATAGTGGTATCTAAAAAGTTTATGGAGTCAATATTGTCACAGTCTGGAAACAATGATTCCTCTCATTCCCTGCCTACAACAGGAGTTTCTTTGGTGGGCAGAGACATGTCACCAGAACATGGGACGGTCTTTCACTCTACCCCATGCCACCCAAACCCTAACTACAGACGCATCAGACTATGCTTGGGGGGCCCACCTGGCGGGGAGATGCATTCAGGGCATATGGAGCCCAAAACAAATGCATCTGCATATCAACCAGAAAGAAATGTTAGTTATTCAGAATGCCCTGACAGCCTTCAAGGACTTGCTTCATCCAGGACAACTACTGATAAAGACGGACAACACCACGGTTATGTGGTACATAAACAAGCAGGGGGATACACATTCCTACCCCCTTTGCAGACTAGCCATGGCATTGTGGGACACAGCCTTGACTTACCAAGTACATCTTCAAGCTCAGTTCCTGCCAGGAAAACAAAACACTCTGGCAGACGACCTAAGCAGAAATCTCATGGACCCTCACGAGTGGAAACTGGATCCACAAGTCTTCAGCATGATAACAGAGAAATGGGGGAGTCCGGACATGGATTTATTTGCCTCTCCCCAGAATTATCAACTGGACAAATTCTGCACAAGGACTTATCACAGACAAGCATGGAAAGTGGATGCTCTATCCTTCAGATGGAAAAACCTATCAGTCTGCGCCTTTCCTCCCCTGCCTCTTCTTCCCAAGGTCTTACTAAAAGTCAGACAGGAAAAACCAAAAATGATCCTAATTGCCCCGGACTGGCCTCGCCAGCACTGGTACCCAATTCTAAGGAATATGTCTCAACTCCCTCCATGGTACTTGACTCAAATACCTCATCTACTGTCTCAGCAGAGCAATCAAATTCTGCACAATCAGCTCCAAACTCTGAACCTGGCAGCATGGCTGATCATGTAATGATTCAAACACCACCTCTCAGTAAATCTGTGATGGATGTCATTTTGGAAGCCAGAAGGACTAGTACTAGAAAATCTTATGCTGATAAATGGAAGAGATTCTGTGCTTGAAACCAAGCACAAGGGACTGACACAGCAAAGCCAAATATTCCTCAGATTTTAAAATACTTGACTTGAGATGCTTGACAAGGGCTTATCTTTTTCATCAATAAAAATCCATGCCCCTGCCATCTCGGCTCATTACAACACAGAGCCTCCCATCTTTTCTTATCCTCTGCTAAAACAGTATCTTAGGGGAGCCAAAAATCTAAGGCCCCCCAGAAGATCACCAACTCCTGCATGGGACCTCAATTTTGTGTTGGAAAAGCTCACCCTGCCTCCATTTCAACCAGCAGCTTCTGCGGATATAAAGTTTTTATCGTAGAAAACAGCTTTCCTTCTGGCAATCACGTCAGCAAGAAGAGTTTCAGAACTACAAGCCCTCATGGCGGTTGAGCCTTTTATTACATTTTACCTGGACAGGGTGTCCCTCAGGACCAGTCCTTCCTTTATGCCTAAGGTAGTATCCAGTGTGGCTCTTAACCAAACTATTCACCTGCCAACTTTTTACCCAAATCTGCAGAACAAGGGGGAGCGGATTCTGCATTCCTTGGACGTACACAGACAACTAAGATTCTACTTAAACAGGACCACATCTCTAAGAAAGTCTGAGCAGCTACTGGTGGCATTTGCTGCAGGATCAGAGGGGAAGGCTATTTCAAAGCAGACTATTTCAAAGTGGATAAGCCACTACATTCGTTTCTGCTATTTGCATCATGGTAAACCGGTGCCCAAGGGAATCAGGTTGCATTCCACCAGGGCTGCATCTACCTCAGCAGCTTTTCTCAGAGGGGTGCCAACCAAAGACATTCTAGAAGCTGCTACTTGGAGCTCTGTTCATACTTTTACAAAGCATTATCATTTTCCTCTCTTCTCTAAGTCCAGGGCAGGCTTTGCCACTGCAGTTCTGCAGGGTCTTATAGCCGCTCCTAATGCTATTTAGTTCCAGCCTCCCATCCATAGCTTTGGGATTCTTCCCAAATGTAATGACTGCAACAGTGAAACACGAAGAACATAGTACAGTTGTGTACACTTACCATAAATGTAGATGTTTGAGTGTATTCACTGTTGCAGTCCGGATTACCCACCCCGTTTTCTAGAACTTCTCTTTCCTTCACTATATTCTATAGCCTTTGTGGTGTATTTGCTTTTAGATGAAGGTAAAGTTTATGTTGTTACAATTGCATTTATATATAGATATATATTTTTTTGCTCCCTGTTTGGGGGACACCTGACATCTGGGGCAAGAAAAACTAAAGAAAATGGCGTCGGCTGCATGTTTTATATCCCTGATGACCTGACGTCATGGAAGAGGAGGCAGCAACCGACGCAGGACCCAAGACTTTGATATTCAGGCTGACTGAGGGCAAAAGTGAAAACCAGGACCAATTTCAGGCCCAGGTGCCAATGGTTCTACTACAGTATTTGAGAGTTCTCCTCTGGCCTTTCATACTCTTCTGTCAAGAATCACATCTCTGCTTGTCTGCCTGTGCGTCTCGCCCTTTCTACACTTCATGAAGCAGGTCTTACATATATTCCCTCCTTGACAGGTGATTCCTCCTTGGGATCCTAATTTTGTACTGGAGAAATTTCGCTTTTCCTTTTGAACCTTCTCTCCTGGCTGATTTGAAGTTCTTGTCTTGGAATATGGTGTTATTCATTGCTGTGACTTTTTCCAAGGGTCGCTGAGCTGTAAGATGTTATGGTAATTCAACCTTATCTAATCTTTTGCAAGGACAGGGTAACTTTGAGAACAAAATCTTAATTTATGATGAAATTGCTTTCATAGTTTACCTTGAGCTAGGCTGTACATCTTATTTTCTATCTGTAACCAAACAGAAAAAAAGAGGAGAAAGCATTTTACACACTTTGAATATTCACAGGTAGCTCGCATACTACATTGACAGGACAAAAACCTTCAGGAATTCTGATCAACTGTTTGCCCATTTTTTCCTTACCTGCACAGAAAACAATCGGTGTCAAAACATTTCTGAATGGTTGTCCCATAATGTTGCTTTTTGTTACTCTCACCACAACAAGATGCTCCAGGCACACACATACCCCACTTTACTAGGAATTTGGCTGCTGTGGCTTTTTGGAAAGGAGAGGGATTGTAGAAATGTACTAGAGGCAGCAATTTGGTCATCTCTGCATACTTTCACAAAGCAATACAAATTAGATTCCTTTCTCTAGGTTCAGATCAGGCTAGGACTTTTCCCTTGGGTCCCTGGGCTTGTATTGTCCTCCTTCCTCCCTTGCTTTCTAAGCTGTTATGATGTCCTTCTATATTACTGTTGCAATATTCTTTGCTGTAGGGGTCTTCTGCCAGTGACATCCCAACGTCTGACTAGTATACCAAAGCTTTTAGATCCTGCTTGCGCCATACATCACACGTATGCTCCCCATACAGAGGAGGTAGGGCATAAAGGTGGCATACAGACGCATTTACCTAGAACTTTTTTGCTGCTAGTCCAACGCCATCATTGCTTGTTGGTCTGAAAGCCCTTTTTCCTGTGCTGAATACCTAGCCATCAAGTAAGTGCCCCATGAGTGTGTTTTTTTCTTTGGCCTTGTTCTTTTTTGGTTACCTAGAGCTCATGTCATGTAAAAAGGGTAAATGTCAGTGTGGGAAGCAGATTCCCCATGGGGATTGAAACAAACGGTGTATTTTTTTCTGGTGCTTCCTATGACCACAAGTCATGTGGCATTTGCAAAACATTTGTGCCGAAGACTCTTAGAAGATGGTTGTCATCCCTGGCCATCTATTTTGAGAATCAGATGCCTAAACTGTCAGCTCAAAGTAGCATAGTGGATTCTTCAAAACCTGAGGTCCTGTTAAGCAAGAAGGCTGAGAAATCGCAGACATTTTCTTTGGCTATCCAGCCTCCACTGAATGTTCCTCTGGAAGGGGGTAAAACCTCTATATGCTGTCCATTGCCTACGTCAGATTCCTGTGCTGCAACCCTGTCAGAGGCCAACATGAATCCTTCCTCTCACATGTCTGAAGTTTTGCAGGCGTCTGCTCCTGACATCAAAGGGGAACCCTGTTTGATTATCTCATGGGGACCTGAAGAGATTCCAAAGACTCTGGGTCAGGGAAGAGGTTCCGGGTTCTCTTACTGAAACTTGCCAATGGTCAGAACCTTTGGTGTGTGTTCTGGCTGATGTCCCTACTAACAAAAATGGAAAGGCTAAGCATACTTCTGTATGCCCTAAGGATCCTCAAAGGGAATGGCAGGAGTTTACTCAAGGCCTGTTTAATGCCTTAATGGCTCAGAAGCATCCCCAAGGTGTTTCTGCGCCTACTCTCCCTTGGACGACTTGTAAACAGGCTAGGGAACCCCATTCCTGAGATGAGGATTCGGTCTCTGATGATGAGTCCATGTCCTACTCTTTCCATATGCCTTTGGCTTATGGTTTTGTTGAAGAAGAGTCCTGAGTTTCATTTTGAGGAATGGTCTTTTGGAGACAGTATAGCTAAAATGATGGAATACTTCAGGTGTGATTCTTCTCAAATGTCTGATATCCAGAAAAGGTATTATAAGCTACTTAAGGTGGACACTCCTAAACCTTCTGCAGTACCGCCTATGTTGGCTGCCTTGTTGGACACCTTTATAGCTGCCTGTAAGTCTCTTGACTCTCAGCCTTCTGCTCCAAAGAAATCTGACAGGGATCTATAAGTTTCCTGAGGATTTTCAGTTTTTAAGTGTCCTCCTGCTGAATCTTCTGTGGTGTCAGTGTCCTCTGACAAGCCTTCTAAGCTTTTGCCATCTTCCAAGCTTTTGCCCTTTCCAAGCTGCTGCCTTTAGATAAGGATATTAGGGCAATGGAGAGAATCTGTAAGAAGGTTTATACTGCTTCACTTTGAACCTTTGGGCCATCAGTTATCATGACCACATCTGTTCTTGCCTTGATTGCCCAGGCTTGTCAGATTATTTCCAACCTCCCTGATTCTGAAGCAAAAACTTCTGCTCTATTTTAGGTTCTGCCTCTCAGGTGGTGCATCACTCTGTCAAGTGTAGCTATGATGCTGCTGATGCATCTTCTGGAACTACTTCCTTTTGGGTCTGTCATGAGGTGGTGGTATTGGCTTCGCCTACAGTCTTTACCTGAAGACTTGAAGGCCAAGTTGCTGGATGCTCCTTTAGTTAATAAAAAATATTTTGGGGACTGCTGCCACAAATATAGTTAAGTCCCTTCAGATCCCCTCTCCTTAAGTTCAAGAGGAATTATCCTACTAGGTCTGCTTTTCTTTACAGGCAGCCTCGTCAGACCACCAGAGGTAGAAAGGATGGTGTGTGAGCTCCTCCTGCTAAGCCTTCTCAAGCTGCTGTGGCTCAGAACCCTCCTTTATCTGACAAGCATGCTTCTCTTTGACTTCTTACCCCCACCCCTCCACCAGATTCCCTTGTCCTTTCAGTTCTCCCTCTGTCTTCCAAACTGGCATATCATCACCTCAGATTCTTGGGTTCTGTCGGTCATCCACCAGGGTTACTTCATGGTGTAGAAGTCTCTCCCTCCCTTTTCAGGGATTCTCCAACCTCCTTTAGAACAAATTCTTCATTTGTCAGAGGTCATTGGGTCCCTGCTGGACCATTGAACTATTCAGCCTGTCTCTCCTTCACAAGTAGGAAAGGGATTTTACTCCAGGATGTTCCTGGTCCCTTGCAAGCAGGGCACTTGGAGTCATTTCTGGATCTCTCCTTGTTCAGTCCCTTTCTCAATGTTCCTTCTTTTCGGATACTTACTCTTTAAACTCTCTTTACTATTGCTTTACCCTAGGCTTCCCTGGTGTCCTCTGATCTGAAGAATGCTTACCTTCATATTCTTCTTCACCCTCTCTTTAGGAAATTTTCACGTTTCTTTTTTTCTTAATCTTATTTTCAGTTCTCTGCCTTGCCGTTTGGCCTCTCTACTGCCTGAAAGGTATGCATCAGATGCTTAGCTCCTTTGATTGCCTTTTGCAGGTTGCAAGGAGTTCAGATTTTTCCTTATCTAGACAACCTTTTGTTTCAGGCACCTTCTCCCATTTGCTTGTTACAGGATCTGAAGTTCACCATATCTCTCCTCCAGAGTTTGGGTTTTACTATCAATTTTCAGAAGTCTGTTCTGACTCCCTGTCTGGACCATATGTATCTGGGTTCTAGGATTCAGACATTGCCAATGTTGGCTTCTCTTCCACCTCTAAAAGTTTTGTCCTTGACAGTTTTCTTTTCATTCGGGTCTTCCTCTGCCTGCTATTCCAACCAGAGTTTCTTCAAGCCCTAGGATTCATGACCTGTTCTATTCCTGTGCTCTGTCTTGCCAGACTGCGCATATGGAAGCTTCAGTGGTACCTTAAGTCAGTTTGGCTTCAGCATTGTTACCCTCTGAATTTCATTGTGCCTGTCCTCCCCTGTCCAAAGTGGGAATTTGAATGCTGGATTCAGCAGCTTTTCTTCAACCCAGTCCTGCCCTTTCAGTCTCTGGTTCCTTCTCAAGAACTATTCACTGATGCCTCAGACATGGGGGGAGGAGGTCTTCCTTTGGTCATCTGAAATTTAAACATCTTTGGACCATCCATCAGACGTCAAGACCATATCAACATCAAAGAGATGAGAGCTCTGATTCTGACCATTCAGGCTTTTCACCCCATGCTGTCTCTAGGCCCTCTGAAGGTTTACACAAACAACACCACAGTGTTATTTCTCAACAAGCAGGTAGGCACAAGGTCAGACCTTCACTGCTTGTTAGCTCTTCAGGCCTAGGATCTGGCTGTCAGTTATTAGTTAACTCTTCAGGCAGTGTGTATTCCAACAGAGCACAATCTAATAACCAACACCTTGAGCAGGTCCAAAACACAGGCTCACGAATGGATGCTTCACAGAGACATGTTTCTGGTTATAGTCCATTGGTGGGGTATTCCTCAGGTTGATTTTTTTGTCTCCCCTCTGAACAGGCAGCTCCCTCTTTTCTGTTCCTGGGTGTCTTTTCTTTTCCTTGGAAAGGGATGTTTCTCTGTGCCTTCCCTCCCCTTCCTTTGCTTCCAAGAGTCCTGCAATCCTTACTGTGAAGAATACCGCAACAGTGAAGAGAGGGACATCTACTGTTCTGGTAAAATTTTACACAACTGTACCTTCTATCCATATAGTTTAGGCTACTGCATAATGGGGAACATGGTGCAGTTGTGTAAGTAAGCTTACAATAATGGTAGATGTTCCACTTGATCACTGTTACAGTAGGAACATTTACTTTATGCCACGCTGTGGATATTTTTTTCCTTTTCCCAGCACATACTCGGTATGCAGGGTTCTAGTGTCTTTACTCTGAGGCAAGAAAATTTGGATGGTTTAGTGACCTAATCACTGACTACATCTACCCCTGTCTTCAAGCTGTTCAGCAGTTAGGGCACATGGAAGGTGCCTTTAAGCTTCGGAAGCTGACCAGTTGTCGTATCCTGGACAGGATGTAACCTATTTAGATTAGGTTTCTGCAGCAGTGATCTAATCGAACATCTACCAAAAGGGTAAATTTTACTTGCATGACTGTACATTTCTTGGTCATCAGTGCAGGCTTTGCTATGACTTTTCTCCAGGGAGTCTAGAGTAGAAGATGCTTTTAAAGGGGTAATTAGCAGTGCATAAAGAAATGTGTGCTGAGATAAAATTAACAGTGCATATAGGATGTGATAATTAATAGTGCATATAGGAATGTGTGGTAACTATAAGAGTTAATGTCCTTCTGTATCACTGTTGCAGTATTCAGAATTGAAGGTATCTCCTGCCTATGATAGCCCAATGTCTGGCCAGTATAATATACCAAAGCCTTTAGTACTTACAGGTGCCATACGTTATACGTACACGCAAGGCATAGGGCATAAAGGTGATGTATGGAAGCAGTGAACGTCAGTCTGAACGCCTCTCTGCTGTGTTGACTATAGTTCAAAAAATACTTTATCGAATTGATCCATGATTTTTGTGTTTTAATGTTTTACTGACTGTGACTGCTTCTTTCCTTGCATTTGATTTGCACTACTCTGATACCTAGGTAGCATGGACTTCATTCTGGCCTGCTGAATCTAGCCTGTTATTGATACACTTGAGCACTACACCAGCGGTCTTGCATTAAGAAGGGCTCCTCTGCACCCTTGGGGTAGAATAGTGTGAATCCAGCCTTGTCTGAACTGGGGATTACTGTAGGAAGGTTCATCGTGTGCTCTGCTATTGGTAGATTAGTGTAAGTGTTTTAATTTTGCTTGTATTTAATCCTCGTGTTTGTACGTTGCAGCGCACCATGCAACAGGGTTTGCACACCGTGCAATGTTGCCACACTTATCATCTATAGCCTTCAGTAGAAAAAGCATAGCCTTCAATAGAACAAGCATCTTTGTTAGTACTAGAGCAAAACCTGGTCAAAGTAGCGCACTCCTTTGCCTAATAGTACATACGGTAAAAACCTACTATAATGGATAAGCAGTTTCCCATCATTTTATAAGCCATCCTGGTTGACATGGGCATCCTTAGGTAAGGTAGTAATTGCCTCATGTATACTGACAGCTGCATACTCCTAAAATAAACAAATACCCTATGTGAGAGATGTACTTACACTATGAAACTGGAGTCAGATCTCTCCCGTAACAACAAACTGGACATCAAGCAGGTTGTTAGCTTACACACTTCACCTCTCACACAAAATAAGGTCACGACACACAAACCCACATACATGGAGGTACGCATTAAAAGCCTACCAAAAGATTAGAGACTTCCCAAACATAAGACATTTACACACACTGCTATGCATATAGAAACCACCACACAAAGTAACACATACACCAGTATCTCAGTAAACAAGTCCCTAAGGCAAAATACCTCAAAACCTATAGGCGACTCCATAGTGGGAGACACAGATGTCCCTCTCCCCAAACTGGACAAGAAGGTCACGGTTAGCTGCCTATCAGGTGCCAGGATCTGTCAAGTGACACATGCACTCAAGTCACTTATGTACAGTTATGACTGCATCATAGTCCATGTTGGGGTGAATGAGTAGAGAAGTGCCTCTGTGGACTACATGAAGAGAGACATGACTTGAACTCGCAGATTGTGTCCCAGGAAGGTATGACCGTAGCCCTAAGCAGCATTTTTCCTTCACCCAGGATGATGTCACAATATAAACAAAAAATGATCGACTTTAACAACTGGCTTAGCTTCTGGTGTCATTCAAGGGGGATCCAGTATCTGTCAGCCTGGGAAGACTTGGTCAACAGGCCACACTGCTTTGCCAGTGATGGTCTGCACCTGTCTTCTTTAGGCTTTCAGATAGTAGCAGTGGTGCTTGCCGCCCCCATAGCGCCTTTTTTTAGGCAATGTCAAAACAACAAAAATTCCGATGTAACAAAATCCACTCAAGATAAACTCAAGGTTCTGTTGCTTAATGCCAGGAGTCTATACATGCACTCCCCGGCAGCACTTCTCACCTTGGATGATGCCGATGTCTATGCAGTCACTGAGACGTGGTTCATAGCTGCTGAGATCACCCCGGCCATGCAAGACTACAATGCCTTCTACACATTCAGACATTAAAATGAGCATGAAAGAACCAAGATTGGAGATGTAGCCATCTTCATTAAAGCCAAATATACCTCGAGACTGGTCAGACAGTACGATTCTCTCGAACTAATTCATATCCAATTAACTATAGGCAAAATACCCTATCGCATCATTTCTAGCTATACATTCCCCACAGTGAACCAAGAAAAGCAGGTCGCCTACCTGAACTTCCTGGAGTCACTTGTCATATAGCCCAACACCTTAGTTATGGGAGATTTCAGCTATCCTTCCATAGACTTGGTGACACATGAGCACAAACATGCTCGCCCAGACATTCCTGGACTTTGTCGATACAAATGCTCTGGAACAGATAGTCTGCAACAAGGTCCTCCTGGAAAAAAAAAAAACAAGCCACCCTGGTGGACCTCAAGTGCAGACAGGTTATATGATAAAGGAAGAAATTGGAACTGACTCAGCAGAGGAAGAATTCCCTCCACAGTTTCAACAAGCAAGTCAGAAGTCTTGCAAAGTCCTCTAAAGCTAATTGCGAAGCTGAAATAGCATCCTTTCCTAAGAATAGTCATAAGGCATTCTTTAGTTACATGTAGAATCTAAAAGGGAATGCCCAGCTATATGCTGAACTTGATAGTAGATGGTACCACTCACTATGCCTCAGGAAATTGCCAACCTGCTAGCTGACAGATTTGGCACAAACTTCAACCCCCTGTGTTCACCAGCCATACCCCAAAGCATACCTGACACCAGTCCACTGCCTAGTATCTCTCAAGATCAGGTAAAATTTGTGCTCTCCAAGGGTAAAAACACAGCCTCAATGAGACCAGATAACAACCCAGGTTGTTTGTTAAGCAGTCTAAAACAGGACCTAGCAGACCCAGTTGGTGTTCTCTCTAACCATAGCCTGAGAACTGGCTTAGTTTCAGCAGAATGGAAAACAGCAACAGTAATCCTGTTGCACACACGGGGGCCATCAACCGACCCTGGGAACTATAGACCTATAAATCTAACCAGCCTCATCTGAAGGGCCATGGAAAGAATCATCATGAACCTTATCAACAAGGACATAGGTGACCTTCAAACTCTAGACCCAACCCAGTTTTTCCTTTAAGGGTAGATCATGCCTATTAAACATAGACTTTTTCAAGAACTTCACCAAAGCCCTGGATGAAGGTAAGACAAGTGCGTACTGCCTATCTTGACCTAGCCGAGGCTTTTGACACAATTCCCCCACTGGCGATTAACCCTTACATCACTAAATGGGTAGAAAGTTGGCTCACCAACAGAACACATACTGTCAAAGTTGGTAACTCAACCTCTACCAGTAGACACGTCACCAGTGGCATTCCACAAGGATCTGTGCTGGGCCCTTTACTGTTTGGAATCTATTTCTCGGAAGTCCAGGTTAAAGTAGATGGCCTTTGGCTTACCAAGTTTGCTGATTGAGTCCCCCAACAGTGTTAACACAGACAAATGACTGGTGCCATAGCCACAGTGTAAAACTAAGGGCAAAAAAGTGCATTGCTTTGGCAAAGTGGAATTCCCTGCTACATACAATATTGACAGCACCCCCTAAGTTCCAACCCAGTGTTATGAGATCTGGGAACACAGGTAGAAAGCAATCTGAACTTTGACCTCCAGGTTTCCACAGTGGTAAGGAAAGCCTTCTACTTTGCGTATCTCATAAGTAAGGGCATCACATCCAAGTCTAAGGATGTTATAACTCCACTGTACTCGACCTTCATCAGAACATTAATAGAGTATAATGCTCCCTTCCACATGTACCTCACCAGACACCTGCAGCAGCTGGAGAGACCACAGGGGTTTTTCACCAAGGAAATACAATTTCTTCAAGCCATGCCTTACATATAGAGACTGAAAGTCCTGTCACTGTACTCTGTATCATATCGACTGCTGTGAGGCGACTTGTGCCTTGCCTACAGGGCAGTCTCTTACCCTGCCCTGATGGAATACTGCAGGTCCGCAAGTCAAATGGCACAAGAGCCACTTGATCTAGGGATCTTAACCTAGCCTGTGACATTAACAAAACATGCTGGAGAGACGGATTTATTCCAGACTAGTGGCAGTCTCTCGGAGATGCGCTTCCAATTCATGTGAAGCAGAGCTCCTCACTAACTCTGTTCAAGCGCAACCCAGACAAATGGATGGGAGGCTGCAAATTCACCCTAGGGGTGGCACCCATGTTCCTCATGGACAAGGGGTAGTCTGCTTTGATCATAGAATCACTCTGCAACTTACATCCATCTAACCAAGGGCATTTAAGGCAACTCGAGATTTACATGGCAAGGCTTGTAATGACTGTAGGGCCGCTACCCTAGTAACCACCTATGAACCAAGCTCAGATAAATGCCTCATTGGAGTTTCTCCTTATCTTTCTTTTTTATTTAGTGCTGATTGAGTTCATATTATTCAGAAAGGGAAAATGTCAGCGTGGAAGGCAGATTCCCCATAAAGATCGTCACGAAAAGTGTCTGTTCTATTTGGGTGCTTCCCATAAACGTAACCAGTGTTCTGTCTGCCAAGCTTTTGTTTCCTAATACCCTACTTGGTCATCTCTCCTGCTTTATCTATTTGCCTTGAAAACCAGTGTCTTAAGTTGCTGGCTGAAGGTGCCGTGACAGGGTGTTCTCCTTCTTGAGGATGAGCTGTCTGCCAAGAAAAAGGCAACAAAACCTAGGCTTGATACAGCTGCTGTCATTCTCCCCTTGACATTGTTCTCGAAGTTAGTGAAAGCCTAGAGGATCATCCAGTGGTGCTTTGGATTCCTCTGCCGCAACCCTGTTTGACGCTGGCATGGATCCCACTTGTCATATGTCCTCAGAGGTTTTGCAAACGTCTGCTCCAGATGTTGAAGGGGAACCTCAGCTGATTATATCCAAGGGACGAAGGAGGATTCTGCAGATCGTAGTGTGGGAGGAGATCCCTGTGATGCTTATTGAGTGTCATCAATGGTCTGAACCTTCAAGGTTGTTTCATGTGGACATCCTGCAGAATAAGAAACAGAAAACCAAGCCTATTTCTCCTGTAGCTAAGGATTCCCAACTTGAATGTCAGGATTTTACTCATAGGTTGTTTAATGCTTTAATGGGTTTAAAGCCTCTTCAAAGCGGGTTGGTGTCTGTACCTGCTCTTCTGTTGTCTTTCATTCCTCTTAAGACACCTGGTGACCTGAACTCCTCATATAAGGATCAGGATTTGGGGAAGACTCCCTGGCTTACTCTTTTCAAATCCCTTCAACCTTGGACTATGGTTCAGAGGAAGAGGATTCTATTAGTCCAGATTCCCCTTTAGAGGAACTCTCCTTTGGGGACACTTACCGGTGTGATGGAATTATTTTAGTGGGATTGTTGTCAGGTCTCCGATATCCAGAAGGGGTATTATGAGCTCCTTCAGATGGAGTCTCCTAAGCCTTCTGCTGTTTCCCCAGTTCTGGCTGCCCTCCTGGATACCTTTTCAGCAGCAGCTGTGGCCTCTGATTTTCAGCTCCCTGCTGCAAAGAATTTGGACAGATTGTACAAGGGGCCTGATGAATGTAAATTTCTTTATAAATGCCCTTCTGCTGATTCTTCTGTAGTCTGTCTTTTCTGATAAATCCTACAGGCTGATGCACTTTACCAAGATGTGTCCTTCAAATAAGGATAGTAGGGCCATTGAGAGGCTCGGCAAAAAGATTTGTACTGCTGCCACTTTATCTTTTCAGGTCATTAAGTACCAGAATCCTGTGGCTAGGTATGTTTTCACCCTCCTTTCACAGATTTCCCAAATGGTTTCTGACCTTCCTGACTCACTGACTCAGAGGGGAAGGAGTCTTCCCTTTTCCTGTTGGGTTCTACCTCTCAAGTTGCCTGCCACTATATTAAATGCAGCTATGATGCTTCCTGCAGGGCTGCTGCTTTTGGTTTTATTAGGTTTTGCCAGATGACATTAAGGCCAAACCTTTGGATGTTCCTCTGGATAATAAAAATCGTTTTGATGATGCTGCTGCTACTGAACTTCATAAGTTTCAGAGGAATTGCCCAAATATGCTTTTGTTCGCAGGCAGTCTTTCCCTCCACCAGAAGAGGAAAAAAAGGGTTCTAGACATGTGCCTCTTGCTGTCTACTTAAATCCCTACTTCTCAAAAACCTACTTTTCAGAAAAAAAGTTGAATTCCATTTGACAGTTTGTGTCCCTTTTCCCTCAACCAAGTTCCCTTATCCCTCTGTCTTTCCCCATCTGTTCCAAATTGGTTAAAGATCACAACATACTCTTGGGTTCTGTCCATTTTCCACCAAGGATATTTCATCGTTTGAAAATCCCTTCTTCCCTTTGGTCATTCCTTAACCTTCTTGATAACAACTTTCGCTTTTCCCAGAGTTGCTCCATTCTCGTTTGATCAGGGGCACCATTCAGGCTGTGCTTCCTGCCCAGATAGGGAAGAGTTTTTATTCCATGATGTTTTAGTTTCCAGAAGGGAGGGCACATTGAGACCAATTCTGCACCCATCTCAGCTCAACACCTTTCTCAAGATACCTTCCTTTTGAATGTTGTCTCTCCAAACTTTTTCCCCTTCTTTCCCAGGCCTTTCTGGTCTCTCTTTGTATCTCATGAATGCCTATGTTCATATTCCCATCCATCCCCTTTTCAGGAAATTTTTACATTTTTGTTTTTTGTTTGCATTTTCAGTTCTCTGTTTTCCTCTTTGGCTTCTCTACTTCCCCCAAGGATATTCATCAAATGTCTTACTCCTGTCATTGCCTTTTGCAGGATAAGAGGAGATGTCCTTCTTTTCCCATGTTGCAGTATTCAGTACTGTTGGGTTTCCTCCTCTTGCTACCCGAACGTCTGGCCAGTATTCAAAAGCTTGCAGTCACTGCCAGGTGCGTGGGATGTCTGATGTGGCTAGAGGTATGTATGCCATAAAAGTGATGTCTGCATGCACCAGACCTCAGAACTTCTCTGCCGCCAGTCGAACATCAGCTGTTCTTGCCATACCGGCCATCAGATCAAGAATATTAAGACAAGTACCCCATAGTAGATGTTTCGTTTTTAGGTCACTGCATGCTTCTGTGGGTTCATGTCATCCAGGATGGGTAAGTGCAAGTGCGGCCGTCAGATTTCCCATAAAGACGTCCACGAGCTCTGCGTCTCTTGTCTAAGACCTATGCATGATCATAAGGCCAGCTCCATCTGCCAGGCCTTCATCCCAAAAACCCTGTTTAGCAGATTGCACAAGTTTAATTTATAGCTTAAGAACCGGTGATTAAAGCACTTAGCCTTAGGTATGTAGGGGGTCCGTCCAATCAGCCCATCGAGCTGCTCAAGAAAAAGGCCAAAACTTATAGGCCTGAAGTTGTAGCTTTGCCTCCACCACCTGATGTCCCTCCTGTGACCGACATTGACCTGGAGCAGTGATGGCGAGCCTTTTGAGTTTGGCGTGTCAAAAGCTCCTGGCACAAAATAATTCAGTGCACTTCACATGAGCAGTGAATGCAAAGGCAGTGTCTTTGGTAATTCAGGTGTTTGTGATCGCTGGCATGTCACTCAGAACATTGTGGTGTGTGTCACCTTTGATAAGCGTGTCATAGGTTCACCATCACTGGCCAGGAGGAACGATCAGTCACCACTAATATGGGTAGATCAGTTACCGATGTGATGTACAAGCCGCAGAACCCGGAGTGGAAGGCACGTCCTCAGAGGTCCCGAAGACGTCATCTGCTGACAGTGAGGGGGAACCTCGGCTTGTACCAGCTGCCCGGACGGATCCCTCCCCTTCCACACTACTAAGCAACTCCAGAACTACCTTGACCCAGATGCCTGCTAGGCCTTCTCTGAAAAAGGAGAAGCCACAGAATTAACTGCCAGGTAGTACCTCAGGCTCCTGGGCCACATGGCCTCGACCATTCCCATGCTACCATTGGCAAGACTTCACATGAGAAACCTACAATGGTACCTGATATCCATATGCCTCAGCACTCTCATCCTCTGGAATTCAGGATCCTGTTCTTACCTTGCCTCTAGAATGAGATTCAATGGTGGCTGAGTCAGGTCAGCAATAACCCAAGCCTACCCTTGCAAGTAACCATGCTATTGCAGAAAATGTACACAGATGCCTCAGACCTAGTGTGTGGAGCAACCGTGGGCTCACTAAGGGTCCAGGTTACTTGGCCACATTCCTTCAAACAGGACCCCATCAATGTCAGAGAGATGAGAGCAATACTTTTGGCCCTGAAGACCTTTCAGCCCTCACTGAAACAAGGTCCATTGAAAATGTTCACAGTCAACACCACAGTGCTGTGGTATGTCAACAAGCAGGGGGGAACAAAATCATATTTGCCATGCAGGCTAGCTCTTCTAGTGTGGGAGCAGGCCATAAAACAGGGAGTCACACTTCAAGCAGTGTACATCCCTCCAGAACAGAATTCTCAGGCAGACACCTTAAGCAGATCCATGTCACAGTCCCACGAATGGATGCTCCACAGGGATGTGTTCTTGGACATAGTCCACAAATGGGGTACACCTCAAATATATCTGTTTGCCTTCCCCATGAACAGACAACTTCCAGCTTTTTGCAACAGGCTGCCCAGTCCTCTACCGAGGGCAACAGACGCCTTTTCAGTCTCCTGGAAAGGGATGTTTCTTTATGCACCCCCCCCCCCCTTCCCACTTCTTCAAAAAGTCCTTTTGAAAATTCAGCAGGACAGATTGAAAATCTTGTTGATGACCCCCTTTTGGTTAAGACAGCATTGGTTCCCCCTCCTGCATATAGCCAGGGGCAATCAACACAAGTTACCCCAGAGCGTGGACCTTCTCACACAGGCAAGGAATCTCTTATACATCCTCACTGGCGATCTCTACACTTCACCCTGTGGGTGATAGAATTCTGATCCCTTACAGGCACTTATACAATGAGGACGTGCTCACAGTCCTGCAAGGAAACCTAATACTAGGAGATCTTGTATATCTAAATAGATGATTCTCCATCTGGTGTCTTCAAAGACAGTTGGACCCCTTTCGGGGGGGGGGGGGGGTCCCTCTGGCACTGTCCTACCTGTGTGAACGTTTGCAGACAGGGTTGGCATACTCTTCCATCAAGGCTCACCTAGCTGTAATTTCAGCTTGTCTGTCTCTAAAACCTCCTTTAGCTTCCAGATTGCCTGCAAAGTTGTTCCTAAAGGGAGTGCTCAAGCCCCCCAGGAAACCAATTCCCCCCTCCCTGGCACCTGAATTATGTCGTGGAGAAACTCACTCCACCCCCACCCCCCTTTTGAACCAGCCTCCAAGGCTTCTCAGAAGCACTACACATGGAAAACAGCACTCCCAGTGGCTTTGGCTTTGACCAGAAGAATGTCTGAGTTGCAAGCTCTCATGGCCATTCCCCTTTTCTCATTTTCCACAAAGACAAGGTAAGCCTTAGGACAAATCCTTCCTTCATGCCCAAGGTAGTCAATGAGCTTTCCTTAAACCAAGCTATTCACCTCCCAACCTTGTTTGCCCACCCTCAGAGTGACAGTGAGAGAGTCTTATACTCCCTTGATGTGCACATATAGCTCAGGTTCTACTTCGAGAAGTCTAAATCTATCAGAAAATCTGACCAGCTGTTTGTCTCCTTCCACCCCAGGGCTCTCAGGAAAGCTGTAACTAAACAGACAACTTCTGCCTGGATTTCATGGGCAATTACCTTCTGCAATGCACACCATGGGAAACCCTTGGGGTCTAAGGTTAAAGCACACTCCACTAAGGTCATGGCTTCCTCAGGAGCCTTCTTTAAATGATTAGACACTGCCACCATTTTAGCGGCAGTCACATGGATATCTGTCCACACATTCACCAAGCATTACAAGCTAGATCACATTTCTAGATCCAGGGCTGGATTTGGCAGGGCAATCCTCCATGGATTTCTGGACAATTCTTTCCAGCCACCATCCTTTACCTCACTGAGCTTTGGCACTCACCCAAGAGTACTGAATACTGCAACATGGGAATATAAGGGCATAGAATAGTTGTGTAAAATCTTACCATAACCATAGATGTCCTTTTCTTCCATGTTGCAGTATTCCTTCCCTCCTGCCTTCCCCATCCGTTCATTTTTTGGCTGTTCTTGGATGGCACTGAACTTGCACAGTTTGGCCTGGGACTGGTGTCCGACTGGGGAGCTCAGTTCTGAGGCCTGGTGCGTGCAGACGTCACTTTTATAACCCACATACTTCTAGCCATGTCAGCCATCCCACGCACCTGGCAAGTGACTGCAAGCTTTTGAATACTGGCTAGATGTTTGTGTAGCAAGAGGAGGAAACCCAAGAGTACTGAATACTGTAACATGGAAGAGAGGGACATATGTGGTTATGGTAAGATTTTACACAACTATTCTTTTATGTCTGGACGTCTGCTTATTCAAGCTCTTCCCCCAATGCACTACTTCAGGATCTCCAGTTTACTGTTTCCGTGTTTCATTTTCTGGGTTCAGCATAAAATTTCTGAAATCAGCTCTGACACCTTCTCAGGATCATATTTTCCTTAGTTGCACGCTCCAGACCGTCCCCATGCTGACATCTCTGCCTGTCCCCTAGGCCCTGTGTCTTATTTCCTTTTTCCAGTCTCCTATTTCCTCTGGCTTCATTTATAACCAGGGACTTTCTCAAGGTCCTCTGTTTCATGACTTCCACCATTCTTGTGCTTCATGGGGCCAGGCTTCACATGAAAAATCTACATTGGCACCTCAAGTCAGTGTTGTTCCAACATTGCCACGCCCTTTACTTCCCAGTCCTCTTCCTTCCTTGTCTCAAGTTCAAGCTTTAGTGGTGGATCCATCAGCTTTCACTCAGCCTGGGCCTTCCTTTCCGGGCTCCAGTCTTGACTCTCGAGCTCTTTACAGATGTCTCAGACGGGTCTGTTAAGGTTCAGGAAGTCACTCAAGCTTTTCATTCCATCTTTCATCCCAGGCCCCTCAAAATTTGCACAGACAGTACCAAAGTGATGTGGTTTGTCAACAAGCAAAGAGATACAAGATCGTCTACCATCTTTGCAGACTAGCTCTTCAGGTCCGGGATCTAGCTTTACAGAATCAAGTGACTATTCAAGCTATTTACATTCCCTCGAAGGACGCTCTAGTGGCAGACTCCTAGACCAGGTCCACCACACAAGCTCAAAATGGATGCTTAACAGAGCTGTCTTCCTGGACATTGTCCATCGGTGGAGTATTCCTCAAGTAGATCGTTTTGCCTCCCCTCTGAACAAAATTGTCTATTCTGTTCCAGAGTCCCAATTCCTCTGGCTTGGAAAATGGACACCCTGTCTTTTCCTTGGAATGGTATGTTTCTGTACACCTTCCTCTGTTACCTTGAGTCTTGCACAAGATCAGGCAGGATTCTCCCAAACTGTTGCTAGTGACTCCCTTTTGGGCCAGACAGCATTGGTGGTTCCTCCTTTCTCACTTGGCCAGGAGCAATCACCACAAGTTACCTCACCTGGTGGACCTTCTCACACAAGATAAGAAATGTCACCTCTTCTGAGGCTGTGCTTCAGGTCCTGCAAGAGGCCAAGAAGCCCACAACCAAGGAAATCTTATCTGTTCAGATGGAAAAGATTTTCCGTCTGTTACCTGTCGCCATCAGAATCCCCTCTCTGTGGAGGCACCTCTGGTTCTGTCTCATTTGTGTGATCTGCTCCATGGGTTGGCATACGCTTCAGTTAAAGCTTACCAGTCAGCATTTTCTGATTGTCTGCCCTCCACTCCTCCTCTGGCCTCTAGATTTGAGATCAGGCAATTTCTTAAAGGCATCCTTCACATCAGGTCTCCCAGGAAGTCTATTCTGCCTTCCTGGGACCTCAGTTTTGTTCTTGAAAATTTGACTCGGAGGGGCCCCTTTGACCCTGCTGCTTCAGCTTCTTTACAACATGGTACTTGGAAGACTGTTCTTTTAGCTCTCACTTTGGCCAAGAGGGTGTCTGACCTTCAGGTTCTCATGGCTGTTCCTCCTCTCTTGGTTTTCCACAGATGTATTTTTGTAATAACCCTTCTTTTAGACACAAGGTGGTCAGTTAGTTGTCCCTTAAACAGTGTGTTTGTTTGCCTACCTTTTTTTTTCCCCTTCTCCGCAGTCTGACTCTGAGAAGGTTCTTCACACACTGGATTTGAATACTCAACTCAAGACATTTGAGTAAAACTAATGTTATTTGCGAACTTTAGCAGTTTTTGTTTCCTTTCATCCCAAGTCTTTGGGTTTAGCTGTTTCTCAGCAACCCATCTCTTCCTGGATTTTTAAAGCCATTTCTTTGTGTTATTTTCATGGTAAATGTCTTTCTTCATGAGTAAAGGCTCATTCTACCACGGACGTTGCATCCTCAGATGTTTTTTTCAGAAGCTGGAAACCAGTTCTATCCTTGAGGCTGCAACTTGGTCTTCCGTTCATACCTTCACTAAGCATTATGAATTAAAATTTTATTTCCAGGGCTAGAGTTGCCTTTGCCAGGGCTATCCTGCATGGGTTTCTGGAAGGCTGTTCAGTGCTGTCCTCCTTCCAGGTTTCCTCTTGAGGTTTTGTACTCTTCCTTCAGTTATAAATAGTACGTAACAGTGCTATGGAGAGACATAGTACAGTTGTGTAAAATGTCATTCTCTTCACTCTTGTAGTATTTGCTCTCTCCCTCCTGCCTCCACTGATCTAGCCTGTTCTTTCTTGCCCTCCTGGTCAAGGGGTTCTCTCTTTTCTCCTTCGGGATGCACATGTTCTTCTTTGTCACTATGGACATTCTGTTTCTCCTGGCGCTTTTTCAGTTCTGAGTGTGTGCATCCACACTTCACCTTTATGCCCTACACCTTGTGCTGAGAGCTTTCATGTGATGTACGGTGCCTGTAAGTACTCAAGGCTTTGTTATATTGGACAGACGCTGGTCGGTCTGTGGCAAGAGATCCCCTCCAGTTATGAATACTGCAACAGTGAAAAAAAGGACATCTGTGGTAAGATTTTACACAACTGTACTTTCAGAGGCAGTAAGAAAAGAAAAATCTAAAAGGCTCTCAAGTATGCAACAAAGTCCAGAAGGTTTAGGATTTTTACATGGAAGTGTTTGCAGAGGCATTTTTATATCCCAAGCAGACTTCAAAGGCCTTTCCTCGTTCCTCAATTCAGAAGCAAATGTTAGAGACTTGACAGGAGAGAGAGAGAAAATTGGGAACATATGTTTTCGGGAATATAACAGATTGGCAGATTTTAAAACTTCCCTGCAGAGTACTTTGACAGAAATGTTGGGGGAACAAGTGGAAGTAACTAAAGAAACGAGTTTTTGAGCTGGGATGTAGGACCTGAATTAACTCAATGTAGTAATGTCTCACTAACCTTAATGCTGTTGGTGGCCAAAAGTGATTACTAGAAAAATGGAATTCATTCTAATCGAACTGTAATGGATGCATTGAATATTGCAAAGGAGATAAATGAACTAGAGATGGGATCTTTAGAAAAGGGATTGTGTAAATATCATCAAAATAAATGGAATCTGTAGAACAGTATATTTAAATTAATGTTCAGGAGGAGAGGGAATAAGGTTTAAAGGAAATCCGGAAACGAATAGTTTAGTCAATTTTGGAGTGAATGAAAGATAAAAAATCATAAATCTATGTTGCATGATGATGGAGTCTATAAATGAAAGAAAGCACCAGGAAGCCGTATCCACCTTGAAGAAATGTTTAATAAATTTCACAGCAAGCAAAGCACAGCACACAGTAATGCTGAAACCACTACCAGTTTGTTTTAGTCTCCAACTTCATCAGAAAATGCTGACAATCCATATCCCTCCCCATTTATACCTTTGCACATTAACAATTATAAAATCATGTGACATCAATAACTTTAACTCTTGCTTAAACAGACATCTATATATTTTGGACAGAGAGTGAGGTGAAATTCATGAATTTCTTCAAATATATTTCCAGTAGTACTGATTTTTTCAGATTTACTTATAAGATTGGTTATGACAGTATTGAATTTTTGGATGTCAACATTAGGAAGAGTAATAGTGGTCAAAAGTGTACAGGAAGGAGATGTATTGTAATTCATTTTTGCATTTTTCAAGTGCCCACCCTCACTCTCAGAAAAAAGGTATAGTGAAGAGTCAATATGTACTTGGGTAGTCGAATGACCTCTGATGATAAGGACTTCATTGATGAGTGTGACTTGTTTAAGCGTATGTTTCTAGAAAGAGGATACCCAGAGACTTTAAGGAAATTCAGGAAGAGGTGTTGCAGTACAGGAAAAAAGATTTACACCAATTTTATGTTCCAGTGACACAAATACAAAGGCAGGGGGAATGGGCAATGGGGAAGATGATACATATGGGAATGCTTTGGTTGTGGATTTCAGTGGAGACTCCCAAGTTATTAAAGATATTGTCCAAAGGGAATGGGACAGGTTCTCTAAGTTTTCTGACCTGAACTTAAAATCTGACATTCTATTAAAGTTCATTTTCAGAAAAGGTAAATGCATTAAGGACCTTATGGAAAATAAGCTTGTTGGTGAGTCTGTTAGAAAAGTGGGTACCTTTAAGTGTGGAGGCATGTCAGCAATGTCCCTTCACTGCTGACACTTCTGAGATCATTGTTAGTAACAGGAATAGACATAGAACATCTAAATCTTACTTTAATTGTGAAAGTAAGGGGTTGTTTACATTGCAATCTGCAAAATATGTAAAGCTTTTTACACAGGTAAGACGGAAAGATGTGTAAAGAGTAGAATTTATGAATATCTTTACATTTGGAGGTAACAATAGAAATACATTATACAAACCACATTGAGTTGTGAAGGTGCTTCCTTCACTTTTTTTTTGTATTGGATGAGGTAGCAATGGATGGTAGGGGTGGTTCCTGGGAGACCATACTGGAATATAGGGAGGTTTACTGGCAACTGATGTTGGAAGCCAACAAGTGGCCAGGTTTGAATGACATGGTCTCCCTAGTCCCTGCCTTGACATTAAGGGCAGCGAAGTTATGAATTCCACATGTACTCTGAACAAACCATTGTATACATACTTATTATTTTACTTATTTATTATTTGTTTTAAAAGAAAGTTTTATTCAACATAAAAAAATAGGTGAACTTTTTATTCAGTATGGATGGTTTTAATTCCTGTTTAAGCAAGAGTTAAAGTTGTTATTGATGTCACATGATTTTACAATTGATAATGTTCAAGGGTATAAATGGGGAGGGGTTTGGATTGTCAGCATTTTCTGATGAAGTTGGAGACTAAAACGAACTGGTAGTGGTTTCAGCGTTACTGTGTGCTGTGCTGTGCTTTGCTTGCTGTGAAATTTATTAAATATTTCTTCAAGGTGGATACAGCTTACTGGTGCTTTCGTTTATTGGTTTTGGTGTGGGCACCACATCCTCTTGGATGTCTTTTTCTGATGATGGAGTCTGTTACGGTTTGTTTTCTATTAATGTATGTGAACTTTTCGCTGTTTAAAATGTGATCGTTTAACAAGGATGTTTAAAAAAAGATGATCTACTCTGATAGTTTTGGGACATGAGTTGGTCAGCATTGTGGGTGGTGCTGCCTGTTAGGCTGGCTTCAATCTCTCCTTTTAAAGGTGTCCTTGCTCCTAACTGCATATGTGATGCCCACCTTCCAAACTCTCACCATTTATTTATTTTATTTTTCTATTTGTATTTGATTTCCCAGGTAGAGCACTGGGGTCTATATTAAATGCTCGAGGCATTACATCGCCTCTTCAGCGACGCATAAACACCGACTGCACTAAACCGCGAATATTCAAAACAGCAATTTCTTTCCCTGGGAAAGAAACCGCTAATACCAAAACACATGCACACAATTTTAAACATAACTAAGTGGGAGGCTTGCCCCCCCACTCCCCCTAACTAAATATACCAACTCTGAGATTGCACTACAGTGGGGTAAAGGACATTGTCGTGGCTCAGGCCAAGCAATTTTTTCCCTGGGAAAATAATTGCTGACCTGAGCCTTCGCTATTTTCAGATTTCAGTCTATATGTGTCGGTGAAACTGCATTCGCTGTAATGCCGTTTCACCGATCTAATATAGACCCGAGCACTGATCTCCATGGACCTTTTTCAGACTCTGGCTGGGAGCAGTTTCTGATTAAGTGACTTGCTCAGTCGCGCACAGTTAGGTAATGGAAGCTCAGGGAATCAAACCTTGCATGATTGGACAACAACAAACAACTAGTTAACAGCTTGTTAACTCTCCAAGCCAACCTGTTAGAGATAAAAGGCTTATACAGGTATGCAGTGAAGTTGAGAAGGTTAAGGATTTTTGTATGGAAGTGATTGCAAAGGCATTTTTATACCCCAGGCAGACTGCAGACTTCCATTAGGAAAGTGGGTTGACAAAGTCACTGCAGAAAATCCTGTAAGGCACACTATCCCTGAAGAGGAAAAGCCTACCTGCGAATAGAGATATGCAGGATTTCAGCAGCATCACTGGAGGGGAAATTGGATTTATTTATTGATTTATTTAACATTTGTTTACTGGGAAAGTCTGACTGGGACAGAGCCCATTTTCAGCAGAGGCCCAGGGAGAAATGCTCCAAATGCATGTCTTTGGAATGCGGGAGAAAACTGAAGCACCTGGAAGAAACCCACGCAAATGCGGGGGGGACATGCAGACTCCACACACAAGGCACCCCAGCTTTGAATTGAACTGGAGAACCTCGTGCTGTGAGGCGATAATGCTAACTGCTGCACCACTGCATCGCCCAATAATAAGGAAATTGATGGATGTCAGTAGCAGAGTGTCAGTGGGACCCCCTCCTCGAGAAAAAAAAAAGTTTAAATATTCTGTATTGCAAATGTGTTAGTGAGATCTGTTTCGTTAATACTACTGTACTGCAATACATAAAAGATGGCAGTTAGGAGTGCAGGCTAAGTAAAAGTGGGAAGAAGCTTGGCTTTCCTTGTTAGAGATGGCTGCCTCGGTTAAAAGGGAAAGAGACCAGACATATTTGGATGAGAATGATTTTTGCATTACCTAGATTTGATTAAGGGCAGAGTGAGATAAGCTGCTACCTTGAAATATCACGCAGCCATCTAAGCCATTTTTGGTAACTAAAACTGTCCATGCATTACATAAGGATAGCAAGTTGTGTTCTGAAAATTAATGTAAAGAAATAAACCTTTAGACTTCGATCTTGAGATGAATTTCTTGACATCCCTGATCCACTTATCAAACACTTAACCTAGTTATGGGCAATTCTCATTAATGTTCTTCGTGTTTCACTGTTGCATTCATTACATTTGGGTTATCTGCTTGCAGTATCCCTCAGTCGGCCTGATTATCAAAGCCTTGGATCCTGCGTTGGTTGCTGTTTCATCTTCCGTGACATCAAGTAGTCAGGAGTATAAAGCATGCCGCCAACGCCATTACATCAGTCTTTCTTGCCGAGCGGTGCCCTAAGCAGAAGCAGTTTGCAAGTGCCGGTTGGCCGACTCCTGAAATCTTCATTTTTGAGTTTCAGAACTGAAGTCTTCAACTAAAGCTAAATACCCTGTTGGGGAAACTTTTTCTTGCTCTAAACCGATGTCAGTAAAAGTCAATAATTGTATTTCTTGTGGAAAACAAATACCTCATAAAGATTTTCATTCCTTGCCTAGGCCCCGACCACGAAGTACCTCGCTGTCGCTTTTGTGCCTTATTTAAACCACAAACTATTCGTTGCCGGTACATTTTCGCTTCTAAGTATTTTGGTGCTCGGTTCAGTTATCCAGATACGTCTTCAGTAAGTCATCCGACTACTGACAGTCCGAAAAAACGCAAAGATAAACGCAGAGACAGGCCGCCTAGGTCCAAAGCTGCCGACTACGCTTCTCCTAAGCTAGTTGTCAGTTCGCCAATACTCAGTGAGGTGCTTTCGCAGCCCCTGATACCCGCTACTTCAGATTCGCAGGCCTCTACTGAGACCCATTCGGAGTCTGGTATGCCGCAAAATACTTCAACTGTGGAGCCTGCGGATGTCTCTACCTTGGATGGGTTCGGAGCCGCTGTGCAGGCACCGGCTTCTGAGGGTGTATTCAGGCCTACTGACTTGCATATTAAACCGATGCTATCTTCTTCTTCTAGGCCTAAAACTCGAACTATGCCTAGGAAACCGATGCCCAGACCGCATGGTCAGGCCTCTATGCCTAAAAAAACAAATGATAGGAATGCCTGAATACCTTAGGACTGAATTTGCTCATCATACTTCTGACCAGGATTCTGAAATTTGTCTCCTCTGATGACCAGGATTTACCCTTATCTACCTGTAAGGATTCTGATGCAGAGGACTCCATTCCTTCTGCTTCTCCCCCAGAGGATTTTTCTTTTGGTGGAACCTTGCATACTTTTAGGGAGCATTTTCACTGGGAAAGCCAGGATTACTCTGATTCTAAAAAGAGGCTTAGAGATTTCTTACTCCTGCCCCAACACAGGCCATTAGCTATCCCTCCTGTGCTGGACATTGTTGACGATGCCTTTTTGGAATCTGGCTTGGCCCCTGACTCATTACCTCCTTCTCCCAGTAAACCTGATAGATATTACAGGGTTCCTGATTTTCACAATTTCCTTTTTAAAAATCCTACTGCGGATCCTGAGACCATTTCACAGGGACCCAAGGGCATTAAGGCTACTACTTCCAAAAATCCTACTCCCTCTGATAGAGATTCCAGGGCCCTGGATAGATGGGGTAAGAAGGTATACACCTCTGCAACCTTGGCCATCAATGCCTTAAATTGTCAGTTTCATATGTTAAAGTATCAGCAGTAAATTATTGGATTACTTAAACAGAAAATGATGTTGATTCCTGATTGTGCTGAAAATAAGGATTTTACAGGAGTTCATGCATTCTGCTGAACAATTTGGAAAACATATTTTGCATTGTGGTTTTGATTCACTACAGGCATCTTGCAGGGCTGCTGTCACCGGGTCTGTACTTAGGAGGCATGCTTGGCTTAAGGAGCAACCTTTGCCAGATCATGTTAAAACTAAATTGCTGGATGCTCCCTTAAATCAGGACCGACTGTTTGGCGACAAAGCATAAGTTGTTCTTAAAAAGATGGAGGAAAAAGCTAAATCTATGCAAACTGTTAAAGATTTCTTGCAAGTGCAGCATCCTAGATTTAGTAGGCATTGGCCATCAAAAAATTGGTTCTTTCCAGCCTCTTCCAGGCCTTCTCAGTTCAAACCCGGAACCAGCAGATCACCCAGGCTTCAGTCCCAGGGTACGCGCAGGTCTAAGCAGTGGGGGGGGGGCTCCCACTTCCAAATCATGGAGTAGTAAGACTCCCCCCTATGGTAAGCTGTCTCAATGACTTAACTTTGAAACTTCCAAGCATTTCTCAACTGACTGCTCCTTTAGGGGGAAAGATTGCTCTGCAGGCAAAAAAACGGGAACTCATTACCCAGGACAAATGGGTTTTAAATATAGTTTCCTAAGGATACAGATTTCACTTCCACACGTTACCAACCCCAAACGGTTGGCCAGATCTACCCCCAAATCAGTGGGAAGAGGCGCATAAGCAAGTACTCTCTCTCTCTTAAGATTAAAGGCTATTCAGACTGTACCAGAAGAGGAAAAGGGACAAGGTTTCTACTCAAGACATTTCCTGGTACCCAGAAAAGACAACTCATAGCATCCTATCCTGGACCTGTCTATCCTAAACCCGTTTTTGTTGGTTCCACAATTCAAGATGCTAATTCTTCACCAGTTGCTTCCCATGGTAGGCAAGGATGCCTGATTGGCAACACTGGATTTAAAGGAAGCCTACCTGCACAGCCCGATCAGGGAATTTTGCAGAAAATACCTGCGCTTCAAAGCAGGCTGCATGCACTGTCAGTTCTCTGCACTGCGCCCAGGGTATTCACAAAGTGCCTAGCTCCAGTCATTGCATTTTGCAGGCAAAGAAATATTCAAATATGCGCATACATGGACGATTGTCTAATTCAGGCAGAAAGGCAGGACATACTTCTGAATCACCTGGCATTTGTACAAAAGGTGTTAACTTGTCTGGGGTACACCATAAACGAAAATAAATCACATCTGGTACCCTGTCAACAAATTATATTCCTGGGAGCAAGCTTGAACACAACTTCCCAGATGGCTTTACTCATGCCAGAGAAACAAATTCATTTGACAACTTACTTCAAACTAGTAGCCACAAAAACCCTGCTATCTGCAAGGCAAGTACTGCAAGCGTTGGGATTCATGGCCTTGTGTATTCTTCTAATTCCATATGCAAGACTGCATATGAGGAAACTACAATGGTATCTAAAAAGCCTATGGTGTCAACATTCTCAGGATCTAGAAGCAATGATTCCTATCATACCATGCCTACAGTTAGAATTCCTTTGGTGGGCAGAGGCCTGCCACCAGAACAAGGGACTACCATTCACTCTACCCCTTGCCGCCCAAACCCTAACAGCAGATGCATCAGACTATGCATGGGGGGGCTCACCTTGCAGGAAAGTGCATTCAGGGAAATGGAACCCAATTCAAATGCACCTACATATCAATCAAAAAGAAATGTTAGCTGTACAGAATGCTCTGACAGCCTTCAAGGACCACATTCTTCCAGGACAATTAATGATAAAGATGGACAACACCACTGTTATGTGGTACATAAACAAACAGGGGGGTACCCATTCTTACCCCCTCTGCAGGCTAGCCATGGCTCTGTGGAACACAGCCTTGAGCTACCAAGTGCATCTACAGGCTCAATTCCTGCCAGGAAAACTAAATACACTGGCAGACGAACTAAGCAGAAATCTCATGGACCCACACGAGTGGAAACCGTAACCGCAGACTTTCAAAATGTTGATCAAATGGGGGAGCCCAGATATAGACCTGTTTGCCGCCCCCCAGAACTACCAGTTGGACCAATTCTGCACAAGGACTCCTCAGAAACAAGCTTGGAAAGTGGATGGCTCTGTCCTTCAGCTGGAAATATCTATCGGTTTATGCCTTTCCTCCTCTGCCTCTCCTCTCCAAAATAGTACTAAACATCAAACAGGACAAACAAAGGATGATATTGATTCCACCAGACTGGCTGCGCCAACACTGGGTACCCCCTCTTGTGCAGTGTGTCACAGCTGGCCCCATGGCACCTGCCTCAGACCCCTACTCTGCTGTCTTTGCAGGTGAGCCAGATTCTGCACCCCCAGCTTCAAACCCTGAACCTGGCAGCCTGGCTAATCACCTAATCTCTCCATTACCATCCCTCAGTAAACATGTGTTGGATGTCATTTTGGAGGCAAGGAGGCCTAGTACTAGAAAATCTTATGCTGAAAAATGGAAAAGATTCTGTGCCTGGAACCAAACTCAAGGGATGGCCACAGCAACGCCCAATTTACCTCAGATTCTTCAGTACTTAATTGAGATGCTTCACAAGAAGGGTATCTGAATTGCAGGCCCTTATGGCAGTGGAGCCTTTCATCATCTTTCATGCGGACAGGGTGTCCCTCAGGACCAATCCCTCTTTCATGCCCAAGGTGGTATCCAGTGTGGCTCTTAATCAGTCCATTCATTTGCCAACCTTCTTTTCTAATCCACAGAACAAAGGGGAACTGATACTGCACTCCTTAGATGTGCACAGACAGCTTAGATTTTATTGGACAGGACTAAACCTCAAAGTTAATCTGAACAACTGCTGGTGGCATTTGCTGCAGGGGCAGAGGGAAAGGTTATTTCAAAGCAAACCATTTCTAAATGGATAGGCCATTGCATTCATTTCTGCTATAAGCACCATGGAAAACCTATCCCACAGGGGATTAGACCCCATTCAACCAGGGCTGCATCTACCTCTACAGCCTTTCTCAGAGGTGTCCCTACTAGAGACATCCTAGAAGCTGCTACCTGGAGTTCTGTACATACCTTCACAAAGCATTACAATTTGCCAGTTTTCTCTAAATCCAGAGCTGGCTTTGCCACTGCAGTCTTGCAGGACCTTATAGCTGGTTCTAATACTATCTAAATTCCTCCTCCCATCCTTAGCTTTGGGAATCTACCCAAATGTAATGACTGCAACAGTGAAACACGAAGAACATAATATAGTTGTGTACTCTTACCATAACTGTAGATCTTCAAGTGTATTCACTGTTGCAGTCCTGGTTACCCTCCCTCCAGCCCCCTGACTTCTTTTGGCTATATCTGTATTCTCCTTTACTATAATTAAAAGCTTTTTGGTGTATTTGCTTTTTTGTTGGAGGTATAACCTTGTGTGTGTGTGTATGTATGTGTATCTTTATACCCCTGACTGTCTGACGTCACGGAAGATGAGACAGCAACCGACGCACGACCCAAGACTTTGATAATCAGGCAGACTGAGGGCTACTGCAAGAAGATAACCCAAATGTAATGACTGCAACAGTGAATACACTTGAACATCTACATTTATGGTAAGTGTACACAACTGTACTTTCTCTGCTATGAATGTGTATGCAACTTTAGGGAGATAACTTAACGACCTACCAGAAATAAGGCTACTGATGGTGTTTTAAAATATTAGGTGTAGATACAGGCTTGTCTGCTTAAATGTCATCTCCTGATTTTCAACCTATGGCATGTTGGGATTGATGTGGGCAGTCCTGCATACAGAGTAGGGGGTAATTGGTTTACATTTTTGGAGCCAAAAGGAAAATGTAGTCTGCCAACAACTGGTTCATTTACTGAAACTTAATTAGTTCAGAACTTTATCCTGGGAAAACCAATGTTGGCTGGGCAGAGTGACTTTTTCTGCTGGCTGCTTTTATTTCTATAGTTTACTAAGTGACATTGTTGTAGCCAGCTCCCCCCATTTTTAAAGAATGCAACAAAGACCTCTTAGACTTTGTATTAGTTTGGTAAGTACAACCTTTTAATACCGCTGGCTTACTCTCCCTGTTCCCACCACGTGGAGAGCTTTGCAGATGTTCACTGTAAGAGTCAAGCACAGCATTTATAATTTTATCATTGGGAATTAGCCACATGTGGACATTGGCTTTCCAGTCTGACTTAAGTGATTTTCAGGATGTCCCATGCATGAGGTTGAACTCTCCTAGCCCAAGACATCAACGGCTTAGAGTTTAAAAAAAAAGAGAGAGAGAGCAACCCATTCGATTTTCAGTTTGTTTTTTTGCTAGAAGCAATTGGTTGTTAGTTTGTGTTCGTTTGTGTTTTCCAGATAACTTGTATAGCAGCTGAAGGGTTAAGTACCTACCTAGTCTAGAGGTTTTTTCTCCCTATTTCATACTATGTGGGTATATAGATAAACAATGGATATAAAAAATGTCCACACCCCTGTTGTGATATAATAAAATGAGACCACAATAAATAATTTCAAAACTTTTCCTACCTTTAGTGTGACCTATAACCTGTACAATTGAATTGAAAAACAAACAAATCTGTTAGGGGAAAAAATAAAAAAACATACAGTACGCTGGTTGCATAAGTGTGTGCAGACCCTTAAACTAATACTTTGTTGAAGCACCTTTTGATTTAATTACAGCATTCAGTTGTCTTGGGTACACACCTGCCGTCAATTAAAGAGACTGTGATCAACCCCATATAAAGTTCAGCTGTCCTAGTAAGATTTTCCTGACATGTACTCAGTTGCCTGCTACAGCAACAGACATGGTTCACAGAGAGCTTACAAAGCATCAAAGGGATCTCATTGTTGAAAGGTATCAGTCCGTAAAAGGGTACAAAAAAATTTCCACAGCATTAGATATACCATGGAACACAGTGAAGATAGTCATCAAAAAGTGGAGAAAATATGGGACAACAGTGACGTTGCAAAGAACTGGATTTCCCTCCAAAATTGATGAAAAGACAAGATGAAAACTGATCAGGGAGGCTGCCAAGAGACCTACAGCAACACTGAAGGAGCTGCAGGAATTTCTTGCAAGTATTGGTTGTGTACTACATGTGACAACAATCTCCCTTATTCTCCATATGTCTGGACTATGGGGTAGGGTTGCAAGACGGAAGCCTTTTCTTACACACAAAAACATCCGGGCCCAGCTAAAATTTGTAAAACAATGCATCAAGCATGTCGGAAAATGTGTTATGGTCTGATGAGACCAAGTCTGAACTTTCTGGCCACAATTCCAAAGGGTACATTTGGTGCAAAAACAACACTTCGTATCACCAAAAGAACACCATCCCCACTGTGAAGCATGGTGGTGGCAGTATCATGCTTTGGGTTTGCTTTTCTTCAGCTGGAACTGGGGCTTTAGTCAAGGTGGAGAGAATTATGGCCAGTTCCAATTAGTCACTTTTGGCCTAAAACCTTCAGGCATCTGCTGGAAAGATGAAGAGGAATTTCACCTTTCAACGCAACACTGACCCCAAACATACATCCAAATCAACAAAAGAATGGCTTCACCAGAAGACAAAGTTTTGAAATGACCCAGCCAGAGCCCAGACATAAATCCAGTAGAAAATCTGTGGGGTGACTTGAAGAGGGCTGTGCCCAAGAGATGCCCTCGAAATCTGATAGATTTGCAAGGAAAAGTGGGCAAATATTGCCAAGTCAAGATGTGCCATGCTGATAGACTCCTACCCAAGAAGACTGAATCCTGTAATTAAATCAGAAGGGGCTTTAACAGAGTATTATTTTAAGGGTGTGCACACACAACAAAGTATTAGATGTTCTTTGTGTTTCACTGTTGCAGTCATTACATTTGGGTAATCTGCTGGCAGGTTGCCCTCAGTCAGCCTGATTAACAAAGTCGGTTGCTGTCCCTTCTTCCATGATGTCAGGTCGTCAGGGGTATAAAACATGCAGCCGACGCCATTACATCAGTCTTTCTTGCCACACGGTGCCCAAAGCAGAAGCAGTTCGCAAGTGCCGGTCGGCCGACTCCTGAAATTTTCGTTTTCGAGTTTCAGAACCGAAGACTTCAACTAAAAAGCTAAGTACCCCATTGGGGAAAAATTTTCTTGCTCCTTACCGATGTCAGTAAAAGTTAATAATTGCATTATGTGTGGTAAGCAAATACCTCATAAGGATTTTCATCTGTACTGTATTCCTTGCCTAGGCCCTGACCACAATGTTACCTTGCTGTCGGTTTTGTGCTAAATTTAATCAATGCACTATTAAACATCAGTACATTTTTGCTTCTAAATATTTTGGCTCACGCTTTATCCAGAAATGTCATCGGTTAGCAATCCGACTACCGGAATGCCTAAAAAACGCAAAGAAAAAGACAGAGACAGGCCGTCGAGGTCCAAAACTGACAATGTTTCTCCTAAGCCAGTCGCCAGTACTCAGTGAGGCGCTTTCGCAGCCCCTGATACCCGCTACTTCTGATTCGCAGGCCTCTACTGAGACCCATTCAGAGTCTGGTATGCCGTGAGATGTTTCAGTTATGGAACCCGCGGATATATCTACCTTAGATGTGTCCGGAGCCACTGTGCAGGCACCGGCTTCTGAGGGTGTTTTCAGGCCTATAGATTTGTATATTAGACCAATGCCATCTTCAAAACTAAGGCCAAAATCTAAATGTATGTCTAAAAAACTGACGCCTGGGCCACATGTGCAGGCCCCTATGCCTAAAAAACAAATGATCAAAATGGCTGAAGATTTAATTACTCTGATCAGAGGTAGCCAACCGCCCCTTCTAAGAGGCCTAGGCAAGACATTGATTATGAATCTTCTGAACAGGATTCTGTTTCTTCTGACTCTTCTAATGAACAGGATTTGTCTGTACCTACTTATGAGGACTCTGATGCAGAAGATTCCATTCCTTCTGCTTCTCCCCCTGAGGATTTTTCTTTTGGGGAAACTTTACATACCTTAAGGGAACATTTCCACTGGGAAAGTCAGGATTTCTCTGAATCTAAAGAGAGACTTACGGATTTTCTTCTTCTTCCTCAGCATAGGCCTTTGGCTATACCTCCTGTTCTAGACATTGTTGATGTTTTTTCAGAATCTAGTATGGCTCCTGATTCTCGGCCCCCGGCTCCTTGTAAGCCAGACAGATACTGCAGGGTTCCTGACTCCCACAAATTCCTTTTCAAAAATCCTATTGCTGATCCTGAAACCATTTCTCAGGGTCTCGAGGGCATTAAGGCTTCTACTGCTAAAATTCCTACCCCTTCTGATAGAGATTCCAGGGCGCTGGATAGATTGGGTAAGAAGGTTTACACTTCTGCAACCTTGGCAATCAGGGCTTTAAACTGTCAATTTCATATGCTAAACTATCAACAGCATATCTTGGGACTGCTTAAACAGAAAATTATGTTAATTTCTGACTGTGTAGAAAATAAGTATTTACAGGATTTATTGCATTCAGCTGAATAAGTTGGAAAACATACTTTGCAATGTGGTTTTGATTCTTTAGAGGCCTCTTGCAGGGCTGCTGTAACTGGGTCTGTGCTAAGAAGGCATGCTTGGCTCAAAGAGCAAACTCTACCTGATCATGTTAAAGCAAAGTTTTTGGATGCTCCTTTAGAACAGGACCGTCTCTTTGGTAATAAGGCTGAAGAAGTTTTAAAAAAGATGGAAGATAAAGCTAAATCTATGCAAACTGTGAAAGATTTCTTACAAGTGCAACCTCCAAGATTTAGTAGGCACTGGCCTACTAAGAACTGGTCCTTTCCAGTTCCTTCGAGAGCCACTTAAGTCAAACCCAGACATTCCAAAGGCTCCAGGTTTCAGTCACAAGGGACTTTTAGAACAGAACAATAGGGTGCCTCCTCCTCCAAATCTGGAAACAACAAGACACCTCCTAATGGTAAGCAGTCTCAATGACTTCCCTCTACACTTACCAAGCACTTACCTTTTAGCCGCCCCTTTGGGGGGGGAAACTGGCACTTCATGCAACTTATAACCCAGGACAAATGGGTTTTAAATATAGTATCCCAGGGATACAGATTTCATTTCCACATGTTGCCAATCCCAAACGGATGGCCAGACCTGCCCCCAAATCAGAGGGCAGAGGCCCAGAAACAAGTACTGTCCCTCATGAACATGGGGGCTATTCAACCAGTACCAGAAGAGGAAAAGGGACAAGGTTTCTATTCAAGATTTTTCCTGGTGCCCAGAAAAGACAAATCATGGCGTCCAATTCTGGACTTAATCTACTCTAAACAAATTTCTGGACATTCCAAAATTCAAGATGCTGACTCTTCAACAGTTACTTCCTATGCTAGACAAAGATGCCTGGTTGGTAACTCTAGACTTAAAAGAGGCTTACCTGCATATCCCAGTCAGGGAATCTTGCAGAAGATACCTCCGCTTCAAACAGGCTACTTGCATTGCCAGTTCTCTGCACTGCCCTGTGGCTTATCTACTGCGCCCAGGGTCTTCACAAAGTGCCTGGCTCCAGTAATTGCATTTTGCAGGCAAAGAAATATTCAAATATACCTGGACGATTGTCTAATTCAGGCAGAAAACAGGGACATTCTTCTAAAACATCTGGCGTTTGTAAAAAGGGTTCTAACTCGTCTAGATCACAAATGGTATCCAGAAAAAATTACATTCCTTGGTGCAAGCTTGAATACAACTGCCCAGATGGCTTATCTTATACCAGAAAAGCAAATTCATTTGGTAACTTACTTAAAACAGGCGGCCACAAAAACCCTGCTTATCTGCAAGGCAAATACTGCAAGCCTTGGGGTTCATGGCCTTATGCATTCTTCTAATTCCATACGCAAGACTGCTTATGAGGACACTTCAGTGGTACTTAAAAAGTTTATGGAGTCAACATTGTCACAGCCTGGAAACTGATTCCTGTCATACCTTGCCTGCAACTAGAGTTCCTATGGTGGGCAGAGGCCTGCCACCAAAACAAGGGACTGCCTTTCACTCCACCCCCTGCCGCCCAAACCCTAACTACAGACGCCTCAGACTATGCTTGGGGGGCTCATCTGGCAGGGAAGTGAATTCAGGGCAAATGGAGCCCAAATCAAATGCATCTTCATATCAATCAAAAAGAAATGCTAGCTGTACAGAATGCACTGACGGCCTTCAAGGACTACCTTCATCCAGGACAATTAATGATAAAGACAGACAACACCACAGTTATGTGGTACATAAACAAGCAGGGGGGTACACACTCCTACCCCCTTTGCAGACTAGCCGCATTGTGGAACACGGTCTTGATCTTTCATATACAACTACAAACTCAATTCCTGCCAGGAAACCTGAATACTCTGGCAGATGAACTAAGAAGAAATCTCATGGACCCACACGAATGGAAACCAGAACCACAGATTTTCAGCATGTTGACCTGCAAATGGGGGAGTCCAGACATAGTTCTGGGGTGAGGCAAAAAGATCTATCAGTTAGACAAATTCTGCACAAGAACTCCTCACAAAAAAGCCTGGAAAGTGGATGCTCTATCCTTCAGCTGGAAAAACCTATCAGTCTATGCCTTTCCCCCTCTGCCTCTGCTTTCCAAAGTTCTACTAAAAGTCAAACAGGACAAACCAAAAATGATTTTGATTGCTCCAGACTGGCCTCGCCAACACTGGTACCCACTCCTGCGCAATGTGTCACACCTTCCACCGTGGCACCTTCCTCAGACATCTTACTTACTGTCTCAGCAGAACAACCAAATTCTGCACACTCAGCTCCAAACTTTGAATCTTGCAGCGTGGCTAATCACCTAAATTCACCCTTTAGCATCCCTCAGCAAACCTGTGCCGGATATCATTTTGGAGGCAAGAAGGTCTAGTACTAGAAAATCTTATGCTGACAATTCTGTGCCTGGAATTAATCACAAGGGATAAGCACAGCAGTGCCCAGTATTCCTCAGATTTTACAATACTTAACTGAGATGCTTCACAAGGGCCTGTTCTTTTCTTCCATAAAAATCCATTCCTCAGCTATTTCAGCTCATTACAACACAGAACCTACCCTCTTCTCTCATCCTCTGCCAAAGCAGTATCTCAGAGGGGCAAAAAACTTAAGACCACCCAGGAGAGCTCCAACCCCTGCCAGGGACCTTAATTTTGTATTGGAAAAACTCACTCTCCCTCCTTTCGAGCCAGCTGCTACTGCAGACTTAAAATTTCTGTCCTGGAAAACAGCTTTCCTTTTAGCAGTCACTTCAGCTAGAAGGATTTCCGAATTACAGGCTCTTAAGGCAGTGGAGTCCTTCATCATTTTTCATGCGGACAGGGGTGTCTCTCAGGACAGAACTTAGATTTTACTTAGGACAAAATTTCAAAGAAAATCTAAACAACTACTGGTGGCATTTGCTGCAGGGGCAGAGGGAAAGGCTATTTCAAAACAGACTATTTCCAAATGGATAAGCCATTGTATTCATTTCTGCTATATGCACCATGGTAAAACTATCCCCCAGGGGATCAGATCTCATTCCACCAGGGCTACATCTACTTTTACAGCCTTTCTCAGAGGTGTTCCTACCAGAGACATTCTAGAAGCTGCTACCTGGAGCTCAGTTCATACGTTCACCAAACATTACCATTTACCTTTCTTCTCTAAATCCAGAGCTGACTTTGCCACTGCTGTCCTGCAGGACCTTATAGCTGGTCCTAATTCTGTATAATTTCCTCCACCCTACTATAGCTTTGGGAATCTGCCCAAATGTAATGATTGCAACAGTGAAACACGAAGAACATAGTACAGTTTTGTACACTTAACATAAATGTAGATGTTCAAGTGTATTCACTGTTGCAGTCCTGGTTACCCTCCCTCCAGCCCCCTATTTTATCTCTGACTATACCTATACTTTCTTTTACTATGCTTATAAGCTCTTTTGGTATATTTGCTTTTGGGATTGGAGGTATATTTTTTGTTTTTTTTTAATTTTATTTGCTCCCCATTTGGGGGGCACCTGATAACTGGGGCAAGAAAAACTGATGTAATGGCGTCAGCTGCATGTTTTATACCCCTGACGACCTGACGTCATGGAAGAAGGGACAGCAACCGATGCAGGACCCAAGACTTTGTTAATCAGGCCGACTGAAGGCAACCTGCCAGCAGAATACCCAAATGTAATGACTGCAACAGTGAATACACTTGAACATCTACATTTATGGTAAGTGTACACAACTGCACTTTTAAGGGTGTGCACACTTAAGCAACCAGTGTATTGCACGTTTTTTATTTTTTATATTTTTTTCCCCTAACAATTTGTTTTTCATTGTACAGGTTATAGGTCACATTAAAGATGGGAAAAGTTTTGAAATTATTTATTGTGGTCCTATTTTTTATATCACAAAACATGGCATTTTAACAGGGGTGTGTACACTTTTTATATTGACTGTGAGTACTGTGTACATTTTGTAGTAAATTTGATGACATCTGGACTGTTGAGAATTGTTTTTTTTTTTCAAGGTGCGTTAACAGAAGACTGTGTCTATCTGGGGATTATGCCCTTTTGTCTAGGAGAAAGTCACCTGGCTGCCTTGTGTTAACAGTGATTTCAGACTTTCTAATACAGCCTCCCCAGTACACACAAGGAAAGTGGAATGCGTTTAGCATACACTTGTCCTTTAATCAAAATGTGCTCCTCCAATGGGTCTGAAACATTAGGGCTGTCCTAGAGTGCAAAAACCCAGTGGTGCTGGCCTGAGGTGCATCCATTAGTTTGAGTAAGGAACCTTCAACCACTGTTCATAAGACATTATGCTGGAAAGAAGAGTGAAGATGCTACAAAATAGACAACGGAAAAGGGTTATAATAAAAGAATCATTATACAAAAAACATGAAGCTTTAGTGACCCCAAGCAAAGTGTAAAACCATTGGTCAAAGTAAGGCGTTGTCTTGTCCTCCTCCTGTTGCACATCTTGCTTTTTCTGTATTCCTATTTGTCCTGACCCCCTTGGAACTATTTGGAGGCAGTCAGTGGAATTTCTGTACAGTATACTGAGCAAGCCTGCAGCAAAGTGAGTGAGACATTCGGGACGAACAGCCAGTTTCACGACACTCATAGTGGAAGTCCTTCCTTCATCTTTTTCTACTGTGCCATCAGATTCTTTTGTCATGACTTTCCTGTTATACCAGTTAAGGAGGAGGTGGAATGGCCACCTCCTCTTTGGACTGCTGGGCCTAACCCTTACTATGCAGAACTTCAGCATTGCTTTCTTAACAGGCTGATCCCTGAGGACTGGGCAGCCAAGTTCCAGTCTCAGCTCTTGTAGTTTCTGCCTTACTGCCATTGGTTTGCTAAGGAGCATGTTGTTACTTGGCACAGAATTAGTTCCTAAGGCAGCTCAGCCTTCTGTGTTTAGTGTATTTTTCTTAGCTAAGCAAGAAGAAGCACAGATTTCCTTGTTGAGTTAATAGAGAAGGAGAGCTTTTTAAGTGCATTATTCTGCAACTCCCTTAAGGAGAGTAGAGTCTTCGACAACCATGCCAAAAAAGCACGCAGTTCTTTGATCTTGTCCTTTTAAAATGTCAGAGGTATGCTTAAGCAAATAGAGAATACGGCAGCTGCTATTTCAGATGAGGCTGTAAAGGATAACAGATTCTGTAAGCTTTCATCAGTGGCCTTCAGGTTGGACAGATGCTGTAAAATGTGAGTATGGTACTGTGGAGGCCTTCAGAAGAAGCACAGTGAGATATGCAGGCATCTTGTCTTAGGATTTAGTCTGTGTCTTATAAAAAGAAACTAGTGGACATCCATTTGATATGTGTGCCTTCTTTCAAAAAATACTCGAGATTGTGGTAAGAGGGGCAAGGCATCCGTTTGGTCAGCTGACGACCCAGTTTCGGGGGTGTCTTGGACATCTGCTAGAGTTGGCCAGGGGAAGAGGATGAATCAGTCATCACCATGGGTGGCTATCCTGAGGGGAGCGGGAGAAAGTCTGTTGCCTCTGCAACTTTGGCGGAGACCATGTATTTTTGCAAACCACTAGAAGCATTAGGAGAGTGACACAACATCTGATGTCATTGCTGCAAGAGAGATGCAGTTTCTGATTGGCAGCTGCCTGTCCACTACTCTACACTGGGTCCTATCCCTGGATCTCTTAATTATACCAGAAAGCTAAGTTCTCAAGCAGTTTGAGGACTGTGCCAGATTGCTGGTAAGGAGCTTTAGGTGCACCTATAGAGGGCGAAGAGGAGATCAGGGATAAGGCAGATGGTGGGTCAGGTAAGGTTTGTGAAGAACTGGAAAAAAAATAGTAAGGTATTGGAAAAGAAGGCTAAGATGGTAGCATCAGTAAAGCAGTTAATGTTCTTTGTGTTTCACTGTTGCAGTCATCACATTTGGGTTATCTGCCTGCAGGTAGCCCTCAGTCGACCTAAATACCAGAGTCTTGAGATTTCTGCGTCTGATGCTGTCGCTTCTTTCAGGATGTCAGGGGTATAAAACATGCAGCCGATGCCATTACATCAGTCTTTCTTGCTGTGCAGTGCTCAAAGCAGAAGCAGTTCACAAGTGCCAGTCAGCCGCCTCCTGAAATTTTCATTTTTTGAGTTTCAGACCTGAAGTCTTCTAAAACATAAGTACCCCATTGGGCATCCTTTTTTCTTGCTCTAACCGATTTCAGAAAAAATTAATAATTGTCTTGCCTGTGGAAAGCAAATGCCTCACAGAGATTTTCATTCTTACTGCGTCACCTGTTTAGGCCCAGACCACGACGTCCCTCTCTGTCACTTTTCTGCCTTGTTCACCGCCCAAACTATTCGTCTTCTGGCTATTTTTGTCACTAAATTCTTTTGCTTTCGATCTCCATATTCTGAAATGGCTTCGATAAGCCATCCGACTACCGATCTTCCGAAAAAACGTAAGGATAAAGACAGAGACAGACCACATAGGTCCAAAACTGCCGACGACGCTACCTTTAAGCTAGTCGCCAGTCCGCCGGTACTCAGTGAGGCGCTTTCACAGCCCCTGATACCCATTTCTACAGATTCGCAGGCCTCTACTGAGACCCATTCGGAGTCCGGTATGCCGCGAATTGCTTCTTCGACTATGGAACCTGCGGATGTCGCTACCTTGGATGGGTCCACAGCCGCTGTGCAGGCACCTGCTTTTGAGGGTGTATTCAGGCCTACCGATTTTCATATTAAACCGACGACTTCGTTTCAAACCAAAAGTACCGAATTTCGCAGGCCTAGAGTTCGCACTACGCCTAGGAAACTGACGACCAAAGCTCATTCTCAAGCCCACATGCCACAAAAACAAATGCTTAGAATGGCTGAAGTCTTCATTACTTTAATTAGGGGAAGTCAGCCTTCCCCCTCAAAAAGACCAAGAACTGATTTTCTTTCTGATCCTTCAGATCAGGAGTCTGATAACGTTGATCCTTCTCATTACCAGGGCATACCCTTATCTACCTATGAGGATTCTGATGCAGAGGATTCCATTCCCTCTGCTTCCCCTCCAGAAGATTTTTCTTTTGGTGAAACCCTGCATACCCTTAGAGAGCATTTCCGCTGGGAGAGCCAGGATTGCTCTGTCCAAAAAGAGACTCAGAATTTTTAAACCTGCCTCAGCACAGGCCTCTAGCTATCCCTCCTGTTCTGGAAATTGTATGTGATGTCGTCTTGGAATCCAGCCTTACCCCTGATACTTTGCCTCCAGCTCCCAGGAAACCTGACAGGTACTATAGAGTACCTGACACCCACAAATTCCTTTCTAAGATTCCTACTGCACATCCAGAGACCATTTCCTAGGGACCTAAAGGCATTAAGGCTACAACTGCCAAAAATCCTACCCCTTTGGACAGGGATTCTCGGACTTTAGACAGATGGGATAAGAAGGTATACACCTCTGCTACTCTTGCCATTAGGACTTTAAATTGCCAGTTTCATATGTTAAAGTATCAGCAACATATTATGGAGCTAATTAAACAGAAAATGATGTTGATTCCTGATTGTGCAGAACACAAAGATTTACAAGAGTTAATGCATTCTGCTAACCAAGTTGGTAAAGATACTTTGCAATGTAGGTTTGATTCCTTAGAAGTATCTTGCAGGGCTGCTGTCACTGGGTCTGTTCTTAGAAGGCATGCTTGGATTAAGGAACAAACCTTGCCAGATCATGTGAAAGCAAAATTACTAGAGGCACCATTAAACCAAGAGCGTCTATTTGGCAGTAGAGCAGAAGTCCTCAAAAGGATGGAGGTGAAAGCTAAATCTATGCAAATAGTTAAAGATTTCTTACAAGTACAGCCACCTAGATTCAGTAGGCATTGGCCTTCTAAAAAATGGTCTTTTCCAGTCCCTCCCAGGCCTTCTCAGTCCAAACCCAGGGGCAGGAGACCACCAAGACTACAGTCTCAGGGTATGCACAGATCTAAGCAATGGAGTGCTCCCACGTCCAAAACCGGGAGTAGTAAGCTGCCATCCTATGGTAAGATTACACAATGACTTATCTGTACGTCTTTCAAGCCTTGCCCAAGTATTTGCCCCTTTAGGAGGGAAACTTGCCCTGCATGCCAAAACCTGGGAGTACATTATCCTGGACAGATGGGTCTTAAACATTGTTTCCCAGGGATACAGATTCCACTTCCACTCACTCCCAGTCCTAAGCAGATGGCCAGACCTCCCCCCAAACCAGTGGGCAGAGGCCCAAAAGCAAGTACTTTCTCTTCTCAGTATCAAGGCTATTCAACCTGTCCCTGCAGAACAAAGGGGACAAGGCTTTTATTCCAGGCTGTTTCTGGTACCCAGAAAAGAAAACTCTTGGCGTCCTATCCTGAATCTGTCTATTCTCAACACCTTTCTGGTGGTTCCAAAGTTCAGAATGCTAACTCTCTAACAGCTGCTTCCTATGCTAGCCAAGGACTCTGGCTAGCAACCCTAGACTTAAAAGAAGGCGTATCTGCACATCCCTATAAATGAATCTTGCAGGAAATACCTACATTTCAGAGCAGGCTCTATGCACTGTCAGTTCTCTGCACTTTTCTTGGCTTATCTACTGCACCCAGGGTATTCACAAAATGCCTAGCTCCGGCCATTGCATATTGCAGGCAGAGAAGAATTCAAATTTACCCATACTTGGATGATTGCCTGATTCAGGCGGACAGTCAGGAACTGCTACTACAGCACCTGACATTTGTAAAGAGACTTCTAACTTCGCTGGGGTACACCATCAACGAAAAGAAATCACATCTGGTACCCAGGCAACAGATTGTATTTCTGGGAGCAAGCTTGAACACAACTTCCCAGATGGCATTCCTCACTCCAGAAAAACAAATTTATTTGCAAACTACTTCAGTCTACTGGCCACCAAAACCCGGCTGTCGGCAAGAAAAGTACTGCAAGCCCTAGGGTTCATGGCCTCTTGCATTCTACTAATTCCATATGCAAGACTGCATATGAGGAAACTTCAATGATACTTGAAAAGTCTAGTGTCAACATTCTCAGTACCTGGAAACAATGTTTCCTATCATTCCTTGCCTAAGGACAGAGTTTCTTTGGTGGGCAGAGGCCTGCGACCACAACAAAGGACTCCCTTTCACTCTACCCCCTGCCGCCCAACCCTTAGTAACAGATGCATCAGACTGTGCATGGGGGGCTCACATGGCAGGACAATGCATTCAAGGCAAATGGAGTCCAAAGCAAATGCACCTGCATATCAATCAAAAATAAATGTTAGCTGTACAGAATGTTCTGACAGCCTTCAAAGGCCTTATTCTTCCAGGACAACTATTGGTAAAGACAGACAACACCACAGTTATGTGGTACATAAACAAGCAGGGAGGAACCCCTTCCTACCCACTCTGCAGATTAGCCATGGCTCTGTGTAACACAGCCTTGAGCAACCAAGTGCACCTGCAAGCTCCATTCCTACCAGGCAAACTAAATTCACTGGCGGACGACTTAAGCAGAAATCTCATGGACCCACACGAGTGGAAACTGGAACCCAAAATATTCAAGCTTTTGAGGAACAGGTGGGGATCACCAGAGGTGGACCTCTTTGCTTCCTCTCAGAACTATCAATTGAGCAAATATTGCACCAGAACTCCCCACAGGCAAGCTTGGAAAGTGGATGCCCTGTACTTTACCTGGGAAAGCCACTCAATCTATGCCTTTCCCCCTCTGCCCCTCCTCTCGAGGGTTCTACTAAAGATCAAACAGGACAAGCCAAGGACAGTCGTGATTGCACCAGACTGGCCACGCCAGCACTGGTACCCTCTTTTGCGCAGTCTGACAGTAGTGCCACCATGGCACCTGCCTCAGACTCCTTCCCTGCTGTCCCAGCAGGCGAGCCAGATTCTACACCCTCAGCTACAGACCCTGAACCTAGCAGCCTGGCTCATCCCCTGAAGTAATCACCAGCAACCCTCAGTAAGCAGGTGCTGGACGTCATTCTTGAGGCAAGGAGGCCTAGTACTAGAAAATCCTATTCGGAAAAGTGGAAAATGTACTGTTCCTGGTGCCAGTCTCAGGGAATGGACACAACTGTGCCCAGCTCACCTCTTTTACTTGATTACTTAACAGAAATGTTCCATAAAAGCCTATCCTTCTCTTCAATTAAGATTCACGCCTCTGCCATCTCAACTCATTATAATACTGAGCCACACCTCTTCTCTCATCCTCTGGTCAAACAGTTCTTGAGAGGAGCCAAAAATTTAAGACCCCCCCCCCCCCCGCCCCCCAGGAGAGCTCCCACTCCAGCTTGAGGCCTTAACTTTGTATTCGAAAAGCTCACTCTTCCACCCTTTGAACCTGCTGCTACAGCAGAGTTAAAATTGCTCTCATGGAAAACAGCTTTACTTCTAGCCATCACTTCAGCAAGAAGAGTGTCTGAATTGCAGGCTCTTATGGCTGTGGGAACCCTTCATTATCTTCCATGCAGACAGGGTTTCCCTCTGGACTAACCTATCTTTTATGCCCAAGGTGGTATCTAGTGTGGCTTTAAACCAGTCCATTCATTTGCCAACTTTTTTCTCTAATCCTCAGAATAAAGGGGAAATGATCCTGCACTCCCTGGATGTGCACAGGCAGGTTAGGTTCTATCTGGACAGGACTAAGCCTCTCAGAAAGTCTGACCAGCTGCTAGTCAGCTTTGCTGCAGGGGCAGAGGGCAAGGCCATTTCAAAGCAAACCATTTCTAAATGGATAGCACACTGTATCCATTTCTGCTACAAACAGCATGGGAAATCTACCCCACAGGGGATCGGAGCACATTCCACTAGGGCTACATCAACCTCTACATCATTTCTCAGGGGAGTCCTTACCAGGGACATCCTGAAAGCTGCAACCTGGAGCTCTGTACACACTTTCACCAAGCATTACTACTTGCCTATCTTTTCTAAATCTAGAGCTGGATTTGCCACAGCAGTCTTACAAGGCCTGATTGCCAGCCCTAATGCTTCTTAACTACCTCCACCCATCCTCAGCTTTGGGAATCAACCCAAATATGATGACTGCAACAGTGAAACATGAAGAACATAGTACAGTTGTATACACTTACCATAAATGTAGATGTTCGAGTGTATTCACTGTTGTAGTCCTTGTTACCCTCCCTCCAGCCCCGTCTTCTCTTTACTTCTACCTGTCCTTTTTGTTTGGAATATCTTATATCATTTGTATCTGCTTTTTGCTGGGGGTGTTCCATACCATGTAATTGCTTCCTATTTTGGGGGCTCTTGACATCTGGGGCAAGAAAAACTGATGTAATGGTGTCAGCTGCATGTTTTATACCCCTGATGACCTGACGTCATGGAAGAAGCAACAGAATCCGATGCAGAAGTCCCAAGGATCTATGAAAAACAAAACCCCTGGAAATGCAGTAGATGCAAGCTTTCAAGGTTGGTGGAGGTCCCTGCCCCACAGGAAGACAAAGACTTTGCTGACTATACTTCTAAGGTCCCCTCACATTATTGGAGGGAAGCATTCCCACTTCAGAGAGAACTGGTTTAGCGTGACATTGGTCATATGGGTAAAGGAGATTATGGCTTCTAGCTAAAATTGTTCAAAGCCTGCTTTGTATTCTCTATATACCTCTAACCCTTCTCTCCTCCCCCAGTCAGCTCACAGCTGGAGTAGTAAACAGAATTTTTGTGCAGATTATTTTATTCAAGGTTATTCCTGGTTTCCTGAAAGGATAGCACATGGAGATTTCTGCTAGATTTATCCAAGCTAATGAAACACCCAAATGTAACCAGGTTGTAAAGGTTAACATTGCAAGCCCTAATTACCTTGTGAACCTGGGCTTGAAGAATCCATGCCTTTGTAATGTCCTTCCATATCACTGTTGCAGTATTCTTTACATCTGAGATTCCCTGCCTGAGGCAGCCCAACGTCCGTTCAGTATACCAAAGCCTTAGGTTGATTTAAGGTACGCCGTACGTCACACACATGCTCCTCGCATAGCAAAGGGCATAAGGCTGACATCTGGGCTTACTATCCTCTGAACTTCTTTGCCACCAGTCCAAACGCCATCTCTTGATTGTCTGTATGAACGTGTACATTCTGTTGCTGGTTTCTGAGCCATTGCAGAAAAGTGCCCCATTGGGGTTTCTTTTTTTTCTTCTCTTTTGGTTGCATCTGGGGTTTCATGTCATCCAAGAAAGGTAAATGCCAGTGTCGGAGACAGATTCTCTATAAAAACTGCCACAAACGGTCTTTGGAGGGCCGTTTCTATTAAAGTCTATAGTTTTGCAAAAGTCAGCCTGCCCTCTTATGGGCCTTTCACTTTCAACACATTGTGCTGTAGAAGAATTATTTAAGGGGGTCATGTGCCTAAACCCACCAAACGGTTGATACCTCCTCTTTGGAACTTAAATTTCATGCTGGAAAAGACTAACCTTGGCACCATCTGAGTCCATCTCCTTGGTAACATTAATGTTTTTATTATGTAGAGCCTTATTCTTGGTGGCTGTTTCAGCTGCAAGAGGAAATCTAGAGCCCCAAGCCCCAGTGTGCAAAAAGCCGTATGTAGTCTTTCACAAGAGCAAGGTGAGCTGAGGACCAGTTCCTTTTTCATGCCATAATGGGTGTCACAGCTGGCACTTAACCTTATGATACAACTGCCTGTTTTCTACCCTGACCCTCAAAAAAAGAGGGAGAGGATGTTGCACCTCCTAGATGTGCACAAATAACTGATACTCTCGTTATTTGGATCAGAGAATACAGCCAATCAGGCCAGATGTGTTTATCAAATGTAACCAAAACAAGAAACCAATGTTCAAACCAGCTTTATCCAGATAGTTGGCAGACTGCATTAGGTTATGTTATACAGAAAATGGGAAGGGCCTGTTTGCACCTGTAGGTGCTCACTTCACCAGAGCAGCAGCCATTTTAGCAGCTTTCCATATAATTTTATCACCTCAGAGGATTGAGAAGCAGCCCCCTGGACAGCTAAGTACACTTTGTCCAGACAGTGCAAGCAGTAGCTTGAGCTGAGTAGGAGGATGAAAATTGCTGATGGAGTATTGCAGGGTATGTTCTAGGTACAACCTCTCTGTAGGTTATAAAAGTGCTTTAGCACTCTTTCCATGGGGAAAGAATCATACTGCAGCAGATACTCCTATAATGAATCATGCTCTCCATGACCATAGATGTACAGGTACTGTCTCTGCTACAGTATAACCTCCCACCATGGATAGAGGGGGACATCAGTTGCTGTTCTCTTATTTTGAGACAAAAACGTGGTCAGTACTTCTGTGTACTTCCTGGGAGACACCTCACCAGGAACCCTGCACCGGTGGGGGTAGGAGTGATGGTGAAGATCATTTCAGGTCTACCTGCTAACTATTTTAACCAAGCACAGTCCATTTATAAGACTTTTACAGCCCCACCCCCCCAAAAAAAATTTAAACTGGCTCACACTGCCATCCTTTTTAACCAGGCAGTATGCCAGCATCCTGGACTAGGGGAGGAGTTCAAGATTATACAGAGGACATCTGGAAAATCTTTAGAAGGTGAATCAGAAGGCACATCCACCTGCTCTTTTTTATTATTAAGGAATGTTATTGCATGGTGAATTTGCTCACACAACTGTATTTTTTCCTTCTATAGACCTGCACGTCAAAAATATATTTTCTAATTCTTGAACAGGTTCTGAGATGAGGTTCAGAAGGTGTTTTGTCTGGTATGGTGACCTGACCTAAAGAGATTCCCTTTTTCCTCATCTCACTGCATTGGGGTATACCAACATTTTACCAGGAAGTATATTACTAAGCACTTGAAGTTCGAATCCCCTCAAAGCAGGGCTGTGGCAAACCCTGCTCTGTAGACGAAAATGTTTTGAAATCGGTGATGTGGGTAAAACTGCGACTTTGCATTGGTAGTTTTAACATTACAGTATGGGATTGTGGTGTTCTGTTTGCAAACTATGAAATGATGTTAGTGGCCATGGGGTAGGCAGTGACTGCTGTATTGCACAGTAGTTTGTTATTGTCTCGAGTGATGTTCATCGTGCATACAGCTGCAGTCATAACAGATGGGTTCTCCTGCCGTCAGGCGGGTCCTCAGTCGGCCGAATTCCAAAGTCTAGGTCCGGCGTCGGTTGTCGTCGCTTCTTCCCTGACGTCAGTGCGACAGGGGTATAAAGGAACCAGCCGACGCCATTTTCTTCAGTCTTTCTTGTCGCGCGGTGCCCGAAGCAGAAGCAGTTCGCAAGTGCCGGTCGGCCAGCTCCTGAGATTACGAAAATTTGGAAACCGAAGTCTTCTTAAAGCTAAGTACCCGTTGAAACTTTTCTTGCCTCAGACCGATGTCAGACAAAGTTAATAATTGTATTTCTTGTGGGAAGCAAATACCGCATAAGGATTTCCATTCCTCTGTATACCTTGTTTAGGCCCAGACCACGACGTCTCGGTCTGTCGCTTTTGTGCTACATTCAACAAACGCACTATTAAGCGTCGGGCAGAGTTCGCCCAGCATTATTTTGGGAAAGCATTTAATTATACTATGTCATCGGATACTCCGACTCCGGTTTTGTCTAAAAGCATAAAGACAAGGACCGACACACGAGGTCCGCGGCCTCTACCGACACCACGCCAAAGCCGACTACACATGGTCCGGTTCTCAGTGAGGTGCCTACGCAGCTCCTGACTACCGACGACACTTCTTTGACGGTGTCTCCTGTGCCCGAGGTCGCAGGCTCCTCGGCCCACACCCCGACTACAGATACCGAAGCCACTCTTGGCGTTGAAACTCAGAATGTGGACAGGTCCACCTCCACTCAAGGTGTCTTCAGACCTTCCTCCTCTTTCTCCATCAAGGCTTTCACAAAGTCTAAAGCAACCATGCACTCTAAGAGACCAGCTACACAGGGCCCATCTCCAGGCCCCATGCCTAAGAAACAGATGCTTAAAATGGCTGAGGACTTAATTACTCTTATCATAGGTTCTCAGCCCCCACCGGACAAAAGGCCCAGAGTGGAGGAAGATTCCCCCTCCTCTGATCAGGGCTCCATTATTTCAGAGCACTCTGATGATCAGGAACATTCTTACTCCCCTTTTGAAGACTCTGATGCGGAGGAATCCATCCCTTCTGTCGCCCCGAGAGGATTACTCATTTGGGGAAACTTTGCATACTTTAAGGGAACACTTCCACTGGGAAGGCCAAGATTATTCAGATTCCAAGAAAAGGCTCAGGGAATTTCTCTTGCTACCTCAGCACAGGCCTCTGGCTATACCTCCTGTCTTGGACATCCTAGATGATGTTTACTCGGAGGCTTGCCTTAACCCGGACTCTCTACCTCCAGCTCCAGTTCGGACAGGTACTACAGGGTTCCTGACTCACACCAATTTCTATACAAAGGCCATGCTGCTGACCCAGAAACCATCTCACAGGGCCCCAAGGGAGTTAAGGCCTCCATTGCTAAAAATCCATTACCTTCCGAGAGAGACTCCAGATCCTTAGAAAGGTGGGGGAAAAAGGTATATACCTCGGCTACCTTATCCATGAGGGCCTTAAACTGTCAGTTTCATATGCTAAAATACCAACAGTTTTTGTTATCACATTTGAAAAGTAAAATGTCACAACCTGAACAACCAGACTTGAAGGAGTTGCAGGATTTGATGCATAGTGCAGAACAAGTGGGTAAGCATACCTTACAATGTGGTTTTGATGCTCTAGAGGCCTCATGTAGAGCTGCTGTTACAGGTGATCAGTCATACGTAGGCATGCCTGGCTCAAGGAACAAGCCTTGCCTGATCGTGTCAAAGCTAAATTACTAGACGCCCCTCTTCAAAAGGATGTACTATTTGGTGCTAATGCTGAGGAGGTGTTAAGGAAAATGGAGGAAAAGGCTAAATCAATGCAAACTGTGAAAGAATTTCTACAGGTACAACCCCCACGCTTTAGTAGAAATTGGCCTTCCAAAAACTGGTCCTTTCCTGCCACGGACAGACCCCAAAGAGGCAGGTACAGGCGCCCGAGGGGCAGAGGACAAGCCCAAGGATTGTTTAGAGGCAGACAATGGTAAGCTCCTACACAAAGAGGTGGTGAGGATAACTCGCAGTCTTTCAGAAAGCAAACCCAATGACTTTCCCCTTTGCATGCCAACCAAGTCTCAAATGGCAGCTCCGTTAGGAGGAAAGCTGGCATTATTTTCAAAAAATTGGCATATTGTCACAAAGGACAAATGGATCCTGGAAATTATAAACAGAGGCTACAAATTCCATTTTCACACCCTTCCAAAAATGAGAGGCATGCCAAACCTGCCACACAATCAAAGGGCAGAGGCACAAAGGCAAATTACAGATCTCATAAACATGAAAGCTATTCAAGAGGTACCTACGCACGAACAAGGTCAAGGTTTTTATTCCAGGCTATTTCTGGTGCCAAGGAAGGGAAAAGATTGGAGACCTATTTTGGACTTATCCATCCTAAACACATTTCTACTCGTACCAAAATTCAAGATGCTCACTCTACAGCAACTTCTTCCCATGCTGGGCAAGGAGTCTTGGCTGGTAACATTGGACCTCAAGGAGGCATACCTGCATGTCCCAATCAGACAAAATTGACGAAGGTACCTCAGATTTCTTGCAGGTTCAACCCATTATCAATTCTCTGCATTGCCCTTTGGCTTATCTACTGCGCCCAGAGTATTCACGAAATGCCTGGCATCAGTAATTGCCTACTGCAGACTTCAGGGGATACAAATATACCCCTATTTGGACGATTGCCTGATCCAAGCGGACAGCAAGCACATTCTTCTGAAACATCTGGCTTATGTAATAATGTTGTTGAACTCTCTGGGATACACAGTCAACAAAAAGAAATCAAGGCTAATACCCTCTCGGAAGATAATTTTCCTGGGTGCCAATTTGGACACAAACACCCAGATGACCTACCTCACGCTAGAGAAGCAGGGGCAACTAATTCAAAACTTCAGAACACTAGCAAATTGCACCAGGCTGACTGCAAGGAAAATCCTGCAGGCTCTGGGACTCATGGCATCTTGCATCTTACTAATCCCATGTGGAAAGCTGCATATGAGGAAACTACAATGGTACCTGAAAAACATATGGTCTCAACACAGCCACAGTTTGGAAACAATAATACCACTAATTCCATGTCTGCAAAAGGAATTTCTGTGGTGGGCTCAAGCATGTCAAACAAACACAGGTCTTCCATTCAGCAAGCGTCAAGCAAATCAAGTCATCACAACAGACGCCTCGGACTACGCCTGGGGGGCGTACATGACAGATCGGTGCATTCAGGGCAAATGGTCCCAAAAAGAAAAGCACCTTCACATCAATCAAAAAGAAATGCTAGCAGTAATAAATGCTATTATAGCTTTCAAGGACCTTCTACAACCAGGTCAACTATTGATAAGAACGGACAACACCACAGTTATGTGGTAGATAAACAGGGAGGAACACATTCTTACCCCCTATGCAGACTGGCCATGTCACTTTGGAACATGGCCATGGATTTACAAATGGAACTACAAGCACAGTACTTGCCAGGCAAGGAAAACACGCTAGCAGACAACCTAAGCAGGAATATGACAGATCCACACGAATGGAAATTGCATCCAAAAGTTTTTACAGAAATAATCCAAGAATGGGGAAGGCCAGACATAGATCTCTTTGCCTCCCACAAAAATCATCAATTGACAAAATTCTGCTCAAGGATTTTCCATCCAAAGGCCTGGAGAGTGGACGCTCTCTCTTTCAGTTGGACATCAATGACAGTTTATGCCTTCCCACCTCTTCCTCTGCTGCCCAAAGTTCTATTAAAAACCAGAGCAGACAGACCAAAGATGATTCTCATTGCTCCAGACTGGCCAAGACAACACTGGTACCCACTCCTGAGGAGCCTGACGCATTCCCCACCATGGACCCTGCCTCTTCTTCTGACTCAGCACAGCTTCAAAACTCTTCACAGTCAGCTAAAAACACTCAATCTAGCCGCATGGAAGATTCCTTAGCATCACAACAGGCCCTACTCTCCAAGGAGGTGCAGGATGTCATTTTGGAGGCCAGAAGGCCATCAACTAGAAAAGCTTACTCCGCAAAATGGAAATGTTTTTGTGTCTGGAATGAGAAAAAGGGCCAGGATCCTGGAAAACTGAATTTACCTCAAATACTACAATATTTGGCTGAACTGCTAAGCAGTGGACTTTCTTTCTCCTCCATCAAAATCCATGCCTCAGCCATTTCTGCAGAATACAACACTGATCCACCTTTATTCTCTCACCCTCTCTTAAGACAGTTCCTCAGAGGGGCTAAGAATTTAAGACCTCCAAGGAAACAACCAATACCTGCTTGGGATCTTAATTTCATTCTGGAAAAACTGACCTTGCCTCCCTTTGAGCCAGCTGCCTCATCAGATTTGCAATATTTGTCCTGGAAAACAGCTTTCCTTCTGGCTATCACCTCAGCTCGTAGAGTTTCAGAACTACAGGCTCTCATGGCTGTCCAGCCTTTTATCATCTTCCATCAGGACAGAGTTTCCTTACGAACCAACCCGCCCTTTATGCCTAAAGTGGTATCCAGGGTAGCTTTAAATCGGGCCATACATTTACCTACTTTTTATCCTAATCCTCAAAACAAAGGGGAGAGATTACTACATTCCTTGGACATCCACAGACAACTGCGTTATTATTTGGACAGAACAAAGCCTTTCAGAAAATTAGAACAGCTCTTTGTGGCCTATGCGGTAGGAGCTCAGGGAAAGCCAATTTCCAAACAGACAATCTCAAAATGGATGGCCCACTGCATACGCTTTTGCTATTCCTTTCATGGCAAAACTGTACCTACAGGCATTAGAACTCATTCCACCAGGGCCACAGCCACCTCTGCAGCCTTCCTCAGAGGAGTTCCTACCAAGGATATTTTGGAAGCAGCCACTTGGAGTTCTGTGCATACCTTCTCCAAGCACTACAACCTACCATTATACTCCAAATCTAGAGCAGGCTTTGCCACTGCAGTCTTGCAGGGTATTTTGGCTCCTCCTAGTTCCACCTAGTGCCTACCACCCTTTCTTAGCTTTGGGATTCTACCCATCTGTTATGACTGCAGCTGTATGCACGATGAACATAGTACAGTTTTGTACCTACCATAAATGTAGATGTTTGAGTGCTAATACAGCTGCAGTCCAGGTTTCCCTCCTTCCCCTCTTGGGACAGGTCTGTAGGCTAACACATCCTCATACAACCTGATTGGGGTATTCATTTATGATGTATTTGCTTGCAACTACTGTATTTTGATTATATTGCACTGCATTATTACACAAATTTATGTATTGCCTTCCTTCTGGGGGCACCTGACATCTGGGGCAAGAAAAACTGAAGAAAATGGCGTCGGCTGGTTCCTTTATACCCCTGTCGCACTGACGTTAGGGAAGAAGCGACGACAACCGACGCCGGACCTAGACTTTGGAATTCGGCCGACCGAGGACCCGGCTGACGGCAGGAGAACCCATCTGTTATGACTACAGCTGTATTAGCACTCGAACATCTACATTTATGGTAGGTACAAAACTGTACTTTCCTGTTGTTAATGTTGCTGTTGGCTTGTTGCATCATAAATTTAAGTTTATTACCTTCTGTTGAGGAAATGGCTTGAGATGCATAACCCCAGTGATAAATAAGCGTAGATGTTGTGACTGACTGTTACATTTACTTCTACTTGAAAGTGTAGTATGATGAGTATCTCACACAGTTTCTTTTTTTTTTCTACAAATGCCTTTCAGTCATTTACTGACTGCTTCTGCAGCTGCTTTGAAGTCATGAGGATATGTAAAAGGTGTTTCCTGTGTTTTTATAAATGTATAGTTTGACTATATTAATCATTGATCCAATGTGGTCCTTTTTCATCTGTTCTTAATATATGGGTTTGCCCGATCTAATGGGATCCGATCTCTGCTCTGAGTCTGAAATTTCCTCAGATCCAGAACTTTGACTCTTCCCCCTACCCATAATTCCCTGTACTGCACCTTTGCAGCTCAGATCTAGTTTGCCACCTGAAGCAATCAGAAATGTCGGATGAGTTCTCCAAAGAAATTTGTGGTATCCTTTATTTCATCCACATTAGACTTCCTCCTCCTACCAAGAGAGTTTTCTCTCTATTCAAACTATTTTAATAGTGGGATAAAAATAAATACATATAAATATACATGTGGATATATTATATTTTTTGTACTTGTGTGTGTGTGTGTGTGTGTGTGTGTGTGTGTGTGTGTGTGTATATATATATATATATATATATATATATATATATATATATATATATTTATATATAAATGTGTTTTTAAGATAGAGCAATGTATTTAATAATGTTGTTTTAACACATTAGTATGGTCTGAAGAAGTGCTCAGAAGGGCATGAAAGCGCTTACCGTATATTAATTAAAGTCTTATTATATCTGCCTTGGCGGTCGTGTGGATTTATTGGATTATTTTATACATTCATGTTAGCAGTGTTAGCCCTTCCATTTCAGGATCCAGGAAATCCATGCATTTCCCTATATGGATGATAGCATGATATAGGCTTCCTCTGGTGAAGAGATGCAGAAGATGATAAAATATATATTGCACTACTTGACCGTATTGTCTTCCCCCTCCTCCAAAACAAAACAATCTGTTAAAGTGAAGGCTGGAAATGGAAACATCAGAGGTCTTTGTGGGTGCCCACTTTAATATGAAGAGGTTCAGTCTGTTCCTACTGAAACAAAAGTCCAAGTAGCGGGGCAGATTCATTCCACATCTGTCCAAGAGCTCTGTCCTGTCATTTCAGATGTTTTTGAAGACTGCAGGCTGTATGTCAGTCACCATAATCAAAATACACCTAGTCAAAGGGAAATCATGCCAGTGAAATATATTTAACTACTAGTGCTTCAAGTCTGTTGACAGTTGTCAAACTATTAGTATATTTTGACCTAGTCAAAGTGTTTCTTGCCGTACCCCATGCAGGCATTGTAAGTAAGCTAGGTGTTTTAACTGTAGATCTTTATGTGGTAAGATGGTAGACTGGCCAAAAAACGGCCCCCAAAATTCATGTGTCATTTGCCTCATCTGAAAGTGTGATGGTAACCAGTGGTGTCCCCAGCACTCCATACTGGGACATCTCTGATCTCCAAACTGAAACCCCTGATACAGTGTTGTCTTTTCCATCTGGCTTCACCCTGCGGGTTATCAAATCTGATTTGCATCTGAGACTGGCCACTTCTCAAAGACTTCAGCTTGCAAGGCTCTGCCTTGCCTGCCCACAATCCCTAGCTCCCAAGAATACACCATATCTAGTTTGCCACCATTCCAGGATAGCATATCAGACATGGCTTAGAGTGTATGATGTATAGGATTTGGCCACTGTTTTAGTTTCCTTTTTTCTCTGTTTAAGGGTAGGTAGTTTGTTAGGTAAGGTGTGTTTTTTGATCTTAGTGCCTGTGTGTGTTAATGACCAATAATTTTCCTGCCTTTAAAGTGTGCTGTTTCTCTATGCTCTGTAGTTTTCTAGTTGTTGATAATAGTGTTTGGTTAGGTAGTAGATTAGTAAAGTTATTAGTGTGAATTTCTTTTGCTGTCATAGTCAGGTGTAGTGTTCATTTATTTTGCCTTCCAGTGGTCCCCTCGCAAGATGCCTATGATCAGTGCATATATTGCCTTGGAGGTTGTCCATCTAGAGTCCCCTGATACCATTTGTAAGAAGTTTGATACCCAGGCCATCAACAAAAGGAGAGTCAAGCTGGTCCTTAAGGGCCTCCTTCCAGACAGCATCTCCTCTTCTTCAGGTATCCCTAGACTAAGGAAAAGTCAGATCAGAGTCATAAGCAGTCTGCTAAAGACCCCAAACCTGCAAAAGGGGATCATAAAAGGTCTGCCTGCTCGTCAGCTCCTGTACTCCGTCTGGCCCACTGGACTTAAGTCCCAAGACCTTCAGGTTCCCCAGCAGCCTCAGAGCCTATCACCTTTGCTACCTGCATAGGGTAAGGCTCCCTCTCTCATGCTGTCAGTATCCCCAGCTCCTTTTTTGGCCAAGGGAGCTCCTTTAGGGTGTGTGGCTTCCACATTTTCACCTTCCACCCCACCAGAGTTTTCACTGGAGTCTTCACCTTCTCCACCCTGGGTCCAAACTTCTCCAATTTGGCCCCAATTGAAAGATCCCCTGCCACCCAAATGAACCTTCAAGCCCTTGTCATTGGCTTCATCCATTCAGTCATTGAGGTCTGTGGGCAGTTTAAAAGCATTTGATTTCAAGCAGCTGATGAGATCCCTCTTGTAAGCACAGATGCAGTTAATCTTTATTCCTTTGGCTACTGGCTCCCTCACTGGAACCTATGCTCCTTCATCTTGCTTCCTCCCTCAGGCCCCTTGGATCTAAGGTCATCTGCATGGGAGCCGAAGCATTGAGGTTGGCTTCTTCCAAGTTTGGTATGACTATCCCAGCTTCTGGTTCATCCCTTCCACTCGGAGTGTCTACTCTCGATAGCTCAGCTCCAGTCTCTGCATTGGGGCAGGTGGAGCTCCACAGGGATCTGGTGCTTCTCTGGGTTCCTTGGATACCAGGACTGTTGGCTGCATTAATCCCGCTTCTGCCTGTGCCTCTGCCTTTGATATCATGGAGAAAGTTTTTGCCAGTAAGGAGAAAAATTGGTCAAATACAACTGGTGTCCCTCCTCCCCCACATGAGTGCCTGTTACCATCCATCAGTCTACTTTGGACAGATCACTTCTGCTGGACTGCTGTCCGTCGTCCTACCCCCACATACTCTCTGGAGCAGGAAGTGTCTGGTAAGATGCTGTCCTGAGGAGTCCCTCACAGAGGATTCTAACATCGAGGAAGGGTGTCGCCTAAGTGTCTACACAGTGGTGTCTGTCTTGGTGATGTTTTGGTGCTTCTTCACCAGCTTGGATTGGACCAATGAAATCTCTTCTGCTGAGGAGTCAGTATTTCTGGAGATCTTCAGGGTGAGTCCATCCACGCCCTGGGTGGTTTCCCCTCCAGACACACTTGTTGACCTGGTGTCTCTGAGGGTGTGGAAATAACCTAATGTGATGGAACTGAGTCCTAAGAAGAGGGATAAAATCCCTGTCCCACCCAAGGATCAGCTTCACTGGAATAAGGGTCTGGTTATGGATGCAGTCATGTTGGAGGCTCCCATAGTAAAGGACATTTCAAAGTAGATTTCCTCAGTCCATCACCTGAATAGGGTATCTCAGGCACTGTAACTTTTGGGGAATTGCTCTTATGCCTCATCTACATTCATTGTGAGAGCTCCTAACTATCTTTCTCACCTGACTAGACTTCAGCTTGATATAGTGTCAGAAGTGCCAAGGAACAAAGACACAGCAGCCCTAGAGGCCCAGAAGACATTGGAAACTCAGTTGGCCACTCTGCAGTCTGTTGACAACGTCTGCATGAGACTCATTTCCAGTGCGGCCAGTGGAACATCCGGATCCTCTGGCACCAGCATTGCCATGTGCCACTATGCTTGGATGAGATTGTGCAACTTTAACAGACTGCTTCAAGGCATCCTTTGTCAGTGCCCTGTTTGATGACTACTCAGTATTTTGACCTAAGATTAAAGACACTTTGACTAGGAGTGAGCAAGATGGAAAGATGTCTGCTGTCACCCCTCCGCAGAGTTTTTTTTACAGAATTAGAAGTGGGGCAAATGTCTGTTTTTCTGAAAGTTGCAGCAGTCTTTCCATGATGGTCCTTCTCAAGGTTCTCCGCATGGCAGAAAGGTGACCACACTGGATGCCACTCTTGCCGCAGGGGACAGACCACAGAACTAGGGCTTCCATGAAGCAGTCTCTGGGAGGCCCTTTCAGCAAACCTGAAGGATTGCAAAGACTGTTCTTCTCTGGAAACAGTCGGAAGTCAGTTGGCTCTGCACCCAGAACCTGGGTAGGCCATCACCTTAGATGAATGGGTGTTGAGTCATATACAGAGGCTATTCAGTTCCATTTTTAGAAATTCCTGTTATCAGTCTCAAATGTCTGCTGGACGTTCCACCCTATCAAAGAGAGCAGGGAGCTCTAGAAATTCAGAAGCTGCTGACAAATCAAGTCATCCAACAGGTTTTGCCAAAGTAACAAGGAATCCGGGGTCTACTCCAGGTTCTTTTTTGTAACAAAGAAGAGCAAGGACTTTAGACCAGTTTTGGATTTGAATAAACTAAACTCTTTTGGAACACGGACAAAATTTTAGATGCTCACAGTGCATTCCATCCAACCTCTGCTGAGGAAGGATGACTGGATATGCTCAGTAGACCTCAAGGATCTCTGCCCTAATATATAAAGATAGAGAGATGTTCTAGGAAGTTCCTGCACTTACAGCAAGAAAGTTGTTTTTAATTATGCTGTCATTTGCTGACCAGGTTTTATTGAATAGAGCGATACCCCATCCTAACAGTTTAAGCGGGGTGCTTAACAGTTGTTAAGATCAGGTCTTGTACTACAGAAGCTCTTAACTTGTGTGTTTTTTCCTTGCTATTTGAGCATGAGAACTAGATTCCGCGGTGGTACAGCGGTAGCGTTGTTGCCTCACAGCAAGAGGTTCTCCCGTTCGATTTTTGGCTGGAGTGCGGGGAGTGCCTTCTGTGTGGAGTCTGCACATCCTCCCCGCAGTTGGGTGGGCATTCGAAAGACATGCGTAAATGAGCGTGCCTTCGTTGAAGGTTGGACGTTGAGCTGGCACCTTGGTGTTCGTGAAAATCTACTGCCAATCATTAGCAGACCAGAGTTCCGCTGTGGCGACCCCTAACCGGGAAAAAGCTGAAAAACAAACAACATTTGGGCATGAGAACCGAGCTCCATGCACTACAAACTTAAGTGCATAGTTTGTGTGTGTCCTGCAGATCTTAAGGAACAGTCTTTGATTTGCAAGAAGTTTGAGAAAAGGATCTTTACAGGCATAACATCCTAATTCTGAAAGGTCTGTTTCATTACAGAGATTCCCAAGGCCAGTCCATGTCTTCTGGGTCAAAAAGTGATAAAGATGCTTCTTAAAAAAATCAATGTCTAAAAGACATCTTTGTGCTCCAGAAAGAAGTTTTTCCCTCATCCTCCATCGAGATGCCCTAGGATGGAGGACAGGGTGCCCTCCAGTGATTCTGTTCTAGCTAAACTGTTATTAAATAAAGTACAAATTGGCAAAATAGGGCAATGCACAAAAAATAAAAACACTAAAAAATTGAAAAAAAAATTTCAGCAAAACAGTTCATTAACAAGCAGCTCCCCCCTCACATATCAATACACCCATCTGAAAAAGTACAGAAACCTGGAATGTCTGGAGAGTTTGTCAGCCAGAGCCCTTGAATACCAATAATGAAGCAGGAAAATCGATAAGTGGCTCACACGAGGTTAAGAGGAAGAGGGGAAAATGTGGTGGAGCCTTTTCCAGGTAAGTATTTTCTTTTAATGCATTTACTCTGACTTTTTTTTTTCCTGATATGTAGAGATGAGCTTTAGGGCTCACTTTTGTTCCATCGGGCCAAGCCAGTTTATCTAACTTAGTTGAATTAAAAATGTGTATACACACACACACACACACACACACACACACACACACACACTGATTTTGACATGTCTTTTTAATTACACTGCATTAACTGAAGATAGACTCACTGTAAAAGACAAAAACACATAGGACTGTGAATCCTCTTTTGATGAGTACTTTGCAGCTTTTGAAACTGTATGTGAACAGGACATTAGGGCATTTATTAAAGATCATAGCAGTAAATATTTTTACATTTGTGACAAATTATGAATGTAAAGTCTTATGTGAATTGAAAACAGTGGATGGAATAAGATTCATAAAAGCCGATAAGGAATAGAGTATCAAAATGGATAAAAACAGATGTGATAAAACAGTGTTGAATTTGATAAATGATTATGAATAAGAAATGCTTTTAAGTGGGAAGTTACAGTAGCTTATAGGGGGTATGACTTATTTTAATTAGACATGTCTGCTACTGGTGATCATGTTGGGATAACTTGCAGCTTTTAAATTGTTAAGAAGACATGTTTGGGATACATTTTTGATTTGTCCAAAAAATTCAGGAGGATCAATTTAACCCACCATTTAGACCCAGTGTTATTGCACATGGATATACAACTGAACCGGCAGATATTTTTTTCTTGATTCTAACAAGATAGGGGAGACACCTAAGTAGAAGAAAATGCATATTCATCAATACCCTTACTTTGGAAGGTACAAATAAAAACAAACCATAGGAGATACAAAACTAGTCTTGAGAAGGATGCAGAGTTGTAGTCTTGAGTATTCTCAGCATCAACCAGCCTCCTTTATCCTTGGGGCAGTGAGGGCAGGTAAACCGCCTGTAGAAGGGAGCTAAAACAGAATGCTGCTGTGTAAAAATCCAGGTTAGAGCAGTGTTGAGCAAAAAGTGCATTGAACTAAGTTAAAATCCTTTATAAACATGCTGTTGATATCCCAATTTTACGGGAATTAAAACTGCTGTACCTCTCATGGGTAAAAAATGTGGACAGAATAGTCAGCTTTTTTTCTCAGAAAAAAGCCACGTGATGGACAGTTCTATACAGACAACCTTAGATCAGGGTGAGGACCACCCACAGCTCAACCATGTACAACTTCAGGTTCCATACTCCTCTTCAACTATTTGTGGTAAAAGTCACAAGGGCACAATCTTTTTTTTTAATTCAAGGACTCCCTGACCAAAAGAGCCAATGATGATTTTGCCCCCAATTTTTACCCAAGGGTAGTAGAGCAGATTTACTCCCCATAAAAGCGGTATATAACCAGCTTGTTTCTAAAGGATTTTTAACTTTGACTTGAGAGTTCAGCACCTTCTCTGTTCAACATTGCTCTAACTTGGATTTTAATGCAGAGGCATTCCATTTTTTAGCTTCCTTCTGCAGGCTTTCACTCTGCCCAGGATAAGAGAGGCTGGTTAAAGCTGAAGTTTCACAAGGCTACAATCTTAAGTCTTAAGAGCAGTGTTGAGCAAAAAATGCATTGAACTCTCAACGTTAAAAAATCCTTTATAAACATGCTGTTGATATCCCAATTTTACAGGGAATAAAATTGCTGTACTGCCCTTGGATAAAAAACAGAATAGTCTGCTTTTTTTTTTCAAAGCCACGTGGTGGACAGTTCTATACAGACAACATGCTGTAATAAGGAAACTATTTTTTCCATGGCTTCCACTCCCACCTCACCTCACCTCTTAGATCAGGGTGAGGACCCATCCACAGCTCAACCATGTACCACTTCAAGTTCCATACTCCTCTTCAACTATTTGTGGTAAAAGTCACAAGGGCACAATCTTTTTAATTCAAGGACTCCCTGACCAAAAGAGCCAATGATGATTTTGCCCCCAATTTTTACTCAAGGGCAGTCGAGCAGATTTACTCCCCATAAAAGTGGGCTATAAACATAAAAGCTTGTTTGTAAAGGATTTTTAACTTTGACTTGAGAGTTCAGCACCTTCTTTGCTCAACATTGCTCTAACTTGGATTTTAATGCAGAGGCATTCCATTTTTAACTTCCTTCTGTAGGCTTTCACTCTGCCCGGGATAAGAGAGGCTAGTTAAAGCTGAAGTTTCACCAGACTACAATCTTAAGTCCTTCTCAGGACCAGCTTCATATCTCCTGTGATTTGTTTCCCTTCTTAAATTAAAAACTTGTGAAATGTGTTTTGCAAAAGTTGGCAAGTATTAATAAGGAGTTGCTTAGTGTTTTTTTTCCTGAAGTTGGTATTGTATTTTATGCACTCGTTTTCCTCACAGGGCGAGGTACTGATCTCGTGAGAGCCTTTTTAGCAAAAAACTAAGGCTGTGAGCACTAAAAAGATTACATCTTCTGTGTTTTCTGTTGGAATTGCTTTTGGAAAATCATTTTTTTAAAGAGTTGGTATTCCATCAAGAAAAAAGGAGTTGGTATGAGGGCCAATATGGCCCTAATTTATGTCACTTTGTTTTTGGTAGAATGGGAGGATGCATTAAATTAGGTAGAGGATTATAAAAATGGTACTTTTCCCTGAAGAAACCATAATCGGTGGCAGCTTATTTATAGTTATTCTTGCTTTTTAGTATGCACAGGAATGTGCACCTGTGAAGTTGAGGGATATTTTACATGTAAATCTGACTGTATAGTGTGTCTTTCAGACTTTTTGACGTGAAAGTTTTTACATTGGCAACACATCAAGAAGGTTGTTCCTTAGAATTAATGAACATGTCTGTACAATTAGAACAAAAAATGCAACCAGAGCTTTGACAAATCACAGTCTTGGTTACAGTAATTTAAACACATTCTGCATTATTGACGGTGAGAGCTAATGTGAGAGGGAGTGACCAAGCCAACTTACTTGAATGTAAGGTGTTGGATTGGCAACGGAGAACAAATGCCAGTGTCCCCACCGGTTTGAATAAGAGAGTAAATATTTTTATATTTTTTTTAAGAAGCAAATGCAATTTAAAAAAAAAAGTATAGTTAAACACTAAACATTTTTACTCTTGCATTTTTTTTTGTCTTGTGACTTACTTTCTTATATATTTCAGCTCATTTGCAATTTTTAAATTTGCGTTCTGATTAACTCTCTGTTGTATTACAAGTTAAAGCACTAAAGTTGGAGGCCGAGCTATTTTGCACTTTTTTTAAACTGTTAAAAGTACTGAAAAAGCATTCTGCTTCTACTTGGTCAGGCTGCATTTCTTAGAGGTAGCTTCTTTTCCCTTTCAGAAATGAACTTTACATTTCCTATTTAGTCACCCACCCTTCTGCCAGATCTATTTCTTCCAACAGCTGTATCATCAGTTTCAACTCTGAGAAACTTTCCAGGGTCATATTCCAAGCTCATGTGTATTTGGTCCTTTTCATGCCCCTCTCTGTGCCAGACGAGCAGCACCACCCTGCTTTCTTAAACTTGTTTTACTCATTGATTTCTGGTCTGGTGCTAATTAATTTAAGGCTGTCTAGCTTCCAATCAAGCTGCTACGCTAACAAGGATGGTTCTTTCTGTATTGTTGCTGCCTCAGGCTTAATACATTCTGTAGCAGTCACCTTTGAGACTAAAGTGTTTGATGTTAGTTACTTGAAGTTGACATCAACACCAGTCCCATCTGTGCTGATTTGATGACAAGGTCTGAGATCTCAGCCTCTGAGCCCTTGAAGCGAAGGAGGCTGGTGTCTTTATCAGCTTTGGCTTGGTGCTGGAACTCTGGCAACTCTGTACCAGCCTTAGTGTGGATCGATGCAGATCTTTCTGGGTCCGAGATTTTGGAGTAACGGGCTCGGTAAACGTGCTGCAAACAGTGCTGCAGAGGCATCTCTAGGAGCTTTTATCTAGGGAAGTATCTTCTAGAGGCCATATCCTTCCTCTGCTTGAGCCAGTGATAGTATCTTGCCACAGAGACTGAGTACTGGTAGACTTCCTGCATGACCACTGCCATAGGGTTGCACTGGGTAGCACTTTAGGGGTTTACTGTAACAGAAGACTCCCCATTGACAAGAAACAGCAAGGGAATGTGTAAGAGGAGACCTTTGGACTCCCCTTCAGTGTCTCCTGAACAAGACACCACCTCTGAAGACAAGACTGACTCTTGTGTTATTCTTCTTTGACTCCAGGCTTGTAGATATTATTTTGATGATTTCCAGCATAATTGAATTGACCTTCCTTAACTCTCCTTTTTGTGACAGTTAAGGCTAAACTGGATAAAGGTGGAAGAGAGGGCAAAACCCTCAGAGTTGATGAGAATATTTATTTTTATTTATTTTACATTTGTTAACAGGGAAATTCCGACTGGACCAGGTCCATTTTCAGCAGAGGCCCGGGGAGAAAAGCTACGGCATCTAGTTGTACAAAAACATTACAGCAAGTATAATACACAAATAAGATGTAGTAAACAGGTTGCAATATATATGGTGAACACAGTAATATAACAAGAAATAACTAAAAACACTCCAAGTAAATGATGATATAGAAAATAAGTAAAAATGACAGTGTCAATTATACATTGGTAAGAGAAGAAAATATATTAAGTAAATTCTACAGTTAAAAGTTCAACTTTTGAAATGAATAAGCAGGCAGGTGATCCGAGATCAAGCAGGTGATCAGAAAGCAATTTGGAGAGTTAATAGCAATATGGGTAAGGTTATGTGATACAGGGACATAACCAGTTACTAAGGAGATGTGATTTGAGGGAGTTTTTTTAATATAGAGATGGAGGGGGCAGTGGACACAGAATGGGGTAGAGAGTTCCAGTTTCCGGCAATTGTGTGGGAGTAGAGTACTTTCCCTGCGTTATTATTGGTCTTGGTGATGGAGAGGAGAGATTTTTTCACTAGATCTAAGGTACCGGTTTGCAGTGTATACAGTAAGTAGATTGGATATTGAGGGTTTTTTTTCAGGGTATTTGAGAATATTGTAGGCTGTACCCAGCTGGTGATAGTTAAGTAAGTAACTGTGGTAACTCAAGCCATTTTAGTTCTTTTAGTGCAGTACAGTGATGGGTTCTATAGGGTGAGTTAGTAGCAAACTTGGCTATTTTATTGTAGCATGATTCTAGTTTGTCTAGGTCACACTTTCTGACATGGATGAAGATTGGTGCTGCGTACAATAGAGTTGAGAGTAGGTGGCTTTGTGCAAGAGTGACTCTAGCTTTTTGCGAGAGAAAGGACTTATGCCTGTGTAGGGAGCCTAGCTTTTTGTGTACTAGTTTTATGGTATGTGAGATGTGGACATCAAAGTGAAGATTATTGTCAATTTCAATGTTCAGAAGTTTGGTGTGGTTAGAGGGGGAGATGATGGTGCTGTCCTTAGATGTTATGGTAAAAAGGGGGAGTTGATCTGTTAGGGGAAAATAGAAGCAATTTTGTCTTGTTGGGATTTAGAATTAGTTGGATACCTTGAGATCCATTTTTCTACAGAGTTGAAGGTGTCTTGAGTGAGTGTTTGTACGGTGGTGGGAGATGAGGCGGAGCAGATCAGGGTTGAATCATCTACATATTGAATGAGTGTGGCATGCTGTGTAGAGTTATTGAGGTTATTTGTGAATATAGAAAATAGTAGTGGGCCCAGTATAGAGCTCTGTGGGACTCCTATGGTGGTTGGAAGTTGTGGAGACAGATTTCCTTTCCACTGGACAGATTGATGCCTGTCAGATAGGTAGCTTCTGAACCCAGATAGGTAGCTTCTGAACCAGGCAATAGTAGAGGAGGCGAAGGATAGTGATGTTAGTGAGTCTAGTAGGATGGAGTGGGAGACCATGTCAGATGCCTTTGAGAGGTCTAGTAAAATGGCTGATACATATTTGTTATCATTCCTGTGAAGGTTGATATGATTAGTGAAGAACAGAAGGGCAGTGGTAGTGCTTTGATGTGGACGGAAACCGTGTTGTTTGGTAGATAGTAGATTGTGTGTGTTATGAAATGTCACCCTTTTTCCAGAATGCAGAAGAGCCCACATCAGAAATGCTTCAGGTGTGGTCATACAGTACTAATAGCAACAACCTAGGTGGAACCAAAGCTACCATGACAGTAACAGGTTTTGAGGCAACACCAACCCAGTGGTAGGAATTCTAGGAAAAATCAAGAGTGTTGCGCCCCTTATTTGAGGGGAGGGAGTGGCATTGGACTAAAGAGGTTTTGCGTAATTGCTCCACTCCAGAGGCAGTTGAAGACTAGCTGTGGCCGTCACATATATGTGGATCATATGTATAATATCCAGAGCTGTGTAATTCTGTTTCATGTGTCCTCCCACCCACTGTCCGTTCATTTTCTTGATGTCTCACGCCACTAGAGTAATGTAACACTCAGAGGTTGAATCTCCTTCAAAAAAAAAAAAGTGTTATCCATGAGTTCCCAGCAGACCAGAGATGGTTTAGGTTTTACTCCAGGTTCTTTTTGGTGCCCGCACTTAGTTTAAGTAACCTAAATTAGTATGCCCCAAAGTAAGATCTCTGGGTAGTAATGGTGATTTTGATTCTGTCTTAACTATGTGAAGCAGGTTGCGTCTTGCAGAGTTAAAGAGCATATCCATACCTGCACATCCGAGTTATCAAGGAGTTTCTCCATGATGTCGTGTAGGACCCAACTATCATTAGTTTTGAGCTTTGCGCTTTGGACTCTCCTTAATTCCCAGGATGTTCACAAAGTGCATGACTGCACTTGCAGTATAACAGACTGCAAGGATTAAAGATCTTCCCTTATCTAGAGGTATGGCTGCTGGCCACATTAACTGTGCAGAAGCTGATTACAACATGAAACCTCTCCTTTTCATTTTTTGGAGATTACAGAAGCCTTTACAAAGTTCCAGATGCACTCAGTCCAGTATTTGATGGTAGTATAATCAGTAGAAAATATACTCATTTGTATGTCAGTCTCCCAGCAGAAAGATTCTTCCCCTCCTCCAAGCCTTATCAACGATTCATCCTCACACGCACACACAGTTTCTTCAACAGTTAACTCAGATGAGCTGAGGTCAGTGACAGTCTTCATTCTCCCACATACAAGTTACCACATATGAGTTCTGCACTTAATCTTGGAGAGCCAATGGAACAGATACTTGGATCTGATAATCCAGCTCCATTAGGAGTTCTGAGGTATGTCAGAGACATCTAACATTGAGACTTGTAGACACCAGCTTTTCTTTGGCCCCTTTTTTCTTTCCAGTTCCCTGTGATGAGTTACTGTGGATGCCTCTGCTGTTGGATTGGGGGGTGGGGTATTGTCTGAGACAGATGGTCCAAGATTTATGGTCATAGGTATAGACCTGCCCACCTGCACCAAAACAAGGACAGCTGTTGTAAATGTTGCAAGGATTCCAGGAGTCCCTTCCTCAAGTAGTGATCATATTACATTGTGATGGCATGTTGTAGTATGTAGACAAGCAGGGAGGAACCCATTTCTATCATAACTGTCAAGAGGCTGTGAGACTGCCAGAACGGCCTATGTCTTCAAACAACTTTCTGGTTATAGCGAGTATGCCTGCAGAAGCGAACTCCCTTGCAGACAGGCTCAGAGGGTGCTTGCTTATGGAACAGGGGTGGTCCTTCAGCTGGTTGTTGACAAGAGCCCTGTTCCACCAATAGGGGAAGCCTCACTGCAGGCTTTTTATCTCCTGAACCAGTGCCATATGCAGCAACTTCCTTTCCCTTATCCCACTCTGGTGACTCAGTGACCCATGGGATGCCATAGTTCGAGTGCCCTCCAGGTATATAGACGGTTTCCTTTGATACAACAAATTTATGCAGAAAGCATAAGCAGGCAGAATGATTCACTGTCATAACCTCACTTGTAAAGGTCAGAGTGGGGTTTTGTCTTTTGAGACCTTTCTTGGAGTAGGCTTTCAGACTGAGATTCTTCAGAACCTTTTCTTTTTGCACACACAGCAGGCCTCATTGGTCTTTTCTTGACACCAGGTTGACCTCTTGATATCTCCAGTTCTGTTGCTGATTATTATTCCTGATTCCCCAATTCAAGGCCCAAACCCTTGTTTTTGCCATGAGGTCCATTAACATTAAAATGTACAAATACAAATAGGGCAAGAGATCCCTTTTCTGCTCCTTTTCCTGTTTGTCCTTCATTACTTCACTCATATTTCCGACACTGGCATCAGCTTCTCCTGTATCAGAATGCACATGGTGGCTATATCCAGCTTCTATTTAGGTTCTCTGAACTTTTCACTAGCCGTACTTAAGAGTTGCAAAACCTTTCTCATGGGGACTGACTTTTGTTCCTGCCCTCATTAGAGGGACCTGTTCAGGTGTGGAGTTTTGGAGAAGCTTAATCTACCTCCCCTTGAGGCAGTAGTCAAGGTGGAGCTGAAGTTCTGTCCTGGGGAAGCATTTTCTAGTAGCTCTAACGTTTGCAGGATAGACTTAAAGCTACAAGCTATATGTCTTGTCTCCTTATCTTGTTTTACATAAGGATAGGGTAGTTTTACATAGTAATCCATTCTTCATGCCTAAAATGGCAATGAAGGCAAGCATTAACCTGTCTGTCAACCTTCCAGTCTTCTTTTCCAATCATGCTAATAATGGAAAGTACTTGCTGCATTGCACTGATGTCTGTAGACAGTTATGGTTTTATCTAGATCATAAGGAATCCATGAAGGTTTCACAGTTATCTCCTTTACTTCTAAATGGTTAAATACTGAAGTAACTAAAGGCCACATTGTCCAGGTGTCAGATTTGTAATACCAGAAGAATGGCGAATGTCTGTCTAGTGATTCTGAAGTACATTCTACTTGAACAGAAGCTAGCTGTCATGCCTTCTTCCATAGCAACTGTATTGTATGTGCACAGCTGCAATTTGAGCTCCAGTGGACCACCGTCACAGAGCATTACAAGCAGACAGTCTCCAGTTCTGTATCAGCATTTGCATCCCTCATTGTCCAAGGCGTTCTTTATTAAGGTTGCTTAGGTACATTTGCTGGGGACTCTACCCACTTTGTAGGAGAAGCTGGATCCAGTTCATTTCAAAATAAGAAGTTGTGCTTGCCATACTGATGCATCTTGCATGGTCATGGTTCATCCTTATCTTTATTCCTTCCCACTTTTCCTCAACTTGACTGGGTGGTGGTGTGAAAATGTACAATTCCAATAAGTGGAGTCATTTTTGAGTAGTTTAGTCACATCTGGAGAAATGCTGGTGATGCAATGGATTATACACAAGAGATAGGAGCTGAAGCTTGGAAAAGTTTTATCAATGCTAAAGTGACAGTTGGCACTTCAGTCCTTTCAGTAAAGGAATGTCAACCCTACAGATCTGTCAGTGTGATAGTTTGTAGGTTTATAGTTCATAGATGATTTACTGGCATGGGGTCTGGGAGACCATTGAGACCCTAACCCAGTTTCCCTATTGTCCCAAGGTACTGTCTGGTTAAGTGACTTGCTCAAAGTCAGCCATTAAGCAAATGGAGGGTAAGGCAAGCAAACCCTGGACCACGGAAAGCAGCTTGTTAACATCTCAGCCTTAATCCTCACTGCTAACTGCCATATCTAAAAATGCATGACTTCCAGTTCTCCCAACTAACGCAACTGAATTAGTGGGGTTAATCCTTATTCCACAGTAATGCACACCCGACCCAAGACTGAGAAGTCAGTGGTGCATCCAGATTTGATTAATGCAGACTGACAGCATGGTTTATTTCAGTCTGATTCCCTTCACAAATCATTTTACAGGAGATGTGCTCTGCATCCTGATTGAAGGTCTTACCCTTTAAGATAGAAAAGATTTTCTCTTTCGTGTACCACACAAGGCAGGTCATCATCAGACACGTGAGAACCTATGCTTTTGGAATATTTAGTAGAGCTTCTCAAGGTGGCTCCCCTTGTGCTTCCATTAAAGTACCCTTACCTACTGTTGCAGCTTGCCACTCTAGTGACTCTTCCATTATCCAGCTGCTGTAGAATTAATCTGATTCTATGAGAAACTAAGTTAGCATTTTGCCTCTTAACCTAGTGCATTTACTTCAGCAAGAACGATTTGAGTTCTAAAACCCCCCTTATATTGGGGAACCATAGACAGTCTTCCATTAGGATAGGCTTAGCCTCAGGAGATCACTCTTTTATTTCTAAGGTGGTGTCAGAACCGATACTAAACCAAGCTATACCCCCTACCTGCATTTTATCCTAATCCTGTGAATAAAGGGGAAAATATATTGTGTCTCAGGCGTTCTGTCAAAAGACCCCTCATCTTCTGAGTTGGAGCCCTTTTACAGGAGGGCTTGTATGGCTCACTAACTGCTGTACACTTTTCTCCCCTTATATTCCACCACCATTAATATTGATTGTGAGGAAAAGGGTGCATCTTCCTCAAGGTTAACACCCAGGATCCTAAATTTGAAGTGTTTCTCCATTTGCTGGCTACTACAGACATGTTGAGTATTAGGTGGACTTAACTAAGGAGGTTAATTAAGCTGACAATCTGACTAGCTACTTTTGCACATACATGCCAGGTAAAGAGAATAAGTTAGTCACCAAACAGGCCATAGCCTCTATACAAAGAGCCATGCCCTTTGGTACCATTCAAAAATATTTGAAGTATTTTATAACTGAACTTTATATAAATAACATTGGCGCAGTAGAAATAGTCAACACATTCAGAGAAGTCAACAGTTAGATGGCCTGCTAAACTTTCAGTTATATTTCCAGCTTATTAAAACCAAATAAAGTGCATTTTTTGGCCAATAATCAAAAAGTTTTCACTTTCCAGCCCTATCAGGTAGAACAGCAGTAGGTAAAGTTGTGTGCTTCCAGTAGTTAGAATAGGGTCTTCCTATGCTACCTGTGACATCAGGAAAAAAATATTTGTACCTTCCTTGGGACATTTTCAGATAATTGCAGAATCGCCATTGAAAGAACACTACTGTAACACTTTTAACTAAATGGCTACCAGTCCATATCATCTTTCTTGCTAAGGATCCCTTGTATATAAACTGTTCAGTCTTGAAATCTTGAATCTGTCTTCCTCTTTGTCAGCAGACTTAATCAGAAAAACACCACCTACAATCCTTGCCGTCAAACTTCAGTCTGCACACACACATGCACACACCCACCCACCAAGGAATAAACTGCACACAGCTCACAACTCCTTTTAAATTTTGGCTCTGCAAACATGTTAGTCCATTCTCCGTTCGATTGGATCCGTCTCATCTTTCTCTATGTTTTGCTCAAAAAAGAAAAAGGTGAAATATTCTCAGTGCAAATGCTGCCTAACAGCATCACTTGGTAATTCTCATACGCTCATGTTCAACTCTTAATTCCGTCTAGCCTCTTCAGTTTCTGAGCTAGTCATAGCAAAATACTAAACCAGTCAGTCCAAAGAAGTTAGTCATACGCTATTCATTCCTTATTAATCACTTAAAGCAGTTTGCGAAATCTTAATATTTTTTCACTGAAAGAATCTTGGGTCTTGGTACCCTTGGTTACTCTAATGGACTATAATCCCTGCCTCGTTTACTCAGTGTAAATACAAACTCCTGAGAGGTGTTCTCTGCCTAGCCTTCCAGGCTATGCATGACCCAGCACTCTCCTAGAATTCGTTCACCAAAATAGAACCAGTGGTAAAGCAAACACCTGATCTGATGTCCTTCCAACCCTCTCAACTAATGAACATATCAGATCTGATGCCTTCAAGACTCGGACTTTGGATTCAAGGCTCTGGCTCCACCCCTCTTGACATAATTCACATGCACTCAGGTACTTAGATCTTGTTTACCTCTTGAACTAGCCAGATGTGATTTCCACAGCTCAGTGCATATTTTGTTGCTGTTGCTTAAAAACTACAGGTAAATGAATTTTGAGGGTTTTAGTTAGGGTACCCTTTCTAGTAACGTTTCAGAATCTTTTAACTTTTTGACATCATTGTTGGTTCTAGTTATGTTTGACATTTCTCTCCCTCTCCCTTGCTTGATTAGCTTTAACATTTATAATGAAAGAAAACAATTTTAAAGTTAATTTCTTTTTGCTAGGTATATAGATATTTTTGTACTGTTTTTCTGCAGCTTACTGTTTAGTGTAGCATTTTTTTCCTGTAGAGTAGTGTTAATTTTTTTCTTAGCTATTGCTGACAAGATGCCAGGTTTTAAGTGTTCTGCCTGTAGGCATAAAATCCACTCCCCTCGGGAACCTCGCACTAAATGCGTCTACTGCCTGGGGGCTGTTCATCTGGAAGAAGACTAGGATGCATGCCCTTCTTTTGGGCCGTCTGCCTAACCTGAGACTTAAGGGCCTTCTCTGTGGCTCTGTAGGAGAATCGTCCTGTCTGTCAGATTCTGTCATCCAAAAAGTCAGAGAGACCCCTAGACAAGTCAAAGAGAGAGAAAGAGAACGACGGGGAGAGAGAAGGATAAAGTGATAGAAAAGAAGGGAAGAGAGAAGATGAGAGAAAAAAGAAGTTAAGTCCAGGAAGAGTTCTCTGGATCCTGCAAGGGTTTGCAGGTCTGGCTGTTAAGCTTTCCAAAACATTGTTTTTTAACCCGTTTATTAAATTATCATTTAAGATGCAGGCAAACATGCATTAATATAAAAGAAAACAAAACATGTTAACATGTTTCTGGTTACATAATTTTACACCATATTTTTTTTTATAATTATCAGTCCAACATTACATAATGTGCTCAGTTTCTGCCTTCCCTTACATCTCACTCCTCCTGAACAATATTCTGCTTGTATTGTTTCCACAATTTCCATTTATTTCTAGGTATTTTTCTGTTTCCCTTTTCAGAAGATCCCACTTCCAGTTCTTTTATGTCTGTCAATATTTCATACCTCAAATATAGTTGATTTAGACTGATTTGATTTCCATTTTTTAGTAATTGCTTTTTTGGCAGTCACCAGAGTTAAACTTAATAAGGCCTTATTATATGTGTAGGTGTTCAGATCCTGTGTCCGAGTTTAGACAGATAATTTCCTTATTTACACCCATTTGCTTGCACAATATTTCCGACAGAGTACTCTGTAGGGAATTTTTAAGTCCATCAGTTCATTACACTCCCAGAACGTATGATCTGATATTGTCAATCCTCATTCATTCCCTACGTGTGGGTAGTTGGTTCCGACCTCGGAACTGAGCCGGCCATCTTCCAAGCTCGCGCCAGCCACAACTCTCGAGCTAAACTCTTACCCAGAATTCCACTCTCCCTGTTACCTCAGATTTCGTTTGCTGCATCGCCATTCGGTCATGTCAAGCTACTTCTCCTGAGCCAAGTACAATATTTCTCATCATACCTAAGTTCTAAGAGCTTTTTCCACAAAAAAGTCATTAGATAGTTATCTCTTACCTTATCGCATTTAGCGACAACCTTTTTCAACTCTTCTTCTCTTCTTACTGCGAGGTAATTCCTTTTTTTACCATCGTTGGTAAACCCCTTTTCTTTTTACCTTCGAGCTCTAACCCGACCTCTGAAGAGTCTGTGTTCCTGCAGGCCTTTCATGCCCAGTCCCCCTACCTCCTGGGTTACTCCATCTGCCGACAAACTTGTCCGGCTCATCATGCAGCGTGCATGGAAGGCTCCTGACAATGTTGAGGCCATTCCCCGGAGGCCAGATAAAATTTTGTCCCTTCCTGCTAGTGATCCCCATTGGTCCAAAGGTCTTCCTGTAGATGCCTTGGTGGTGGCGGCCGCAGCTAAAAAGGACCTGGCGGAAGAAGAAAACCAGACTGTCCATCCGCCCAACAGAGTCCCGGGATCTGGACAGAATAGGGAAGCGTACCTTTGCATCAGCGACCTTTGCAGTTAGGTCCCTGAACTATATGGCACATTTTACCAGGCTTCAAAGAGACTTAATTTCTGAGCTCTCTGAAACCTTGGCTGGAGCTGTGTCTGATGAGGTCTGTGACAAGGTGGCCTCTCAGCTAGCCACCATCGAATCGATATCTAACTCCTGAATGCAACTGATATTTCACACATCAGGAGCAGCAACTAGAGCGGCGGGTTCAGGCATTGTTCTGAGACGTCATGCCTGGATGCGCTTGTGTGATTTCGTAGAACCCTTCAAGGCTTCCTTTCTCAATGCTCCCATTGAAGCCTCTTCGTTGTTTGGACCCAAGGTTAAAAACACTCTGGCTAGATGTGAACAGTACGGTAAAACCCTTTCTGCTGTGGGTGTTCATTATTCTTCCCCTCAACGGGCTTTCTCCAGAAACCAGAAGAGTGGGAAGATATGGCACAAAAAGTCTCAAGGTTCTTTCCGTGACACACAGGCTGAGTTCTTCCCTGGAGGCAGAGGGGAAAACTCACAGGGAAGACTCCCCTTTCAGGGCAGAGGGGGTCCGCGTAACCAGGGTTCCAGGGATTCTTTCCCTTGCCAATCCTACCAGCGCTCCTGAAGAGCAGCCCAACTACTTTCCTCTGGAAGTGGTTGAGGGTCGTTTCTCTTTGTACCCTTCTGCCTGGCTAACCATTGCCACCAATTCTTGGGTACAAAGTATAATAACCAGAGGTTATCATATCCCCTTCGATCTTTGTCCCACTCTCCTAACAAGCTTACCCGACGTTCCACCCAGTCAAAGGGAAGAAGCAGCATTAGAGATTTCAAAGCTGCTTAGAAAAAGAGTCATCCAAATAGTCACTCCAGACCAGATAGTATCTGGATTCTACTCAAGACTATTTTTGGTGCCAAAAAAAAAAAAAAACTGGGACTGGAGACCAATTTTGGATCTCAGTGTATTGAACAAGTTTGTAAAGGTACAGAAATTCCGGATGGGTCACAATACAGTCTATCCTTCAGCTTTTGGAAAAAGACAATTGGATGTGTTGATAGATCTTCAAGATGCCTACCACCACATAAAAGTGTACAGACCATCAAAAAGATTCCTTCACTTCCGTGTGGGAGCCAGTCATTACCAGTTCAGAGTACTGCCATTTGGACTCTGTACAGCCCCCAGGGTGTTCACAAAGTGCATGACAGTCGTCACAGCTCACTTGCGACTACAAGGATTCCAGGTGTTTCCATACCTAGATGACTAGCTCATCTCCACCCCCACCAGACATCTATTGGAAGAAGCCCTGGCATACTCTCTTCTCACTGCAGAAAGGCTAGGCATAACCATAAACTGGCTAAAAATCCACTCTCACCCCATCTCGGTCCACAGAATTCATAGGGGTCATCTTGACCACAGAGAATTGCAGAGCATCCATTCCAGAGCACAGAATTGTAAGGATGAAGCAGCAACTGATTCCAGTCCTTTCAAGGGAGAAATCCACAGCTCATTCTGTTCTCCAGCTGTTGGGTTCCATGGCAGCCTCCATTACTGTTGTCCCCCTGGCCAGGTTTCACATGAGGCTTCTCCAGTGGCTACTACTCACCCAATGGTATCCCTTTCAGTACCCTCTTTCAGCCAAGATTTGGGTAACTCACAGTTGCAAGCAAGATTTAAATTGGTGGATGGCGCACAATCCATCACAATGGTCTCGCCCCTTCTCCCCCCAACAGCCCAAGGCCACAGTGACCACGGACACCTCCCTGATGGGGGTGGTTGGCTATTTCAGGGACAGACGGTCCAGGGTACTTTGTCCGAAATGGAGGCCCATCTGCATATAAATGTTCTAGAGCTGAGGGTGGTGCTTCTGGCGTTGCAAGCATTCTATCCCCTGCTGCCATCTGGGACTATTGCAATACAATCAGACAACATGGCAGTGGTCTGGTACATCAACAAACAAGGTGGAACCGAATCTTACCCACTTTGTTGGGAGGCCATAAGGATATGGCAATGGGTGATGGCTACCAACCACTTTCTTCTAGCAACGCGCATTCCTAGGAGTTCCAATGTGATAGCAGACAGACTCAGCAGGTGTATTCTACAGCCTCACGAGTGGTCCCTGAATCCTTTGATAGCGGCGGAGATTTTCAACTGCTGGGGTCTTCCTTGCTATTACCTTTTTGCCTCCCCGAGCAACTACAAATGCAGCAACTATTTTGCCCTGATTCCCCCTCTGGGACAGTTACCCAGGGACGCTGTAGTCCACAATTGGCCCTCGGGTCTACTTTATGCATATCCACCTCTCCCCTTCATTCCCCAGTTTCTGAAGAAAGCCCGCCGGTTGAAGAGCAAAGTAATCCTCTTAGTACCATATTAGCCTCGTCAGATTTGGTTCCCCTTCCTTTGGCCTCATCTGCTAGATCAACCGTGGATTCTCCATCCAACCCCGTGGATGATCTCCCATCCACAGAATCTGATTCACCCCAATTTGAACAGCCTGAAGCTCACAGCTTGGCTCCTCCAATTCCTTTGATTGCCAGGCAGAATGATTGATCTTTTCCAGTACGTGACATTCTTATTGCATCTTATAAGTCTTCCACCAGAATTACATATCTCAGCAAGTGGAAAAGATTTACTATTTGGCTGAAAGAAAAAACGGTAGATCATTTTTCAGCACCAGTGTCGATAGTACTGGAATATCTGTCTACCTTATTCCAATCCAGTCTGTTTGCCTCTACCATTAGAGTTCATTTGGCTGCAATATCTAATTTTCATGATGGTGTCCAAGACTCTTCTCTTATGTCACACAAATTATGCAAGACTTTCATAAAAGGCGTGAATCATCTAAAACCCCCTTTTAGAGAACCTACTCAACCATGGGACCTGTCATTAGTCCTACAAGCTTTGACAGTGTCACCTTTCGAACCAGCTTCTTCTTGCAACCTCAAATATTTGTCATGGAAACCTTGTTTTTGGTCGCCATTACTTCTGCCAGACGTATCTCTGAACTTCAAGCCTTATGCATCAAGAGACCATATTTGATTTTCATAGAAGTAGTGTCATTGAGAACTAATCCTTCCTTTCTGCCAAAAGTGATCTCTGAAATGTCCATAAATCAAACCATTGAATTGCCAGTTTTCTTCCCCAGTCATTCAAACAGAGGAAAGTATTGCTTACATACCCTAGATATTCACAGGCAAATTCGCTTCTACTTGAACAGGACTAAGGCTTCTCGTAAATCAGACCAGTTATTTTTGGCCTATTCTGGACCTAGATTAGGATGTGCTGTTGCTAAGGTCACATTGGCTAAATGGTTAAAAGACTGCGTAACCTTTATTTATAGAAAACGTAATATTCCTTTAACTACTACCGTAAAGGCTCATTCTACAAGGTCGGTGGCAGTTTCTGCTGCCTTCCTGCCAGAGCCTTCTTACATGACATTTGTGCAGCTGCAACTTGGCCAAGTCTTCATACCTTAATCAATCATTACGAGTTGTATTTGGCCTCCAGGTGAAGAGCATCTTTTGGTTCTATGGTGCTCAGGAATGTCCTTCCATGAGAGCCTCCCAGGAGTAAAGGTAGCTGGGGACTTTGTCCACATGTAAGGAATGAACGAGGATTAACAATATCAGATAAAGAAGTTATGTCTTATCATAACGTTCCATCTGTATTGTTGATCCTCGTTCAGTCATTACGACCCTCCCTCCTTCCCCCTCCTGTGGCTTTTAGTGGATTTCACCATCCGGTTCTGTTAGGTCATTTGACCAGAGGTAGCCTCTACCTTCTTTTGACTTGCAAGCTAAATCTGAGGTAACAAGGAGAGGGGAATTCTAGGTAAGAGTTTAGCTCTAGAGTTGTGGCTAGTGCGAGTTTGGAAGATGGCCGGCTCGGTTCCGAGGTCAGAACAGACTACCCACACGTAATGACTGAATGAGGATCAACAGTAGAGATGGAACGTTATGGTAAGGCATAACTTCTTTTTTTCATTTAACTCTTTATTCAACATTACACCACCAGTATTTGCCATCTAACTGAAGAAAAATTCTTTGGAGTCTGCTTGGGGTATAAAAATACCTATGCAAGCACTCCAAAGCAAAATTCCTAAACCTTCTAGACTTTGTTGCATATTTGGGAGCCGTACATATATCCTTACACTGTTCTCTTGCAAATTGCTTATCCAGTCTCTCTTCCCAATCTTTTCTAACCTCCACTGATTGATTCTTATAGTTGTTGTGCAATATTTTACATACCATACTAATTATAATTTTTAACAGCAGCTTTTGTTGTAGATACAGCTAAAAACTCTTAACCAGAGCATGTTTTTTACTTAAGATTCCCCTGTCCCTTTCTCATTGCCTGTACTCTGACTTTAGTCCATGGTAGGGAAGGCAGTCTTTTGCCTGCAGTCCAGATGTCTTCTTGGCTTCATCCCATTCTATTATATGTCCATGTCTAGTTATTTATTCCCAATACCTGGGTTCCTTTGCCAGTGTTCTCTAGTAAATTCCATTTCCCTCTTGCCTGTTCTGTGTAACCCTACTTGCAGTCATCCCTATTGGCAAAATCTCCTTTCTCCATTCTTGTACTGTTTTTAGTTCTTAAATACTTTCTGCTATCTTATGAATATAATGTTTGGTACAGATGTTATTCTCCTTGAAGATCTGCATCCAAAATCCCATTCTCATCTTATTTCTTGAATTTCCCTCCTACTTCATCATGCCATTCCACTTTAAATTATAACTATCTGCTTGTGTTATGCACATGAACCTTAATTGCATAACTCTAAAATATCCTTTCAAATCAGGTAATCCTAAACTACTTTGTTCTATTGGAAGGATCAACTTATCCCACTTAACCATTGACCACTTTGCCTCCCAGATAAATTCCTTCAACTCTTTATTATTGTTCACAACTTCTCTGATTGATAAAAATATGCCTGATCTGTATATAAAACTTAAAGGGACTAAAATATTTTCACTGCTTGTATCTTACTGCCCATATCGACAAACAAGAGATTCCAGTTTTTCAGTTTTTGTATTCTTTTTAGTTTCTTCCCACATACCCATAGCTGCCATAACAAAAGCCTATTTAGTCTATACTTGCAAATATTTCATCTTAACCAAAAAGTAAAAAGGTCACATAGACAAACCATTTAGTAAAAACTACAAGAAAAACCAAGCCAGGCTAGAGTTTTCAGTGTGTAATACCTTAAACCTCCTGCAGTAGACCCCATGGGATATATGCAAATGACCACTTAAGGACATTGAGTGTTTCAGCTATATGGCTTCTGAATGTCCATGACTTTTTTTTTTCCTTTTCAAGTCTATGGACATTTTCTACTGCACCCACAGGTATTACCTAACGTAAACTTAAGGTTACCCATGCTAAAGCCCATGTTACAGCCTGTGCTCCCACTTATACTGATTGCTGCTTGTTCTTTTCTTATTTGTGGTCCCCTCCCGGATGTGAAAAACAGTTTGTATGCTATCAGAAAACATTAACTTTTCGCTTTGAGAGTGCATTGTCTATCTTTAAATAAAACTAAATTATACACTGTTCTGGTAAATGTGTTGCTGTAACTGCTAGGGAAGCTGCTATCTCTTATTCATTGGCAATAATGTTAAACTTTATTTAATTTATTTATTTTTACTGAACTGCTTGCCATCATACCTTTAAATTTTGCATTTCTCTTGAAAAGCAGTGATCAGAACTTTCAAGATTAATTGTTTGCACCTGTAGACAGCTGATTTCCATGGAAGCATAAGAACAGAATGTACAACTGCCTTCTTAACCCACTAAACATATGCTAAAGGAAAAGCAAACAAGCTAGTATCATTGCATATGTAAGAAACATAGCACCTCACATGGCATTAATTTTGTCTTATTTTTCAAACCTACTTGTTTATAGAAAACGCTTGTTTTTAGAGTTAAGCCAAGGAGATTAATCCAGACATTCACCTATGCAAAAATATGAGAAATCATCTCAGATTTACATGTAGTCAGTGCACTTTCACACTCCATCCCCCTCACCCCAGCAGACCCAGATTACAGCGTAGTAGCTTACTGTTGCCCGGCCTTTCTTCTCTTTTTATGTTGTAATGCCTATATTTCTTAAAAAAAAAAAAAAAAAAAAAACTTGTTTACTTTTAATAATTGTAACACATACAGTCACTGAAAAGACTCACCCTACCCCCACATGTAAGATTTTATTATTTTATTTATTTTACATTTGTTGACTGGGCTAGTCCAACTGGATATATGTCCAGTTTCAGCAGAGGCTCAGGGAGAAAAGCTCCAGCAGTAGACATAGACTGTACATTACATTTATACACGTGAGATACAAGTATTGAATTCATTAGAAAATACACAAGATTTACATATACAATGACATAATGTCTGACATTTTAAAACATACACAGTTTATGGGCTATCAGAAACATTCAAACATAGTACAGCATAAAGTATCCCTGAACCTAGGGATATAGGAGAGAGTTAGTCAGGGTAAGTGCATAGACATAGCCAGCATGTTTTTAAGTACTGTTTAAGGTTATTTTTGAATAGGGATATGGAGGAAATCAAAGTAAGATCAGTAGGCAGTATGTTTCCAGGTTTTGCCAACGAAGTTAGAGAACAGGGAGTCACCAGCTGTGTTATTGGTTTTAGCTATTTGTACTAGAAGCCTGTTATATGAACGTAAGGTCTTAAGGTTGTCGTATGAGGTGATAAGGTTCTTAAGTATGACAGTGTTTTCAGGTTGGTAGAGTATTTTATGTGCAATTATAATTTGATTGTATTGTAGTTGGTTGGGCAATTCTAACCATCCTGATTGGCTCAAGTTATGACAGTGGTGAGTTCTGTATGCGGCTCCTGTGGCAAATCTAGCAATGTTACTATAGGAGCTTGCCAGTTTAAGGTCGTTTTTACTCAAGTTTGTAAATATGGGGGAGGCATAAAGGAGGGTAGAGAGTAAGTGGGTACTGGCAATAACAAGTCTTAGCTAGAGGTGTAAGGAAGGGCTTAATCCTGTATAGTGAGCTAAGTTTTTTATTGACTGTTTTTGTAGTATGGTTAATATGTAGATCAAATTTCAGGTTATCAATCAATATCCCTAATAGTTTGGTGGAGGGATCAGGAGATATGATGGTGCCATTGTTTGACTTAACAGTAAAGGTAAGCGGGGAGGACTTACTGGTAGGAGTGAATAGTAGTAATTTTGTTTTTTTGGGATTCAGTATGAGTCGACGTTTAAGGAACCAGTTTTCAACTATGTTGAACACTTTTTGGGTAAGACCTGTACATCAGAGGTGGAAGTAGCTGAGCAAATTAATGTGGAATCGTCTGCATATTGAATGCAGGTAGCATGTGGAATGACTAAGTGCAGGTCATTAGTAAAGATTGAAAATAGGAGAGGTCCTAATATGGAACCTTGTGGAACACAGAGTAATGGGAAGATGGCTTGATATCTTGGTTTGCCAAAGGACAGCCTGTTGTTTATCATTTAGGTAAGATTGGAACCATTGTATAGACAGATTATCTAGAGAAAAGATCTAAGTATGTTTATGAGTAGTTGATGGTTTACCATGTCAAAGGCTTTAGAGAGATCAATAAAGAGAGCTGAGGAAAGAATGGTATTATTGCGATTTTTGTTAATGGCATCAGAAAGAGAGGAGAGGTAGTGCTATGAAATGATCTAAAACCATGTTGAGAGTTGGTGAGTAAGTTGTTTTGAATAAGATAGCTCAGCAGTTGTCTCTGTATACATTTCTCCATGATTTTAGCCAGGATGGCAATGAGTCTATAATTTTATAATTCGGTGGAGTTACCACCTTTATGCAGAGGGATAATATGAGATATCTTCCAGATAGAGGGGATGGAACCTTCGGTTATAGTTGTATTATTCAGGATGGAGATGGGATAAGCTGTGGCATCCGCAGTTTTTTGCAAATATTCTGCCGGTAAGAGATCAGCAGAGAGCGTGGTTGGTTTAAGTTCCTTAATAAGGGTTCAAACAAGGGATGTGAGAACAGGTTGAAGGTGAAAAGAGGGTTGAGAGCTGGGTGTAAAAGTAATGGGACTTGAGCCATCAAGGGATAGATAGTTGGCTAGAGATTGGATGGTTTCAGTAAAGAAATTGTTAAAGGTATTGGCAGCTTCTTCTGGACTATTGTGGTTAGTGCCTGAGGGGATAGGGGTGGTGGATTCTCCAGGGTGCAGTAGTTTATTGATACCTGCCCAGAACATTTGAGGTTTGTTTTGATGGGTTAACTGTAGTTGGTAGTAATAGTTTTTTTAATCTGACACAATGGATTTTTTTGTGTCATTCCTTAGCTGTCTATATTTAATTTGATCTGCAGGGTTTTTTGTGGTACGCCACTTGGCCCATACCTTATTCCTGAGTAGGATTTTTTTGTCTGTTCTCTCTTGTGAGCCATGGGGCACTTTTTGTTTTAGTTCTAATTGAACGTGTTGGTGCATGGTAGTTTAGGATGGTTAGACATTTAGTATCAAGTGTGTTACTGCTTCCTGCAGGGGCAGGTGGTTTAGGACTGACCAATCACATAAACTTAGTTCATTTTGGAAGTTATTAGGGTTGAAGTTGTTTTTGTTCCTCACTGTCTTTATAGGTGGATTGGTTAAGAATGTCAGCCTTATGCCCAATTATAAAGGTAAGAAAGTGGTCACTTATAACGTCAGGGAAAGTCTCAGTCTTGTGTATTTCAGGATGACTGTTAATGAAAATCCAGTCTAAGGTACTTTCTTTGTTGTTGGGTTTGTTGATCCTGGTGAGGGAGGTTGTGGTCTGAGTAAACCCATGTAGGCCAACATGGATAGTAGTGTGTTCAGAGGAACAGCTGTTCCAATCGATGTTAGTCGCCAAGGACTATGGTTTCTTGGGGGTAGTTAGTTGACAACCAATATAGGTTGTCCTCAAGGGTGTTAATGTCGTTACTTGGAGGTATATAGACACAGATGATATATATATCACTGTCAGAATCTAAAACAACTAGGCTGGCTTGAATTACCTCACCTATTACAATTTAACCAACTTATAATCGCCCACAAAGCCCTGTACCAACCCAACAACACCCCAATTCTCTCTACCTTCATAAGACCATACAATAACTTGAGGAATCTGCGCTCTGCTAACAAAATGTTGATTCATACTTGCTTATCAAATAACTTAGCAGGTGATTCCATAGTCTCTAATTCAGTTGGTAAAATATGGAATCAATTACCACAAGAACTGACAACCCTAATCTCTCTCTCGCTATTTAAAACTAACCTAAAACTTTTCTTCGCTAACCACTGGTTATGCTCTTGTACCAATCCTGACTAACTTTTTTTTTTCTCTAATTATCTGATACCCTCAAAACACATTTTTCTTAACCACAGCCCTGCATTTATCATTCTTTATACTAGCCTTCCTTCTTGATTTCTAACACTGTCACTCACAAGTACTACTTAATCATTCTTAACTCTCCCACTCATTTTTTTTCCTACTCCTTTTTTAAATATTGTTAAACTACGATGAATTTATTTCTTACTAATGCCTTTTCTAATTTTTGTATTAAATATTACTGTAAGTTTTTGTAGTATGTTTTACACTGTTTTTACTATGTTTTTTTTAACTGGAGCTTTTCTCCTCGGGCCTCCACTAAAAATGGACATGTATCCAGTTGGACTAGCCCGGTCAACAAATGTAAAATAAATAAATAAATAAATATGCATTTACGTTTATTGATTTGTATCTTAGTAACATGTATTTCAGCATTACTGACGGGGTGGTTGAGAGATTTTCGTGGTCACCTGTAGGCCAGATTTATGTAGGCAGCAACCCCCCCTTCCTAGCTTTGCGGTCAAATCGTAATATATTGTAACTGGGTGGTATTACTTAGTGTTGGTTTTAGCCATGTTTCGGTGAGACATAATTTATCTAAAGAGTGAACATCTAAGAGGGCATGCAGGTTGGGAACCTTATTATTTATACTTCTAATGTTCAGGTGGTCGGTCTATTTAGGGTTTGTAAGTTAGAGGGAATAGTACTGTTAGGGACTGGGTTGTTGGTAGTGGTTGGTCCAGGGTTTGGATGAATGTCTACATCTATTATGAGGTTGTGTTGTATTCTAAATATAAGTGTTTTGAGTTTACTTAATAGTTTCTGGTACTTCCTGGCTTTTGGGTTTGCATTTTACTACATAGTACACAAATCTGCTTTACTATATAGCATGTAGTTTATATCATGAAATATTTTATGCAAAAATTGTTACTTGCTTATTTGTTACTTTTTCCTTTTAGTGTTCTTCTAAACATCAGTGCCTTACAGTCCACCAAGTTTAACAAAGTCAACAAAAGACCAGTCTCTCAGCCACTTTTTATAGCACAAATGCAATTGTTGGTTTATAATATTGTATTTAGTCACTTAATTTCTTTTTTGCTGGTTTTCTTCCTGTTTATCTCCATCTTCCAACACCAGACTTTGGTTCAAGTCCAAAGTACTCCCAGTTCATCTAGTCAACTCCTGTGCTTTTTTGCTGTGTCACTAGCTTTTTCCTTTGGAACATTGGAAAAGGTTTCACTGGCAAAGTAGACAGTAGTCTGATGTTTGAACAACACTTAGCCAAGATAGGAAGAAAATCATTCTATCACCCAACTCATTAGCAAGGGTATGGCATCTGGGTCCAAGGAAGTAACAGTATCAGCTCTATTCAGCCCTTATCACACCCAGTATGGTGCCCTCTTTGGCATGTACCTAACCAGGCACTTGCAGCAGTTCAAACACCCTCAAAGGTTCCACACCAGGAGAAGCCAGGGTATGAATACCCTTAACTACACAGATTGCTTTAAGGTCCTGTCTCTGTACTCGGTCTCCTATAGAGTACTGAAAGACACTCTGTGCCTAACATATAAGGTATCCTCATATCTAGCTCTGATGGATCTCTTGCACGTCCACAAGACAAACCACACCAGAAACACTAGATCCAAGGACCTGAACTTTGTCTGCAACATAAATAGAACCTACTGGCGGGACCGTTATATGTGTCAAAGGATCCCCTCTCTATGGAATAATCTCCCCATCTATGTGAAGCAGAGTTCATCATTGACCCTGTACAAAGGAATCCTTGATCATTGTATGGGAAATTGAAAATTTACCCCCTGTCTGGTCCCCATGTCTCTGGGCAGAGATCAACAGAAAGTAAATTAATCACCAACTAACATACTCCTCCACATACATAATAACCCTTGGCTACCTCTTTACTAACATACTCCACCATATAGGTGTCGAAGGAACTCTAGGCCAAAACTGGGTTGGTTTGCAAAGCTATGCTTGTAAAGACCCTGGTGGTGGATAACCTAGTATGAGCGTATGAAACTATAACTAAACCAAGAACCACACTGTTCAAAGGACATCTTTTCCCAATTCTTTTCATTAAATTTGTTTTTTTTGGGGTTCTGCCACCCAAGTACTAAAGCAGTAACTTTTTAAACATAGGCTGGTTTGAGTAATGGAAATACCTTTTTTTCTACGCCATATGCCTTCATAATTTAATTTTTCAAAATTGCTTATGTTTGTTTTTTTTAATATCTAAAGTGCAAGATCTCCTGCCATCATCAAAATCTGACTTTTACCTGATAAAATTTCCTTTACTAATTCTTCCACAGATTTATTTTTTTTATTTTATTTATCCTTTGTTGACAGTGTTAGGACCACTAATCTACTATCCCCCTATCTGGGGACACCCAAAGTGGTATTGATAGTACTAGGCAAATTTGGCCAGGGCATTGGGGAACTTCCTGTACTGTTTCCACTAGGTGTCCTGGGATGTTTTATGTCCACCTGAGCTACCACTAATTCAAGAAGATGGGGCTCCAGTTTAACATCTCATCTGACAGGCAACACACTGAGGAATGCAGAACCATCAGTCAGTTTACTTGGTGTGGGAATAGAACCCACAGTCTTCTGCACGAGAGGCAAGTGTGCTACCTGTTGTGCCACTGACAGTGGTAATACTAACATTTCTTATTGTACTTCCCTTAACTTCATAAATTTACTGTAGTAATACCTCATCCATAATTCTTTCAAATTGCTTTGGTAACATCTTCATATTGTATAATCCATAACATTTAAGACATAGGACACTCTTTTTGTATATGTTATCTCCAGTTTTCAAAATAAACTTCAGAACATCTTGGCAGTTGCCTTCATTGCAAATCCATATTTCCTTTGCTCATTTAGGATGTTAAGTTTAGAAAAAAAAAAGTATACCCTCTTTCATGTAATCCTGGAATTGCATCTACACTCACCTGCTTCACCATGTCTTTTAATTCCTGCAGTCAAGTTTTTTTTTACCAAAAATTCCAGTGAACTTAGTATTTTTTAATTGCTGTTCATGTGTATTACCTTGCTCTCCTTCCATATACATTTTTGACCCAATCTTTTAATAGTTTAGTGATTTCCTGTTTATAGTTTTCTTTACCAGAATCCTCTTTCAGTACATCAGTTAAGTATTGAAACATGTTTAATGATTAAAATTGAGATTTTTTTCTTTCTTCACAAGTTTGACCAAAAAGGTGATACTATAAAGTTATTGTCTTCATGCATCCTCCTTTTGTCTTGTAAAAATCGTACATTATATAATGTTTGCACAATATTCATTTATTCTAAATTAATCTAATACTTATCTTTCCCTTATCGTCTGTCTTTTGGGTAGTGGTTATATAGTACATACAGTATATCTGTATCTTTGACACTGTTCTTCATGGAGTTGTTATTGGATGACTTGTAAATCTGAATACAAATCCTTATGATATGTAGTGGATAGCTAAATGATTGACATGTACTGTTACAGGTGCTGGTTCTAAAAGTGAAAAAAAAAAGTTGCCAATGGTGTACTACAGTGCTCGGTGTTGGGCAGTGTCCTATTTGGCATCTGTTTTTCTGACCTTCAGGCCCCACCACTCTTGGCCTACATTTAACAAAGTCTTCAGATAACTGTAAATTGAGTGGTGGCGGTGATCGATCTTGTACTGAATCACAATTACAATAACATGAGAAACACAAAAAAGTCCAAACCCAGAAAAAAATGAATGGAGGAAATGACCAAGAGCATTGCACCAAAGATAAAAAATCCATCAAACTTATTCCACAATGATGAGAGTTTAGCGCTTTCGTCAAAAGTACATTACATTGATTTCTTCAGAAGAAGTCAATGTAATGTACTTTTGACGAAAGCGCTAAACTCTCATCGTTGTGGAATAAATTTGTTGGATTTTTTACCTTTGGTGCAGTGCTCTTGGTCATTACCTTCATTCAGTTTTTTCTCAATTACTCTAACATGGTTTAGACCAAGTTAACAATTTGTGCAAGGGTAATGCTGACAAATTAAATGTGAAAAAATTGTAATATTTTTAATTTTAGTAAACAAAATGCTTAAAAAAATTTCATATACCATATAGATGACACACCACTCCAGTCAGTGTTGAGGAATATAGGCACTCTTGCTGATAGTTGCCTATTATATAGATGACACACCACTCCAGTCAGTGTTGAGGAATATAGGCACTCTTGCTAATAGTTGCCTATTGTTTAACCATCATGTCTCCACAGTAGTTCAAAAAGCCTTTTATCTGACTAATCTAATTTCCATAGACATTTCTACTAGATCCAAAGACAACTTAATTCCCCTTTGCTTGTATCTCATCAGTCCACTTATCAAATGTAATGCACAGTCTGGTATCATTTTGTCTACTCGACTAGAGACCCCGGAGATACATGACTAAAAAGATTACTAGCCTCCAAAATGAACCTATGAACTAGCCTCCAAATTCTTGGTCATTAGGATGTACTGGCAGGCCCTGCCTCTCTACTGAGTTTCTAATAGATTTCTCTATGGAGATGTGCGTCTAGCTTTTTGAACCATGAAAGAAACAACCCCAGTTTGACTTCCTACTCCTTCGAAGAACAGTTGGTATTTCAGATACCCAGTTAAAGTAACTGAGCCTTCATGGGCAGATGAGTCACGCTGACATTATAGATTTATATCCCAATATATCCCTGACCTCTTGAACTAACTTTCAGTACATGTCAACATAGAATCCTTCCCACCTAATTCTAGTTAACTGAATAGGCAGTCTGTAATTCTACCCTGGTCTGTCTTGTTTTGTCACCTTGATTCTAGAGGGAACCTTTGAATGTAGGTTTTTAACTAGGCTTGGTAATGGTTTTTACAGACTGTCGAGTATGTACTGTTGAACCTATATAATGCCTTTACTTTTTTATTGTAATGACACGCTTTTTAAGCAGATGTCAGAAAGCAACAAACTGATTTAAATCAGATCAGTGCAGTATAGTCAGAATAGCTGTTAGTTACAACTACAGTGAACTCTCAGTTAACTGGCACCCATAGGGATTGATAGATGCCGGATAACTGCAGTTTCTGGTTGCTTGAGAGTTACTATTAAAAGTAGGCCTGACTAATACTGTACCGTATACTATTGGTTTGATTTGACTTGTTCTCAGGTTGGGAAGAGAGTGAATTTATTCCTGTCTTCCTTTTTCAAACTCTAAAAACATGAGGTATTTTTCTGCGTGGGGGTGGGGGCAAAGTGCAACACATCAAAATTGTACTGTATTTCTTCGATATATTTTTGCCGGTTGCTTGAGTTCCAGTTAACTGAGAGTTTACTGTAGAGGTCTGTTAAGGTGTGCTGCAAGAAAAAATAGCTATGTCCTCCATTCAGTATAAACAGTTAATTTCTGGTCAAGTTGTCAATTAAAAAGAAACTTGTACTCTCACAACACAAAACAGTCCTTGTTTGCTTTTTTTCACGTAATTCCCATTCTTTCCATAGGGGACTTCTTAATTAGGAAAAAAAACATCAGTTAGTACAGTAAGAATTCACCTTAAGAGGTACATGGTACCCAATTGGCCAGTGCTTTTTTTTTTTCAATTTTGGATTTTCGGTGGCCATCTCCAGGTTTTGTACCTCCTTCGTCATCTTGAGAACCTCTTCATTTTAGGTGAAGTTCTCCGTTTCCATTTTCTTGTAATTTTTTTTTTTTTTTTTTTTTTTTTTTTTTTTTTTTTTATATAGAGTTTAACAATTACTTTAGATATCGGTTTGGTTTATTTCTGTTTTACCATCATTAACCTACATAATTTTTTCAGCAGTCTAGTCAGTACTTCTCTGACTTTGCACTGAGTCAGCCGCTAGTTCATAGAGAGGGGGGCCCCCTTTTGAGCACTTTTACCCCTATAAATCAAGAATCCATTTTTGTTTTTTTTATTTTTTTGGTTCTTGAATTTTATAGTTTGAGAATTTGTTTGCTCCTTTTTGTCCTGCTCTTCCTGTTGCCTGGCTTTTGCTTTTTGGAGGCGACTTCATTTGGAAGAATGTCAGAGTTGTAGGCTCTTTCTGGTGATCATCTTTTGCTTAGCAAGCTGTATTTTCTTGAATTCCTATTTCTGTAGAGCACACTAAACAGTGCTCTTCAAACAAATATGTTTAAGAAGTCTCTGTTTACTACCATTCAGAGTCTTTGACAAAGGGTCCTTTTTAAAAGGGAAGGGGTTGAATCCCATCATTGCATTTGTTCTCTTTGCTAAGAGAGCAGAGTTTGGTGTGGATTTGCATTCTGCTTTATATCTTGACTGATGGCATTCACTGTCTTCAGGGCTGCATTGGTTGAAATTCACAAGTGTGTTTCATTGGACCGAGAGTTGTCACTGTCTGGGCAGCATACCTCTCAACCTCTTAGAGCACCAAATCTGGACAAAGCCACAAGTGATGGGGGGACAAAGGCTCAAATATATGGACACTTTTTAAATACTGCTCTTAGAAACTTAAAAGTTGATAGAATAACACCTTTTGCATTAGCATGATTTTTCTGAAAGATATGAAGTTTGAAATTCAAATTTCTGCCATTATTTTCTGACTTCAGGCCTCAGTGATTTGTCAGAATACCACAATTTTATGAGAAACGGACCAAAAATATAAGGCAAAAATCTGGATAGTTGAGAGGTATACTGGGCAGTCACTGCTAATTCTATTGTTTTAGGAGTCTATCCCTTATCACCATACCCTAGAGTGGTGTACCGTTCACACCATTTTGGACGCTGGCATGTAGGGGAGTTGTTCTACTGACTACATTACAGGTTTTGATGATGCATTATTTTCTGTTGATGGGGACCTCGCATGAGGCTGTCACTACTTTGTGAGATTACGTCAGCTTTCTTGATTGTCAGACATTCTCCAGTGAGTCTCAGCCCCTTTATTCTGTGTCAGTAACAAATTGGCCATCTGACCTTAGTTGGAGATGACAGGAGGGAGCCATCATCCAGACAAGCATGAAGGTAGTTTTGTGTTTCATCCATCTCTGGACAAGCAGCCTTCCTGCAGCCAATCCCTCACAGACTGGGCTGTCAGCATAAGAGACTCACAGGACACAGTCTGTGGCCATCAGCCCTCTCCTTGCCTTTGCCTATTGCTGGCAGTTTTCTTGAACTACCCACCCTTAATGCTAGTGGAAGTTCTCATTAACACAGACTGCCCCTATATTTCTTATAGTCCACAATGCCACACCCAGGTGGCTGATACAAACACCTGCATCACAGTGGGGCATTGCATATGTATGCTGCCACACATGGGCTAATGAAGGCAAACATTACCAGCTTGGCAAAGCCAAGCCCAACTGCCTAGTCCTGTCTGCTTCATTGTTGTGCATTGATCTGCTTGCCTGGTGGAGGTCTGCCAGCTGGAACCACTTCTCTTTCCCAAAGGATGGTGATCCAGCTTTACTTTTTTACTTCCACCCCCAACCTGGTTCTTCTGTTGCCAAAGACTAGGCTAGGGACATCTAGGACATAATCAAGGCTTCATCCCTTTATACCACAGAACCAGGAATCATTTCCTTAGATTTTTCACACGTTCCCAAGTTTAAGAAGGAAAGACATAGATTCTCTGTCATATCCACAAAACATGTAGATGTTCTTCGTGTTTCACTGTTAATCACCTGTGGGTTATCTCTGCTGTGGTAGCCCATGGCCGGCCCAAGTGCAAGAGTCCATGTTTTTCTGTGTTGGCTGCAGTTGCCTGTAGTCTGACATCAGGTTGTCAGTGCTATAAAGCAAAGCAGCCGATGTCATTGCATCACTCTTTCTTGTCGTGGAGCCCGTAGCAGAAGCAGTTTGCACGAGTGCCGGTCGGTCGCTACCTGAGTTAGAATTTCAGCTGAAAATGTCTAAAGCTAAGTACCCCATTTGGGACTCTTTTTTTTTTTTTCTTGCACTAACCGATGTCCGAAAAAGTTAACAATTGTCTCACCTGCGGAAAGCAGATGTCACACAGAGACTTCCATTCTTACTGAGTCACTTGTTTAGGCCCAGACCATGACGTCCCCCTTTGCCAGTTCTGTGCCCTCTTTAATGCGAAAACCATTCACCGCAGAGCTCTTTTTGTAGACAGTTATTTTCTTGTTCCGTTTTCGCATTCTGTTATGGCGTCCATCAGCCAACAATCCATGGACATTCCAAAAAAAAGCAGGGATAAGGCTAGAGACAGACCACACAAGGCTAAGCCTTCCGACGACGCTACCGCTAAGCAGGTCATCGGTTTTACGGAATTCAGTGAAGTGCTTTCGCAGCCCCTGATGCCCGATTCGATATTTATTTATTTATTTTACATTTATTGACCAGGCTAGTCTAACTGGATACATGTCCATTTTCAGCAGAGGCCTGGGGAGATGAGCTCCGCTTGAAAAGATTAACAAAAAGATAAACATAACATGGTTAACATATCAATGCATGTACAAAAAGTAATAGATTATTACACGTTGTTGCCTCACAGTAAGACGCTGTCTGGTTCAATTCTCAGCTAGAGCGTCTTCTGCGTGGAGACTTGCGTAAATGGGCGTACCTTCGTTGAAGGTTGTGCGTCAGGCCTGGCAAGCCGGTACATAAAAATCAACTGCCAATCATTAGCTGACCGGAGTTCCGCTGTGGCGACCCCAAACCGGAAAAGCCGAAAGACACAAATTTCAATCGTTGAATACAAGAATTATTACAGAACATTATATAAATTTGCTAGAAACTCTATTCTCAAGGAAGAAAAACATTTTTTTTTTTTTTTTTTGTGGATAAAGTAAGGAACAGATTTAGATTAGTCCATGAAAGTAGAGGTATTGGTTGAAAAATACTAGGTCAGCAGTGATGATGATAGCAATGCCATTTAGATTAGTCTGGGTTTATACAGGGGCATAACCAGTGTGTTTTAAGGTAAAGTTTCAATTTTTGTTTAAATAGTGTTAAAGAGGACAGAGATGTCAGTTCATTTGGAAGTTAGTTCCAGTATTTTCCAACAGCATTAGAGAACAGAGAGTCACCAGAGATATTGTTGGATATACTTGTGGATACTAGTAATTTCTTGGGTGAGCGTAAGTTAAGGTTTTTATATGGGGTAAAAAGGTTTGATAGTATTGGAGTTTTAGTTGGTTGGAAGAAAGTTTTATGGGCAATAAGTTGGTTATAATGGATTTGGTTTTGTAGCTCAAGCCAGCCTAGTTGTTTCAGATTATGACAGTGGTGGGTTCTGAAAGAGGAGGCTGTGGCAAATCTAGCTATGTTATTATAAGAGTTTGACAGTTTGTTGAGGGTGTTTTTAGTCAGATTTGTATATATGGATGAAGCATAGAGGAGTGTGGAGATTAAATGGGTAAAGGCAATAGAATTTCTGGCTTGTGGCGTAAGGAATGGCTTTATCCTATACAGGGAGCCCAGTTACCGGTTTACAGTTTCTATAGTATTGTTAATGTGAGTTTCATAGGTAAGGTTATCTATTGGTATACCTAGAAGTTTAGTGGTTGCGTCTGGAGATATAATGATACCGTTATTGGATAGGACTGAGAAGTTAATTGATCTGGACTTGCGGGTGGGTGTAAAGAGCAATAGTTTTGTCTTTTTGGGGTTCAGGAGGAGGCAACGTTGTGAAAAAACAGTTTTCTACTACAGTAAACATTTTCTGGGTTAAGGACTGTAGTTCAGATGAAGATTTAGCTGAGCAGATGATTGTAGAATCCTCTGCATATTGAATACAGGTAGCTTGAGTAATTGCTAGGTGAAGGTCATTTATATAGATTGAGAATAGGAGGGGACCAAGAATTGAGCCCTGAGGGACTCCTAGTGTAACAGGGAGATGTAAAGATAGGTTATTGTACCAAAGCACTGCTTGTCTGTTGTTGAGGTACAATTGGAACCATTGAATAACCAGTGAATCTAGGGAAAGAGATATTAGTACATTTATAAGTAAATGGTGGTTGACCATATCAAAAGCTTTGGAAAGGTCAATAAAGAGTGCTGAGGAGAGGGTGTTATTTTTGTTATGATTGAAACTATCAGAGAAGGATAGAAGAGCAGTGGTAGTACTATGAAATTGTCTGAAGCCATGTTGGCAATTTGCAAGTAGATTGTTTTGCAATAAGTGATCTAGTAGTTGTTTATGGATACATCTTTCCATTATTTTAGCTAAAGGAGAAAGTAATGGTATTGGACGGTAGTTGGAGTATTCGTTAGAATTGCCACCTTTGTGTAGGGGGATGATGTGTGAGATTTTCCAGATGGAAGGAATATTTCCCTCTTGTAAGGTTCTGTATATCAGGATTGATATTGTGTAGGCTATAGCTTTGGCAGCTTTTTGGAGATATTCTACTGGTAGTTTATCGGCTGATGGGGTTGATGGTTTAAGTTTTTGTAGAAGATTACAGATAAGATGAGTTGGGACTGGTTGCCAGTGGAATATGGGGAGTGAATTTGTTACAGAATTTGGGTGACTAGAATTCTGAGTTATTTGATTGGCCAGTGATTGGATGGCCTCTGTGAAGAAGGTATTAAAGGCATTTGCTGTTTGTTTGGGATCTTTAGGGTTGGCTCCTGTAGGGGGTGGTGTGGTGGAGTGACCAGGGTGAAGAAGTTTGTTAATACTGGCCCAGAACTTTTGTGGATTCCTTTGGTTTGTTTGCTGGAGATGACAGTAAAAGTTTTTTTTGTCCAAGAGAATGGCTTTTTTGTATCATTTCTCATTTGTTTAAATTTAAGTTGGTCTGTGGGTTGCTTAGTAGATCTCCATAGAGCCCAGACTTTGTTTCTAAGTAGGATTTTCTGTCTGGTTTCCTTAGTGAGCCATGGGGCTGGCTTATACTTAGTTCTGATAGTACGCTTAGGTCCATGATAGTCTAGGATTGTTAATAATTTTGAATTAAAGTAATTCACTGCATTGTCTGGAGGGAGGTGTTTAATGGGTGTCCAATCACATGCTCTGAGTTCACTTTGGAAATAGTCAGGATTAAAGTTTTTATTGGTTCTAATTGTTCTAAGTGTGGTTGGGTTAGGAGTAGTTATCTTATGCCTAATGATATAAATGAGTGAGTGGTCACTTACATCTGCAGGAAGGGTTCCAGCCTTATACATTTGCTGGTGATTGTTTGAGTATCCAATCTAATATACTGTCTTTATTATTGGGTTTGTTAATTCTGGTTGGGAAGTTGATCATTTGTGGAAATCCATGTAGGTTAATATGTGAAGTTGGCTGATTATGTTTGCAGGTTTTCCAATCAATATTAGTCACCTAGAATTATAGTCTCTTGAGGGAAAGATGAAGATAATCCAGCAAGGGTTTCTTCAAGGATACAAGTATTATTACCAGGAGGTAGGTAGATGCAGATGATGATTATTGATTTACTGGTGTTAAGTTGAAGTTTGGTGGCAAGAATTTCTACATTATTATGAGGAGTTGGATGGAAGTCTAGTGTGGAGATTTGTAACCCTTTTTTAGAGAGTATAGCAACTCCCCCTCCCTTTTTGATTTTGCGGTCTACTCTTAGGATATTGTAACCAGGTGGTAAGATTTCATTATCAGCAGTTAAAGGTTTTAACCATGTTTCTGACAAACATAGTATGTCAAAAGAGTGGACATTCAGGAGAGCATGGAGGTAGGTAGCTTTGTTATTTAAGCTACATATATTAAGGTGAGCTATAGAAAGTGAATTAGGAAGCCTGTGTGTGGGATAAGATTTGAGTGATTGGGGCTTTGGAGTTCAGTATTATCAGAGTGTTTTGGGTCAGGGTTGGGGTGGATGTCACCACTGGTAAGTAGTTGAGGTTTTGGACAAGGGTAATGGAGTACATTAAGTTGGTTGAATTATTTTCTAGGTTTTAGGTGGACATATTTAATATGGGTTAATTTCTGATACTATGGAAGTATGTAGGTAGGAAGAGATGTGATATTTATATGTGTTTGGCATGTTGGTGGTATAATACTTGTTTGCTTGTTAGGGTAGTAGAATTGTAAGTAATTAGAGTGTTCATAGAAGGTTAGTAGGTAAGATGCCGTTAAGAAAGGTAAAAGGGTGATAATGAGGAGTAGTAGTTGAATATGTGGAGGGGAAGCTGGTGTTTGCATCTTGAGTGATTTGAGGTAAAGGTGTAGTTATTAAGGGGAGGAGTTAGGATAGATCCAGTTAGTGAGAAGTAGTTGGTTTTGGTCAGGTGATTAAAGTAGGTGTAGGATATGATTGGCTTTGAGAGAGAAAGGGGTGTGGTTTGGAAGTATAAGTCTAGGTGTACTGGGGGTTGGTGGGAATTGGAGGTAGGGTAGGGGAGCGGAGTGAGCTGGTAGGGGAGCGGAGTGGTGCAGACCAAGGACAAGAGAGAGACTGGGAAGACAATCAGTGAAAGTGGAATGGAGAATCCAGGTAGGTAGTCTGAAGGTAAGGGACAAAAAGTTGCTGGAGGGGGAGAAGGTCAGGATGGCAATACAGTTGATAGTGGGATATTTAGAGTGTGGGAGAAACATGTAAGTAGTTGGTTAAAGCACTTTGCTGCTAGTTGAGAATACAGCTAGCAGATTAGTGGACGATTGCTGCCATCTAGTGGGAGAACACTATGATAGCAGCAGAGATACCTCGATGAGAAAAAGAAGTGGGGCAGAGAGAGAAGAAAAATGGACAAAGTGGGGAAAAACTAGGGCCTAGGTTAAGGATTGAAATAGAAGGAGCAAAGTAGTAGAGTAAGGCTGCTGGTAGTCCTGGCTGGAGTAAACTTAGATATTATATACCATGATCTGGGGTAAAAACTAGTTAAAATTACAGGAGGTAATGAACAGATGCTACATACTTTGCAATGCTTATCTTGGTTCCTTAAATAATACGACACAGTAGTTGGTTTAGGTTCTTCCCTGTGCTGAGGTTGGTGTGTTTGTGAAGATTAACTTTAATTATTTGTATAATTCTAGTTTGTGAGTAGCCAGCTGGTCGGGATTGCAGGGGAGTACACAGCTGACAAGGTGGAAGAAAGCTGAGTAAGATAGAGAGAGAAAAAAATTATTATGGGATAACTACTATAATTATACAGGAATTAACTTATGCATTATTAAAAACATCCAGATTGCAAGGACAAACAGTGCAGTATTCAACAAACAGAGATAGAACAAGCAGTAAAAAGCAGACTATGCACATGAAATCCAGTTTTAGGAACCTAGTGTGTTCAGCTAAGTAAGCCTTAACGCTAGTACAGTGTTAACAGTGCTAAAACCTAAGAATGGCTGTAAAATAAACAGTCATCCGTTAAAAATGATGCAGTTAAAGTCAGGTTATAAGAACCTAATTTATTCCGCTAACAAAGCCTTAACAACGCTAATACAGTGTTGACATTACCATAAACCTAAGAAATGGCTATGCTATTGGAACATTAAAATGACCCTTTTCTTGTAATTAAATAAACATCATTCTATGTCTAAACGTATCACAGTTTAATAATTAAATACAAGGATAAGTCAAATACTAGCTTTTGGATTGGGAGCAGGTGAACTAGAAAGGATAAATAATAATGTGTTAGTCCATCCTTCAAGCCTGAGTTGACTGAAAATGTTTTTCCCATTCTGCGCTCCTGAGGCAGGAAAAAAGGCACGAAGGTAATCTTTATGGGTACAGACAGTGCTTTACTCGTTCCGCAATATAGAGGCAAAATAACGCATTGGTAAGAGGTATTAAATCTTGAAAGTGCACCGAAGCACATATATTAATGAAACCAGTAGAATGGCAAGTAGCTTTGTATTGAACTACTGTAGTCAAGTATATTGGAGGGGAATTGAATATGAATCTACCCTTATTCGCGCTTCTGATGTAGGAGAAAAAAGGTGCGAAGGTAATCTCAATAAGTGGAATGGCAAGTAGCGCTATAACAAACTACTACAGTCAAGTATGTTGGAGGGGAACTGAATATGAATCTACCCTTATTCGTGCTTCTGATGTAGGAGAAAAAAGGCGCAAAGGTAATCTCAACGGGTAGTAAATAATGCGGTACTCGTTTCGTGCTACAGAGGCAGAGAAACGCAATGGTGAGCGGTATAGTACTCATAAAAGTGCACCAAAGCACATAACCTAATGGAATAATGGGCTAGCAAGAAGTGTTTGCGCAAGCTTCTTCATCCCAGTATGTCTAAGGGTAATAGAGAAGTTTTCCCGTTCAGCACTCCTGAAGGAGAAAAGGCGCGTGCAGCTGGGATAGGTTCAGCAAAAAGAAATTTATAACATTGACTGTGCTAATACAGTTAAGAGGTAGTTCAACAGATATTAGCTAATTGTAACCCTCTGACTCTACATCACAAACTAAAGAATAGCAGCAGTCTAAGACATAGACATCACCTAGCTACTACAAAATAATTGCTAAAAAAGCTGCAATTTACATACTACATAAATGCCAGTTAGAAACACCTTCATGATTGATACATAGCAAAACGCTAAGAAAACCGCATAGGAATGTTAACCACAGGCAATTCAAGGCTTATTATACAATAAGTGCGATGTAAGCAGTGACTGTTGAAAGAATCAGCAAAAAAACCTACACATACATCTGAGGCAAATAACCAAATACTACTACATACAGTAAGCATTCTTGCCTGGGACGTGCAGCAGCCTGGAGCAGGAATGATGGAATGAAGATGGCGTCGTAAGAAAAGGGTATATTTGAAAGTTTAGGAGCGGATATGGGATGTGGAGGGGGGTGGGGTAGGAAAGGTACGTGGAATGTAGAGGGGGTGGGGTAAGAAAGGTGCGTGGAGGTGGGAAGCAGAAAGGTATGCACAGGGAGTTATGAGATGACAATACAGAGATGTTCACTGATGAGAAAGGTGAACAAGTAAGTGGGAGAAAAACACCATATGAAAGACCAGTCTAACCAGGGAAGACAGGGGAAAGGAGAAGTACTAGTAGCAGGTATATATTTCACTCATAAAGGAGAGAGTGAAATGCTAGTTGTCTGAGGGGCAGACCAAGGACAAGAGAGAGACTGGGAAGACAATCCGTGAAAGTGGAATGGAGAATCCAGGTTGGTAGTCTGAAGGTAAGGGACAAAAGGTTGCTGGAGGGGGAGAAGGTCAGGATGGCAATACAGTGATAGTGGGATATTTAGAGTGTGGGAGAAACAGGTAAGTAGTTGGTAGAAGCATGTTGCTGCTAGTTGAGAATACAGCTAGCAGATTAGTGGGCGAGTGCTGCCATCTAGTGGGAGAACACTATGATAGCAGCAGAGATACCTCGATGAGAAGAAAAATGGACAAAGTGGGAAAAACTAGGGCCTAAGTTAAGGATTGAAATAGAAGGAGCAAAGTAGTAGAGTAAGGCTGCTGGTAGTCCTGGCTGGAGTAAGCTTAGATATTATATACCATGATCTGGGGTAAAAGCTAGTTAAAATTACAGGAGGTAATGAACAGATAGTACATACTTTGCAATGCTTATCTTGGTTCCTTAAATAATACGACACAGTAGTTGGTTTAGGTTCTTCCCTGTGCTGAGGTTGGTGTGTTTGTGAAGATTAACTTTAATTATTTGTATAATTCTAGTTCGTGGGTAGCCAGCTGGTCAGGATTGCAGGGGAGTACACAGCTGGCAAGGTGGAAGAAAGAGTAAGCGTTCTTGCCTTGGGACGTGCAGCAGCCTGGAGCAGGAATGATATCCTCTACCGAGACCCTTTTGGAGTCTGGTATGCCGCAGAAATCTTCATCTGCCGAGCCTTTGGCTGGTTCTGCGTCAGTTGGATTCGGAGCGGCGACTCAGGCTCCAGCTTCTGAGGAGGCGTTTCGAACTACCAAATCTAGACAAAAATCGACGTCTTCTCATCCAACTACCGTCTCTCTCAGACTGACAGATTCTCTCAGGCCTAGAAGCCAGGCCCCGCCTAGGAAATCTGCTTCTAGCCAGCATCTTGCTCTTGCTTTACCACCCCAAGCACAAATGCTTAAAATGGCGGAGTATCTCATTTCCCTTATCCGGAGTAGTCAGGCCACTACTTCTAAAAGGAAAAGGCACCCTTCTCCAGAAATTGACAGAACAAGATTCCGAGGAATCTGACTATTCAGATTTTGAAGAGGAACAGCAACATCTGACTGCATATGAGGATTCAGATGCAGAGGAATCCATCCTTTCTGCCACCCCTCCAGTGGACCTTTCCTTTGGAGAAATCCTTCACACCCTCAGGGAACATTTCCAATGGGAATCTCAGGACTTGCCCCAGTCTAAGAAAAAAATTAGTTTCTGGACCTGCCCCAGCACAGACCCCTGGCCACCCCCCCCCCCCATTTTAGAAGTGGTGGATGATGTTTTCCATGAATCCAGCTTAGCCCCTGATGCCCTCACAAATACCTTGTACAGAAATCCTGCTGCAGACCCAGAGGTCATTACACAGGGACCTAAAGGAGCAAAGACTAGTTCCGCCAAGAATCCTATTCCTTCTGACAAGGACTCCAGAGCTCTTGACAGATGGAGTAAAAACATATACACCTCTGCAACCTTAACTATCCGAGCACTCGGTTGTCAGTTCCATATGTTAAAATTTCAGCAGCACACTTTGGAACTATTAAGATCTCTCCCTTTCCTGACTGTGCCAATTTAAAAGAGCAGATTTACTGCACTCTGCTTGTCAAGTGGCCTAACCCTCATTACAATGTGGATATGATGCCCTAGAGGCCTCTAGCAGGGCAGCAGTGACAGGATCTGTCATTAGGAGACATGAATGGCTGAAGGAACAGCCTCTCCCTGAGCATGTCAAGTCTAAACTTATTGATGCACCCCAAGGTAAGGAGCACTTGTTTAGAATAAAAGCAGAAGAGGTGCTTAAAAAGATGGAAGACAAAGCAAAATCTATGCAAACAGTAAAAGATTTCTTTCAGGTTCAACCTCCCAGGTTCAGCAGTATCTTTCCCTCTAAGCACTGGTACTTCCCTGCACCTAGCAGACAGGGCCAAGGTAAGCCCCGCAGGGACAGATCATCCAGGCCCCTATCCCAGGCCCAGCAGAGAAGCAAACAGTGGACCCTTTCAGCCACAAAGGCAGGGAGCTCTAAGCAACCCTTCTATGGCAAAAACTTACAATGACTCCCCCCCCCCCCCCACCCACCCTCCCTTCCCTCACCAAAAACTAGGAGGAAGGCTGTCCCTCTTCAAAGAAAACTGGCTTTCTGCAACAAAGGACCAATGGGTCTTAAAGATCATTTTTCAGGGATACAGATTCTCTTTCAGCGAACTCCCAATTCCAAGAGGGTACCCAGACTTACCTCTAAATCAGTGGGCAGAGGCATTGAAACAGGACCAAACTCTCATATCCCACGGGCAGTAGAACCTGTCCCCTCACATCTAACAGGCAAAGGCTTTTATTCCAGACTATTCCTTGTTCCCAGAAAAGAGGGTACTTGGCACCCCATCCTGGATTTATCCATTCTAAACACCTCCCTGGTGATTCCCAGATTCAAAATGCTAACTTTGCAGCAGCTGCTGCCTATGCTAACAAAAAATGCCTGGCTTGTGACCCTAGACCTAAAAGATGCCTACCTCCACATCCCCATAAGGGAGTTCTGCAGGAAATTCCTGCGCTTCAGAGCAGGATCACAACACTTTCAGTTCTGTGCGCTGCCCTTTGGTTTATCTGCTGCTCCCAGAGTATTCACCAAATGCTTAGCCCCAGCCATAGCATTTTGCAGACAGAGAACTATACAGATTTACCCTTACCTAGATGACTACCTCATTCAGGCAGAGTGCAACGAAAAGCTGCTCCAGGACCTTCTCTTTGTCAAATCCCTCTTAACCTCCCTAGGGTTCAGCATCAATGAGAAGAAATCAAAGCACACTCCCACCAAAAAGATCATTTTCTTGGGAGCTCTGCTAGACACAGCATCGCAAATGGCCTTCCTATCCCCAGAAAAGCAGAGCTTCCTGCCTCTCTACTTTACCCAGCTGGCTTCCAGATGTCACCTCACCACAAGGAAGTTCCTGCAATTCCTAGGATACATGGCATCTTGCATCCTTCTAATTCCCCCTGGCCAGGCTTCACATGAGAAAACTTCAGTGGTATCTAAAGAACCTTTTGTGCCAGTACTCTGTCTCTAGATACCTCTCTCCCTCTGATCCCATGTATATGGGCCGAGTTTCTCTGGTGGGCAGGGGTCTGTGCCAAGAACAAGGGTCTTCCCTTCATCCTCTGCCCTACCGGCCAGACCATCACCACCGACGCCTCAGACATTAGACATTGCTTGGGGCGCTCACCTACCAGGCAGGTGCACCCAAGGTCTTTGGGATGCCTAGCACCAATTACACGTCAGTCAGAAAGAAATGATGGCAGTACAAAAGGTTCTGACATCCTTTAAACCCATTCTCAGGCCAGGGATTCTCCTTATAAAAACTGACAACACCACAGTAATGTGGTATATCAACAAACAGGGGGGGACCCAATCTTACCCTCTGTGCAGGCTAGCCATGAGCCTCTGGCTGACAGCTGACTCCATGGGTCTCCACCTAATTGCCCAATACCTACCAGGGTCAACAACACCCTGGCAGACCACCTAAGCAGAAACTTACTGGACCCCCTCGAATGGCAACTCCACAGGGAAATCTTTTTGCAAATCACTCAGGAGTGGGGGACTCCGGAGGTGGATCTCTTTGCCTCGCATCTCAACCACCAGCTGCAAAAGTTCTGTACCAGGTAGTATCACCTCCTAGCGTGGAAGGTGGATGCCTTGACCTTCCCCTGGAACTTCCTCTTTGTGTACACATTCCCTCCTTTGACCCTTATTCCCAAGGTATTATTTAAAATAAGGGAGGAGAGACCAAAGGCCATCCTCATTGCTCCAGATTAGCCCAGACAGCATTGGGTACCCCTTACTGCGCAGCCTGACCTTACAGCCCCCCAAGCAGCTTCCCCTGCTCTCAGACCTCTTGATCTAGGTGAGAGGGAAAATACTGCACCCAGACTTGCAAACTCTCAATCTTTCAGCATGGCTTATACCTTAAAAGCTAACAAGGAGTCCCCTGTTAAGCAAACCAGTCCTAGACATTCTCACAGAGGCCAGAAGGCCCTGCACAAGTAAATCTTATGCAGGGAAATGGAAAAGATTCTGCTCCTGGAGCCAGTCCAGAGGGGCCAGTACCTCTCATCCTTCCATTCCTCTTATCTTGGATTACCTAACCGAGTTGCTCAAAAGTGGCCTCTTCTTCTCTTCTATTAAAATCCATGCCTCAACCATTTCAGCCCATTATGATTCAGACCTACCCCTCTTCTCTCTTCCTTTGATTAAACAATTCCTCAGAGGGGCTTCTAATATCAGATCTCCCAGAAGGCCTCCCATGCCAGCCTGGGACCTGAATTATGTTTTAAAAAACTAACCTTACCTCCTTTCGAACCTATTAGTTCAACAGAATTGAAATACCTCTCCTGGAAGACTGCCTTCCTACTAGCTATCACCTCAGCCAGAAGGGTTTCAGAACTTCAGGCACTCATGGCTGTTGAGCCCTTCATCATTTTCCATGCAGACAGGGTCTCCCTGAGGACTAACCCCTCCTTTATGCCCAAGGCGGTGTCTGATGTGACCCTCAACCAGGCCATACACCTACCCACCTTCTTTCCCAACCCTCAAAAAAGACAAGAAGGTGTACACTTCCTCCACTTTGGCCTTCAGAGCCATTAACTAACAAACTCACATGACCAAGTATGCCCTGGACTTAGTATCCCAAGCCACCTCTATGCTGGCTTCAATTCCTGACAGTCCCATTAAAACGGATATTTCCTCCGAATTATCCTTAGCACTACAAGTGACTAGACATTCCATAAGATGCAGCTACGATGCGGCAGAAGCTTCTGCTCGCTCTGCAGCATCAGCGTCTGTCCTTAGAAGATATTCCTGGCTTAGACTACAGAATCTGCCAGAGGACTTCAAGTCCAAAATCTTGGATGCCCCCCCCCCCCGGATCAAAACTTCCTCTTTGGAAAGCAATCTGCAGACCTATTTAAGAATCTGCAAGAAAAAAAGCAAAGAATTACAGGGTATTAAACATCTCCTGGTATTCCCTATACACAAATTTTATAGGAACTACCCGGCTAAGACTTATTTTGTTAGGTGTAACCCACATTCTGTTGCCTCCTCCTCCTCCAGACCCAGAAGAGAAACTAGAAGACATTCCTCATCCAGGCCCACTGGCCCACCTCCTCAGCCTAGACGATGCTTTCAGGCCAGTGGAGGTTGTAATAATGCATGACTGCCTTGCCCATCTGCCCCTCTCAGCTCACCTTACCCCACTGCCTCCCCTTCTAGCAAAAAATCACCACAGACCATTGGGTATTGAACATTATTCAAAAAGGATACTTTCTATCCCGGAATCATATTCCCCCTTGGAAGGGCATTCCTTTTCCCCCAAAAAACCAATGCCATTTCCTTCCACAAATTCTGTCAGCCCTGCAACAACAAGGCACAATGCAGTCTGCCCCCACAGGACAAGAAGGAAAGGGATTCTACTTCCGTCTGTTCCTTTTCCCTCAAAAGGACGGGCCCTGGAGACCCATTTTGGATCTCTCCTTCCTAAGCCTTTACCTGCAGGTACCCTCCTTCAAAATGCCGTCACTTCCCACTCTTACCCCTCATATCCTCAAATGCTTTCATGGTCACTTTGGACCTAAAAGATGCTTACCTGCACATTTCCATCAGGGCCTCACACAGATGTTTCCTGCATTTCTCTGGCCTATCATTGCACTACAGCCTTGCCCTTTGGTTTATCCACTGCCGCAAGATTGTTTACAAAGTGCCTAGCTCCAGCCATTGCCTTCTGCAGGATCCAAGGAATCCAGATTTACCCATATCTGGACAACATCCTTATCCTAGCACAGTTCGAAGATTCCCTCTTAAGACATCTACACTTCACTATGTCCCTTCTACAAAGTCTAGGGTTCACCCCAAACCTCAAGAAGTCCTTCCTGAACCCAGACAAGGACAAGATATTCCTAGGTTGCAGAATCAATACAAAGCAAATGAAAGTATTTCTCCCACAGGAAAAGGTTCTGTCTCTAACTTCTCACTTCCAGGAAGTCTTGCTCTCCCAGACAGTCACTGCAACGCAATTTCTTCGACTCCTGGGATTGATGGCAGCAACCATTCCTATGATACCATTGGCCAGAATGCATATGTGAAAACTGCAATGGTACCTCAAAAATATCTTGTCACAACACCAGTGTCACTTGGAACAAGCTATCCCCCTTCTTCCCTTTTTAAAGAAAGAAATTGTTTGGTGGATCCAACAAGTACAACTAAACCTGGGGCTTCCACTGCAGCCCCCTCAACCCACACAAATATTGCATACAGATGCCTCAGACTCAGGTTGGGGAGCCACCTTGCACTCTTTGAGTCCAAGCCCAGTGGCATCCTCCCATGAAAACCAAACACATCAATGTAATAGAGATAACAGCAGTTCCTTTAGCTCTACCGACCTTCATAACCCTACTGCTACCAGGTCCTCTTCTGATAGTGACGGACAATACCACTGTAATGTGGTACATCAGCTAACAAGGAAGTACCAAGGCATACCAATTGTGCAGGCTAGACCTACTAATTTGGGACCTAGCATCCAAGCACAACCTGTCCCTGAAGGCCAGCTAAATCCCTTTGCAGGACAATAAGCAAGCAGACCATCCTCTCCACAACACGAATGGATGCTGGACAGGACGGTCTTCCTAGACATAGTCCACCGGTGGGGCAATCCACAAATAGACCTTTTTGCCTCCCCCCAGAGCAGGCAGCTGCAGACCTTCTGCACAAAGACTTACTCCCCCCAAGCATGGAGAGTAGATGCCTTCAATTTCACCTGGGAGGGGAAGTTCCTTTACACCCCCCCCCTCCCTCTGATTCAGAAAGTCTTTCTGAAAATCAGGAAGGGCAAACCAAAAATCTTGCTAGTGACTCCTTACTGGCCAAGGCAGCACTGGTTCCCCCTTCTACACAATTTAGCCAAGGGCAATCACTGCAAGTTACCCCACAAGGTGGACATTCTGACACAAGACAAAGGAACTCTCCTACACCCACACTTGAAAATGCCATCTCTGACTCTGTGAGTGATAAATTACTAACCCCATTCAGACACCACTATGCAGAGGACGTGCTGTCAGTCCTGAGGGAGGCCAGGAAACCCACTAATAGAAAATCATACCTTGCTATGTGGGAAAGATTTACTCAGTGGTGTCTGGGACAGGAAAGGGACCCTTACGAGGCTGACAACCCCCTAGTCCTTTCATATATGTGTCTACTTATAAAGGGGTGGACTTTCCTATTCATCAGTGAAAGTGCATCTCTCCGCATCATCTGCCTGCTTACCTCTAGAGCCTCCCTTGTTAACCAGGCTATATGTGAAACTTTTCCTTAAAGGGGTCTTACACATCAGACCACCTAAGAAGCCTATCCCTCCTCCCTGGGACCCGAACTTCATCCTGGAAAAACTCACCCAGCTCCCATTCAAACCGACTAATACAGCCAATCTACAGTTTTGTACTTGGAAAACAGTACTGTTAGTGGCTATTACCTCTGCCAGAAGGGTTTCCAAGGTACAAGCCTTAATGGCATGCTCACCTTACACCATCTTTCATAGGGACAGGGTCACACTTAGGACTAACCCCTCCTTCATGCCCAAGGTGTTCAATGACTAGTCTCTAAATCAATCCATTCACCTACCCAGTTTTTTTCCCCTCTCCCACCAACCAGGGAGAGAGAGGATACTCCACTCCCTAGATATCCACAGGCAACTGAGATTTTACCTCGACAAGACAAAAAGACATTAGGAAATCCAAACAACTCTTTGTATCTTTTCACCCCAGGGCATTGGGCAAGAACAGTCACCAAACAGACCATTGCATCCTGGATTAGAAAGGCAATCTGTTTCTGCTACTCACACCATGGAAAAAAACCCTCCAGTTGGGGTTAAGGCGCACTCCACAAGAGCAGTGATCACTTCCAATGCCTTCCAAAATGGCATGGACACAGCTTCCATTATGGAAGCAGCTACATGGTCCACTATCCAACACTTTCACCAAACATTACAAATTGGACATTACAAATCTCCAAAGCACGCGCAGGATTTGCCAGGGCAATCCTACAAGGCTTTGTAGAATCATCTTCTGCATCCACCACCCTTTCATCAAACTAAGCTGTGGTACTCTCCCACACTAAGAATACTGCAACATAGGAATAGAAGGACACAGAATAGTTGTGTAAAATCTTACCATAACCATAGATGATGTTCTCTTCCATGTTGCATTATTCCTTGCCACCCACCATTCCCCCTCAGACTCTACCAGTCTAACTGCCCCCTGATGCCCCTCTCCCTTACAGAAGAGACCCAGGGCCTTATTCATGTCACCTTTGGCAGCCTATCCTGTTGGGCCATCTACTTTGCCTGTTTAGCTTCAAGATCTGAGGATTGTGTGTGCAGACGTGGTGTCTGGTTTATGGCCCTATGTGTGACGTCCCACGCAGCTGCAACAGCCAAGCTGAAGCTTTTGTATAGGAGCTGACGTGTGAGTCGCCTGAAGGCAGGAAATCCCACACCAAGAATACTGCAACATGGAAGAGAAGGACATCTGTGGTTATGGTAAGATTTTACGCAACTATTCTTTCTAGAAGAACTTTGGCTAGGGAGATGTATTCTGCCAACTGTAAATGGATCTAAGTTTGGATAGAGAATAATGCATTTGGTGAACTTCTCGGTCTGTTGGTCTATATTACACATTTGTGAGACTTAAACCTAAATTAATCCATGGTTATCACACACATTTCTGTCTTCTCAAAGCTTATTGATGTCATAGATGGCAAGACTGTGGCTCATAATTGATTTTTAAGCAGTTGCTTAGGATGATTGTTCTTTTACTGTCCACCTTTGCCTTTGAGTAATGTTTAGAATCAAAACTCTTGATGTCTGGCTTTCTCATCAACTTGTTGAGCCAGCTGGCTCATTAAATGCGAAGTTTACCTTTTTAAAGACCTTATTCTTAGCGACCATTATTTTCACTTGATGCATTGAGATGATTCAGGCCCTGTTATTTTTTAACAATATATTTTTTATTACTTTTATTGATGTAGTGTTTTACATACATATGTAGCCCAGTTTGTACAAAACATTTGGCTTTCATATACCATCTCTTTGCACAATTTATTTTCAGAAATATGTACTGCTGAGTTTTCGTATTCTGCCTTTCCATTTTCCCATCTCTGCCTACCTTCATTTTTCATATGTGGTTTCCATTACTCATCTTGACTTTTTACATTCCTTAAGTATTAATCCATACCTTTTCCTCACTTTCACATTCTTCTAACCTCTTCCCACCCCATACTTTGTCATGTTTTCTGCCACGTAACATTTTATTCATTTCTGCAGGAAGAAACTTTTGATGAGAAGTTGTTAATCTCGCCTTTATTCTTGCTAATGGGTTCGGAGCCGACCATCAGCTCCAATTCGGCCAAATAGCAAAGCTCGAGGTCTCAAAACAGCTCAAGGCCAAAGCCCTATCCCACAATGTACCACTGCATTCCCCAGATGTAGTTTGCCACTGCAACTGATCGGGTGTTCTCTACAGCTCCTGGGCATGGGGGAGAGAAGTTTTGTGACTTTTTTTTTTTCAGAAAAATGTTTTCAAAAGTTTGTCTGTTAGATAGATCACTATATTGTGCTGTTTCTGTTAATCCGTTTACGGGTTTTCATAGTTAGCAAATAGTTATTTTCTTTTCTCTTGTTGGGCTTGGCCCTGTTATTCTTTTGCTCTATCCCAGCCTAGTTAGGCTTTGTATTTTTTGTTGTGCTTGGCCTGTTGTTCTGATTGCTCTATTTCAGCCGAGTTAGGCTTTGCAGTTTTTGGTGCAAATTTTTTTGTTGTTAGCCGGTTAGGCTTTGGCCATTTTTTTTTTTTTTGGCCCTTTTGTTTTCCTTAGCCTGTAGGGCTTCTTTACAGTTTAAAATTAGCTGCCTGTTTTTACATTAGCCAGTTAGGCTTATTTTTTTTTTGGTTATTGTGGTGGTGTGATTATACTTAACATGTTAAAAAGGCTAAATCTGGTTTTAAGAGGTGCCCAAAATGTAACCAGCTGATGTCCATTACAGATGTGCACTCTACATGCATGTACTGTTTAGATGAGGTACATTTCTAAGAGGTCTGTGCTATTTTTCATGGCTTTAGTTCCAGGGTGCTAGCTGAAAGGAAGCGCAAGTTAGTGGAGCAGGGGTTAATCGAGTCAGCCTTTCAATCCGACCTGGATTCGGCTCCCGGTCAACCAAAACCCTCCCCTCCAGCTTCTTTATCTGGTTCGGCTCCGAAGGGCTCTTCGGTGTCAAAATCTACGAAAAAGGCTGCGGTCTCGGCTCCAGTGTCATCGGAGCCTACCGTTCAGGTTGCTGGTAGGAGCCGGTCCCCAGTCTTTGAACCAGTATCTCCTATGTTGAGGTCCCCGTTTCTGGGGTCACCGGCTTCGTCTGTCGTCTCCTCTCGGGCTTCCAGACTTTAGGATTTGGACGTGGACTGAGTGGTGAGGAGACTTTTACAGGAACCGGCGCTTGCCAAAATTCTGTCTGTTTCGGCTCTAGCTGCTTCGGAACCGACAAAGTCCGTTCCTGTTGTTGTTGTTGCTCTGACTCGAATCGAGACTTTGGAGCCGGAGGGGGCCATTCAGTCGTTGGTGGAACCATCGGTGCCGACACTCACTTCTGACCTGTCGGTACCGACCACTCTGATATCCTCTGCTCAGGCTGTGGAAATCTGGGAGCCGACACTCTCCTGTTGGTTCGGGGGGGGGGGGGTCGAACCGATACATCGGTTCTGACTCTTCCTCTTGGGGCTTTGGCACGGATGAGTTTGGCTCCTACCTCAGGCTCAGAGCCGGCAGTTCTGGTGCGGGAGGAGTCTTCGGTCCCGGGTGCTTCCTCACATCGGAGCCGTGAGGCCTTCGATACCATGAGGCGTGCTTTGTCCCCCAGGACTTACACAACCTCTGATATGGCCACCTCCTCCCAAAAGGCGCCTGCTTCTTCTCTGCTACCACAGGTTCACAGTAAGCATAGGGACCCAGAGCCTTAGGATGCCCCTTTGGGGGAACCCTGCTCTTCCAAGACTTCCCCAGAGATTCCCAATGAGGAGGTTTCTTGGAAGAGGCTGTGTAAGAGGAGATATCTAGATTTCCCTCGGGAAGACATTGGTAATCTCCAAACTCTGGACCCTACCCAGTTCGGATTTGTAAAATGCAGATCATGTCTCCTAAACCTGATTGACTTCTTTGAAGCAGTCACCAAAGCCATAGATGAGGGTAAAATGATTCACACAGCTTATCTAGATCTGGCCAAGGCTTTCGACACCATCCCCCATTCTGGAATTATAGATAAGCTCACTAAACTAGGTATAAATCCCTATTCACAAGATGGGTTGCCAACTGGCTCACGGACAGAACCCACACTCTGAAAGCGGATTCCAAATCCGACTTCAGACCAGTGACAAGTGGAGTACCACAGGGTTCAGTCCTGGGTCCTCTCCTGTTTGTTATCTACTTCTCTAAAGTGCAAGCCAACACAGAAGGTCTTTGGCTAACAAAGTTTGCAGATGACTGCAAACTAGGAGCCATAATCAAAACTCCTAACGATGTGGACAAACTACAAAAGGGCCTCACTGAGACAGATACCTGGTGTCAAAGCCATGGCCTGAAGCTCAATGCCAAAAAGTGTATTATCATCCACTTTGGTAAAAACTCTGTACCCATGAACTACCACATAGCTGGTAGTCTACTTAATGCCGAAAATGTGATGAGACCTTGGGACACAGGTGGACAGTAGTCTCTCCTTTGATAATCACATCGCCACAGTGGTCAGGAAATCCTTCTACGTGGCTCATCTCATCACAAAAGGATTCTCATCCAGAAAAAAAGGTCATTGATCCCCTCTACTCATCACTCATTAGACCCATTATAGAGTACAACACCCCTTTTGGTATGTACCTCACAAGACATCTACAACAACTGGAAAGACCACAGAAATACCTCACAAAGAGGATTACTGGCCTCAAACAGATTCCCTCATGAGACCGTCTCAAAAACTACAGCTTTACTCAGTGCATATAAGCCTACTCAGGGTGATCTCTGCCTAACATACAAAGCTATGTCAAACCCAGAGCTGTTGGACATGCTCCACTTAAAGAAATCCCAATCCCTCCGAGCTACACGCTCTAGGGACCTAAACCTTGTCATCACAATAAACAGAGCATGCTGGAGGGGTAGATTCCTGTCCCAGAGACTTCCCATACTCTGGAACACACTACCTATGTCAAACAGAGCTCCTCATTAGCACTCTTCAAGAAGAATCTTGATGATTGGATGGGAAATGGGAAATTCACCCCTGGGATCACTTCTGTGGCTCTGCTCGACAGGGGCACAGGAAAATAATTTTCTTGGGTGGCGAAAGCCAGGGTACATTTTTTGACTAGGCTTATATAGGCCCTAGGGTCAATAGCCTAGTACCTACCTATGAACCTATGAATCCATCAGGTCGGACACCAATTTGGAGGAATCGGAAGTGTCCCCAAGGTCCCCCTCTGAGGATATTTCCTTCGGGGATATCCTTGAGATCCTTAAGCAGAGGGGGGACTGGCAGCCCCAAAACTTTACTGAGGACGAATCGGTGCTCCTGAAGGCTTTCGGGTCCCGACCTCCACCTCTTGGGTTTCTCCGCCCTTTGATGAGTTAATGGATCTTTTATCTCGAAGAGCATGGGAGTCACCAGATTCTATGGAGCCTGTTCCTAGAAGGCCAAATAAGTACATATCAGCACCCCATGACAAGGCCTTTTTATCTAAACCCATACCTGTGGATGCCATGGTGGTGGCGGCAGCCACTAAAAAGGAGATGTCAGAGACTTCTACGTCTGACCATCCTCCTAATAGATAGTCTAAGATAATGGACAGATTCTGGAAGTGCATGTTCAGTTCTATGACCTTTGCACTTAGGTCATTGAACTACCTGACTCACTTCACATGTCTACAAAGAGATCTCCTCAAGGAGCTTGAAGATACTGTCCAGGGTGCAGTAGCGGACTTGGTGGCAGACAAGGTGATGTCTCAGCTTGCTACCCTCAATTCCATTGTAAAGTCGTCCATGCTCCTCTTGTCTTATGCAGCTGATAGAACGAGTAGGGCTGCAGGTACAGGAATTGCTCTGCAGAGACATTCCTGGATGCACTTGTGTTCTTTTGCAGAACCTTTTAAGTCGTCATTTGTGAATGCCCCTTTTGATGGTTCCTCCTTATTTGGACCAAAAATAAAAGAGACCCTCACCAGATATGAGCAAGACGGGAAGACTGTCTGCCGTTGGAGTCCATTTTTCTACCCCTAGTAGACCTTATCCAAAAGGTCAACGGGGTGGGAAAATGTGGTTCCGTAAAACCCAAGGAGCCTTTCCGAACTCACAAGGTGAAGCCTCCTCCAGGGGCAGAGGGGGAGGCAATGGTGGAAGAAGACACCCACGTGGCAGAGGGGGTCTGCAGAACCAGGGTGATGGGGATCAGTCCCTTGGGAAACCCTATTAGCGCTCCTGAAAGGAGGCCCGACTGTCCTGCTCTGGAGGCAGTCGAGGGATGTTTGTCTTTGTAACTAGATGCCTGGCTAAATATCTCAGAAGACCGATGGGTACAAAACGTTATATCCAGAGGATATTCCATCCCCTTTCACTCTTACCCCAGATCAACAAAAGTAATCCCAGATGTTCCACCCAGTCTACGGGATGTAGCATCCGTAGAGGTCCAGAAATGATTGCAAAAAAGAGTCATCCAGCCAGTCCCAGAAGACCAGCAAGGATCCGTAACTTGCTCAAGGTTCTTTTTGATACCAAAGAAGACAGGGGACTGGAGACCTATTATGGACCTCAACAGGCTCAACAAATATATGGTGAAGACGAAGTTCCGGATGGTCACGCTTCAGTCCATTCTCCCATTTTTAGGGAAGGACAATTGGATGTGCTGTATCAATCTACAGGATGCGTACTACCATATCAAAATGGCCAGGCCATCCAGGGATCATCTGCGCTTCTGGCTGGGAGCCAGTCATTTCTAGTTTTGGGCACTGCCCTTTGGTCTCACTACAGCCCCCAGAATGTACACCAAATGCATGGCAGTGATCATGGTTCACTTGAGACATTCAGGAATCCAGGTGTTTCCTTACTTGGACAACTGGCTCCTTACCACCCCCACCAGTCAGCTTATTCGGACAAGGAACGCTACCAGGGATCTATGTTCACAGCTGGGCATTACGATAAATTTAGAAAAGTCTGCCTTATTGCTGTCGCAGGTTACTGTCTTTATAGGAGCAGACATGGGCATGGTCAGCATGTTTCTGAGGCTCCCTCCCAAAGGTTATTGTCCTCCAACAACAACTTGTGGATCTCCTGTCAAAGCGAAAAGTCCCAGCATCACAGATTCTCAAACTGCGCACAATGGCAGCAGCAATTATTGCAATACCTTGCGAGATCCCACATGCGCATTCTTCAATGGCTGCTATTCACACAATGGACCTTTCTTGAATTATCCTTGAATCATCTAGTCTTGATTACCGACTCTTGCAAGAAAGACCTTTGCTGGTGGCTAACGTCGGAGTCAGTGACTATGGGCTTGCCCATTTGTTCTCTCTCTCTAGTTGCAATGGTGACCACGGATGCCTCCCTGATCGGATGGGGGGGGGGCATTACCAGGGACGGACAGCCCAAGGTACTTGGCAGGCTCACGAGACTCATTTGCACATAAATGTCCTGGAGATGAGAGCGGTTTTTCTAGCGTTGCAGGTCTTTCAAGACTCTCTTCCCCTTGGCACGATTGCAGTCCAGTTGGACAACATGTCAGTAGTCTGGTACATCAACAAACAAGGAGGAACCAAATCCTACCCACTGTGTCGAGAGGTTCTGAGATTATGGAATTTGGCAGAGACTATCCATCATTTTCTGATTGCAATGCACATCCCGGGAAAATCCAAAGTAATAGCGGACAGACTCAGCAGAGCTATTCTGCTACCTCACGAGTGGTCTGTCAAGAACGAAATAACGGAAATGATTTTCTGCAGATGGGGCCAGCCTTGCTGCGACCTTTTTGCCACCCCCACAAACACCAAGTGCAGCAGCTACTTTGCCCTGATCCATCAACGGGAACAATCCCCGAGGGACACACTTGTCCACGATTGGCCTCCGGGGCTCTTTTATGCTTTTCCCCCTTGCCATTGATTCCCAAAGTAGTGTAGAAAGCCAGTTTTCTGGGCAGGACACTTATCTTAATTGCCCGATATTGGCCTTGTCAAATTTGGTTCCCCTTTCTGAAGCCTCATCTACTAGAGGAGCCTTGGATCCTGGACCTAGTGCTGGATCTGTTGACCCACTCGTCAGGAGCTCTTCGTCCTTCTCTTCAGTCCATCAAACTGGCAGCTTGGCTGCTCCAGTTCCCAGAATAGCCAGGTTCCAGAATTTATCAGAAGAAGCGCGACATATCCTTTTGTCGTCTCACAAATCTTCTACTAGGAAACTTTACCTCAGTAAGTGGAAAAGGTTTTCCATCTGGGCACAACAGAATAAAATTGACCCTTTCCAGGTGACTATATCAGATATACTGGAATTCCTAACGAAATTGTTCAGTGAAGAAGCTGCAGCAGTGACTATTAGAGTCCAACTTGCTGCTATTTCTAATTTTCATTTAGGTGCATCCGAAAATTGTATCATGTCTCATAAGCTGGCTAAGGCCTTTTTGAAGGGTACGAGGCACTTAAAACCACCAATCAGATCTCCTACTACTCCCGGGAACTTAAATCTAATCTTATCCAAAATTATTTTTCCGCTCTTTGAACCTGCCTCTTCTTGTGAGCTGAAGTATCTTTCTTGGAAGACAATTTTCTTGGTGGCCATTACATCAGCACACAGAATTTCAGAGTTACAAGCCCTTTCAATTAAGCCACCTTATCTGATATTTCATAAAGATAGGGTTTCCCTCAGGACTAATCAATCGTTTCTACCCAAAGTATGTTCAGAATTCACTCTGAATCAGATGATTGAGTTGCCCGTTTTCTTTTCCAACCATTCAAATCAATTGGAGTATGTGCATCGACAACTTTGCTTTTATTTGGACAGAACAAAATATCTCAGAAGGGCTGATCAGTTGTTTGTCTCCTCCTCAGATTCAAGAAAAGGTGCACCTGTTTCCAAAACTTCCTTATCGAAATGGCTCTCTGATTGATTGTATCTCCTTTATCTACAGTGAAGCAGGTATTGCATTACACAATAAGGTCAAAGCTCATTCTGCAAGGGCGGTTTCTACTTCTGCAGCCTTCTTGACCAGGTTACCTATAGATTCTATTTGTGCAGCTGCTACCTGGTCATATCTACATACCTTTATATCTCATTACAAAGTGGACAAGGCCTTTAGGGACAGAGCTTCATTTGGATCTGCTGTCCTGAAACAGGTACTCCCGTGAGCCACCCAAGATTGTGGTGCTGGGGATGCTACCCATCAGTAAGAATGAAGGCGAAATTAACAACTTCACATTAAGAAGTTATGTACTTACCATACCATTCCATGTGAGTTGTTATTCTCCCCTTCATTATTACGACCCTCCCTCGTACCACCTTCCTATGTCTGGAAGCATGAGAGGTTCCACGCTGGTTTTGGTTTTCCTTGAGGTTGTCCTCCTCCCTGGACCTTATGATTTTCCTTGAAATTTGGAATAAATTTCTTCACTAGTTGGCAGCAGACAAGATCTGGGGAATGTAGTGGTGCATTGTGGGATAGGGCTTTGGCCTCGAGCTTTGCTATTTGGCCAAATCGGAGCCAATGGTCTGCTTCGAACCCATCAGTAATAATGAAGGCGAGAATAACAGCTCACATGAAACGTTATGGTAAGTACATAACTTCTTATTTCCTTTTCTTTCTTTCTATTCTCTTTTGATTGCTCTGCAGGCCAAGCCAACATTGTCCCCATCCGTGTTGTGTCCTTACAGATGGCCATTACGTTCTCTGTCCCATGTACATCATTGAGTCATTTTTTTCTTCTATGTCCTGTGGCCCATTAATTTTTCTCTAGGAGAGAGAATTTTGTACCAGCAATGGTGCTATTGTCATTAATTCGGTCAAGGGGCTTCCACTGTAAGTCTAACTTTTATCTCCCGCACATACCCATTTATCACATCTGGGGTTTTGCATGCAGTGGGCATTGTGTGGGAATTGCTGTCACTTCTGCAGGTGATATAAGCCCACAGATGACACCTCTTTTTAACAAATTACCTAATTGGATCTTCAGAGACCACAATGAGCTCATGTAAAGAACTTGATGTTTTTCAGAGTTCACTGTTGCAGTAATAACGGTCAGAAATTCTGTCCTTTGGAAGCCCAAGGATGGCCCGAATACTAGAGGCTTTCACCTTCTCCAAAAGCCCAATGGACACGCTCCTGTCTGACATCAGGGCTCTGAAGTTATAAAGTGTCAGACAATATTGTCTTCAATTCTTTCTTGCCATCAGAGTCCTAGGTAGCTTTGGAGATGTACATTGGTCTGTCCCAAAGCCAGGAGAATCTTCAGATAAGTAACCCGTTGGGGAAACTTTGTATTATTCTAGTAATTTGCATTGTATATATCAGGAAAAGATACTCATAACTGTGCGGATAACAAATTCCTCACAAGGATTTCCATATTTTGTTTTATCTGGGTCCATAGCAAGACATGCCCAGTTGCCCCAGTGTGCTTATTTTAATTCCAACCTTGCTAGACATAGAGTTGAATCCTTGCAGAAATATTAAGCGCAGAACAGATTGTGGACATTGCCTAGGCTTACTCTGATGCCCGCTGATCCTTCAGAAGACCTTGCATGCAAAAGGAAGGAGTTGCATCAAAATGACAGGAGTGCTTGAGCCAATGTCACTATCTTAGTCTCTGACAGCCTTTCCAGGCTTGCTTTTGCAGCCCCTGATGGCATCCCAATCTACTGAGGCCTCTTGTGAGAACCCTACAAAGGCCATCATTCCTAGTGCACCTAAGTAGCTGCAAGAGTCGATCAGGTATAGAGTTTCTAGGTAGACACTGGATTTTGCTGCTGAGATTCTAGTTACTGAAGGGAGTGTGGCATCCCCCATATTTTTGTGTGCCTGGAAGTACTTGGGGACCAGACCCAGGTCACTGCAACCAGCCCACAACCTACAGCCTGAGGCTTACCGAACAGTCATCACACCCTGTGACGTCTGGCTATATTCTACCGAACTGCCAACAGTTAAATGTCCCTTACTAGCCTGGGTCAGTAACTAAGAAACTTCAATCCTCACTGCTGACTCCAGTATGAGAATGTCACTTAAACAGGAGTGATATTTCACAATTTTCCCTTAAGAGCACAACAGGAACATGCTCTGTTTTCCTGAGACTGGACTATATACCACTGTCCACCCCAAATGTATTTCCTTATTATACACTTCAGAGCAATCTGTCCCAGTTTAAGGCATATGATACACTCGCACTAAAAGTAAATTTAAATCTCACACATCCAAACACTTAGGGAAAGCCTGACACAGATTTCCAGCTGTGTCCCTTCCCCCCAAATAATAAGGTAACACTGCCGCCAATCAGAGTGTCTTTATACCTTTCTAAAGAGGTGTCCAGTTATGAAAATCAAGTATCAAAAATAACTGATAGCTATGAGCAGAACAGCCAGGACTTTGAGGGGACCTGGGGAGTATTAAACAGGTCTACACACACACTTTTCTCTAAAGAAAAACACTTATTTCCAGTCACAGTATAAAGTAATGAAAAAATTTAGTAAGTAAAATGATTACAAGATTATAATCAGTAGCTTTCAATAAACACCATAACTCAGTCCCTGAAAATGTAAAAATTAAACTGCAGTATAAGAGTCTATTATTCTAGAAAAACTGTATCCTAATAACGAAGCTTTCATAATCTAACTAAAGAATACTGTCCCTGATCTAATCTAACACACAACAGCAAGGCAAAAGGCAGGCTTACAGTTTTTGATGAATTCTCTTTTCTTCGGGTATCACTGCACAGCACTGTAACTGACTGCTACTCTTCACAAACTGCGCAGCACTAACTGTACAGCTTATAACAGTCTCAAGTGTCTTATTTTAAAAAGTAACAGTCAGCTGTTTAAAAAAGTTATTTTTCCTGACAAACAGCTGTTCAAATAATCACCTAGCAACTAGGAACATTCTTATGACATCACCTACTGTTCAACTGATTCTCCACAGTTTGTACTTGTGAATGTCCTTCACAAACGTGCAATTAGAAGTGTATCAAAACACTTGACAGATTCTTTGAACATTCTGTATAAACAGGGAAATACTCAACATTTTAAAAATTTATTTACATTTTCACAATTAGACATGCCGACATACATTACAAGTTAATCTGAGAATGTACCCAAATCTCCTGCCAGTCATGCTAACACAGATTGCAGTGTTTTCATTTTCTTCACACACCCAGCTACAGGCCCAAGTCTCCAAAGACCAAGAAACTTTTCTTCATTTTGCCTCAGCCATATGGACTGAAACTGCATCCCTCATGGGACTTGTTCAGGTTAGCTGGGGATCTGTTGGATTTTATAAGATCCAGACTTTACTTACCCTGAAAAGCCCCCTAGTGCAGGACTGACTTTTTGATTTATATATATATAAAAAGAGGGACCAGTCAACGCAGGAGTCCTGTAATTCTTTAGAATTTGAGGATGATCAGTTGGCATTTTTTTGTTCAGTTCTCTGTGTATTCTATGCCAGCTCATAGTATAAAGATACATTGGGCTCTGCCTCACCAAATGAGGATCGCTTTATTTTAGGGACACATTATATAAGATGAGAGAATCCTTTTATTGGGAAGCTTAGGCATACCCACAGTATAAGAAAAGGTTTCGTGCAGTTTCTTAACCTTCCTGAGCTAAAACTTTTATCAGTTTCTCCCAGTTCTAGAAATTGTACATGTTGTAGTCCGGGAGACATCTTTGCTGACTTCCAACCCCTTGCCCTAGAAAACTTGGCAGTTTCTATGGAGTGCTTTACTCCTGCAAGTAGCTGTGTAAGAACTCTCTTTCAAATCCTGAAGTGGTCTCTCTAAATTCCAAGGGGTCCAAGAGCTGGTCTTCCAGAATTCCACTCCCAAATGATAAGAATACAGTTCTCAGTCATTTTGGGAAAATACACAGGCATCAGTTACTTTGGTCATGAGACCCTTGAACTGTCAGTTTCATGTGATTAAATACAAGCAGTTCCTCCTGGATCAGATGAAACTTAAGGCAGAGGGTTTTGAGGATAACCATGTTCAGAAGGAGATGTGGGAGGTGTGCAGTGCTAGTAGCCGAGTTACCAAACACCCCATGAAATGTGAGTTTGATGCTTTGGCTGAAACTATTAGGGCAGTTTACCACATGGTCATTTATCAAAAGGCATGCTTGGCTCAGGCAGCAGCCACTGGCCAAGCATATTAAAGCAGAGATCCTAGATGCCCCCCCTCCCTTAACAAGGAATCTGATGTTTTTGATCGTCATTCATTCTTGACTGATGGGTTTGGTTCCAACCTTTCGGAACAGACTCGGCCATATACAGAGCTCACGCCAGCCAAAAACTCTCTAGCTAAGGCTCTACCCACAGTGTCTCTCTTCCCATTACCCCAATTCTCTTTTGTGCACTGAAAATTGGATGCTTCAGTCGTTACTGTCAGCCTAGTGCTTTAAAAAATTCTATTTCTTATTGTCGTTTCTAGTGATATTTGACTAAAACACTCTGTTTTTCTTACTGGATAGTTTTCGCTCCCTTTTTTGTGTGTGCGACTGCTTTCCAACTATTTCTACCCACCTTGTTTACCTAACGGTATTTCTTCTTACCACTGTTGGTAACTACCCTTTTTCCCCCTTTTCCTTCTTATTGTTGGTTGCCTTTAAATACAATTGTTGGTATCCTCTTCCCTTTTTCTGTCTATACCCTTAGGGTATTTCTTAAATACCATTGTTGGTATAGCTGTTCAAAAAAAAAAAAAAAAAAAAAAAAAAAGACTCCTTTCCTTCCCTTTTCTACTTGTGTGACGTGAGTGTGTGTGTGTTAGAGTGATTTTGATATGGTAGAAAAAAGGGGACATCCAGCTTCAAAAAGTGTCAGAAAGATGCCCAATTCTGATGGACATCTTTCTTGTGTGTACAGTTTGGGTACCCCTCACTTGGACATAACTTGTAAAATATATCAGGGCTTTAGCACCCGTACTTTAGCAGAAAAACACAATAAGGTGATCTTAAAAGGCTTGTTAAAATGTTCCTTTCAGTGAAGCCCTAAGTCTGAGACTTTAAAATCTCCGAAGCCAGATGTTAATAAAAGAAGCCAGTCTGTGCCGACTTCTCCTTCGCAAAGTCCCAAAAGTCGCAGGTTCTGATGGTATCTTTGGAACTGAAAGCCGAAGTACCAAAAATGACAGTATCACCTTCGGCACCAAAAGTGACTCTATCTACATCGGTGCTGTCCGTCATTGAACCAGTTCAAACCTCTTTGGCACCGGCCACCACTTCAGCGTCAGTAACCTCTTCGGTACTGAGAATAGCTTCTGTACCACCACCACTTTCCTCTCATTTGGTTCCAGTTTCCCCTTCTGCACAACAACCTGTGGTGCTGGAAATCCATCCAATAATTCACAGGACTAGATCTTCCCCTTTAGTAGATCCATTCTTGGGTCAGCAACCATGCCCTTTTCTGGATAGGCCTGAGTCCCCTTCGGCAATGTTGATCTGTTCTTCCAAGAGTCTCTCAGAATTGGATGTAGTCAAATTGGTGGACCAGCTTTTGGCAGCCAGGGGTCTCCCCTCACCTTCACCTCTCTCACCTGGAGCAGAGGCTTACTCTCCAAAGACACCACCAATTTATCCTTCTTCAACCTCTCTTCAAGGTTTGGAGCCCCCTACTTCACTCCCTGTACCAGCTACCTCGGTGCCAACGTCAACTCTGTGGTCTTCGGCTCCTTTGGATCCATTGCACACCCGTGACAGTGGTTTGGCTGTTGGCTCTGAGATCCTTGGAATGCTTCTGGTTGTTTCTATGGTACCGTCTTCGGCCCTTGGAGCCATGGCAGTTTCGAGCACTCTTTCAGCTCCTGCTCTGGCTGGTGGCTCGGAGCGGGGTGTGACCCTAATTCCAAGGTTGTCTTTCTCTGTTCTGGGCTCACATCCCTCTCTTGGCAGGCCTGCCTTCCAGATTATGGAGAGAGCTTTGGCCTCAGCAGGCTCCCAGCTGGCTCTATCCTCATTGGGAGTGTCATATTTTCATTTCCTCTGGTTCGCAGCTGTCACAGTCTACTACGTCTGGACAGCAGGCACAGGAGCTGCAAGACACCCCAGTTCAAGGTCCCCCCTCTTTGGAGTCCTCCTCAGAACCTCCCCCTGAGGAGCTACCCCATAAGAGGACATGCAAGAGGAAGCACCTAGATTCTGCAGAAGAATCCATTACTAAAGAGACAGATTATGATGAAGGGGAAGGTTCCCCACAGTCACCCCCAGAAGATGTCTCCTTTGGAGACATCCTGGAAATTCTAAAACAGAGGGGTGATTGGAAGCCTTCAAACCTATCCTCTGAGGAATCTGTTTTATTGCAAGCTTTTCGTGCCCACCCATCTACTTCTTGGATGACCCCGCCCGCTAATGACCTAGTTAAGTTGATCGTTCAGTGAGCATGGAAGGCTCCTGACTCCATAGAGCCTCTTCCCTGGAGACAGGATAAAATTTTGTCAGCCCCAGAGGATCAGCCTCATTGGTCAAAATGGTCTAGCAGTGGATGCCTTGGTACTGGCGGCAGCAGCCATTAAATAGGAACTCACCAAGGAGAGTTCAACTGTCCATCCTCATAACTGATAGTCCCGGATGGACAGATTTGGGAAGCGGGTCTTTCCTTTAACGACCTTTGCTATCTGGTCCTTGAACTTCTTGGCACACTTTACTAGACTCCAAAGGGATCTGATAACTTAGCTTTCAGACACCCTTGCAGGACGAGTGTCTGACGAGGTTTGGGATAAGGTTGGCTCTCAGCTTGCAACCCTGGAGTCCATGTCAAATTCGTCCATGCGGCATATGTCTATATGTATATACGTCTAGAGCAGCAGGTACAGGCATTGCCATTAAGCATCATGCCTGGATGCGCTTGTGTGACTTTGCGGAACCCTTTAAGTCTTCCTTTATCAACACCCCTGTTAATGGTACTTGCTTTGTGTCCAAAGTTAGATGCACACTAGCCAGATGTGAAAAAGATGGAAAGACCCTTTTTGCAGTGAGCGTTTGTTTTTCCACTCCACAACGACCTTCTTCCAGGAATCAGAGGAGTGGAAAAATGTGGTTCAAGAAGACCCAAGGGCCTTTTCGGGACACACATGGTGAGTAGTCCCCCGGGGCAGAGGAGGGCACTCTTCTGGAAGATGCAGCTGCACCTTGGGCTACTCCATGCACCTTTTTATCAGCCATTACAAATTAGACATGGTCTCCAGGGGACGAGCATCCTTTGGCTCTGTGGTGCTCAAGAATATCCTTCCTTAAGGCCGCCCAGGATCTACCATCAGTCAAGAATGAATGAAGATTGACAACATAAAGTAAACAAGTTATGATGTTCTTCTTGTTTCACTGTTCCAGTCATCACATTTGGGTTATCCCAGCCAGGGTAGCCCTCAGCTGGCCCGAATACCAGAGACGTAGTATTTCTGCATCAGTTGCTGTCACTTGAAGACTGACGTCAGGTCATCAATAGTATAAAGTAAGGCAGTCGACGCCATTACATCAGTCTTTCTTGCCATGGAGCCTGAAGCAGAAGCAGTTCGCACGAGTTCTGGTCAGCCGCTACCTGAGTTTTCATTTCCGAATTGAAGTTGAAGTCTTTTAAAGCTAAGTACCCCATTGGGGATCCTTTTTTATTGCACTAACCGATATCAGAAAAAGTTAATTGTATCGCCTGTGGAAAGCAAATACCACACCGAGACTTTCATTCTTACTGCGTCACTTGTTTAGGTCCAGGCCACGACGTCCCCCGTTGTTGCTTCTGTGCTTTGTTCGACACCAGAACTATCCATCATTTTGCCCTTATTGTAGCTAGATATTTTCGCTTACAGTCCTCGAATTCCGATATGGTTTTGGTAAGCCATCCGACAGCAGATCTTCTGAAAAAATGTAAAGATAAAGACAGAGATAGACCGCACAGGTCCAAACGTACCGACGACATTTCCGTTAAGCTACTCATCAGTTCTCCGATCTTCACTGAGGTGCATTCAGAGCCCCTGATGCCTGCTTCTGTGGATTTGCAGGCCGCTTCAGAGACCCTTTCGGAGTCCGGTATGCCGCAGAACTCTTCTTCAACTAAGGATCCTGCGGTTGTCTCTACCTTGGATGGGTCCAGAGCTGCTGAGTAGGCACCGGCTTCCGAGGAAGTCCTTCGAACTACCGATTCTCGGCACAAACCAATGTCATCTTTTAGAGACTACCGTTCTTTCGAAAACGACCGAGTTTCTTAGGCCTAGGGTATGAATCACACCCAAGAAACCGACAACCCAATCTCAGGCACCTGCTTTCTTGCCTCAGTCTCAAATGCTTAAAATGGCCGAAGACTAAATGATGATCAAGGGAAGCCAAGCTACCCCCTCCAAAAGTAAAAGAGATCTGTCCCCTGTAGTTTTGTCTGAACAAGAGTCAGATGACTCTGATGCATCTGAATAGGAAGACATGCAACCCCTCTCTGCTTATGAGGATTCTGATGCAGAGGATTCCATCCCTTCAGCCTCTCCCCCCAGAGGATTTTTCCTTTGGGGAAACCCTTCATACCTTACGGGAGCTTTCCCAGTGGGAGAGTCAGGGCTACCCTCAGTCTAAAAAGAGACTCAAGGAATTCTTAGATCTTCCACAGCACAGACCCTTGACCATCCCCCCCCAGTCCTGGGTGTTGTGGAGAATGTTTTCCTGGAATCCAGCTTGACTCCTGACACCCTCCCTCCTGCACCCAGAAAACCAGACAGATGTTCTTCGTGATTCACTGTTGCAGTCATTACATTTGGGTTATCTGTTTGCAGTAGCCCTCAGTCAGCCTGATTAACAAAGTCTTGGGTCCTGTGTCGGTTGCTGTCCCTTCTTCCGTGACGTCAGGTCGTCAGGGGTATAAAACATGCAGCCGCCACCATTACACCAGTCTTTCTTGCCGTGTGGTGCCCGAAGCAGAAGCAGTTCGCAAGTGCCACTCGGCCAACTCCTGAAATTTTCGTTTTCAAGTTTCAGAACTGAAGTTTTCAACTAATGCTAAGTACCCCATTGGGGAAACTTTTTCTTGCTCCTTTCTGATGTCAGTAAAAGTTAATAATTGCATTGCTTGTGGAAAGCAAATACCTCACAAAGATTTTCATTCGTACTGTATTCCTTGCCTAGGCCCTGACCACGACGTACCTTGCTGTCGGTTTTGTGCTTTATGTAATCAGCGCACTATCTGTCATTGGTATATTTTCGCCTCTAAATATTTCTGTTCTCGGTTTAATTATCCAGTTAGCCATCCGACTACTGGGATTCTGAAAAAATGCAAAGATAAAGACTGAGACATGCCGCCGTGGTCCAAAGCTGCAGACGACGCTTCTCCTAAGCCAGTCGCCAGTTCGTCGGTACTCCGGCGCTTTTGCAGGCCCTGATACCTGCTACTTCTGATTCGCAGGCCTCTTCTGAGACCCATTCAGAGTCCAGTATGCCGCAAGATGCTTCAACTGTGGAACCTGCGGATGTCTCTACCTTGGATGGGTCCGGAGCCGCTATGCAGGCACCGGCTTCTGAGGGTGTATTCAGGCCTATGGACTTGCATATTAAACCGACTCCTCCTTCTTCATTTATGCCAAAATCTCGAACCATGCCTAAGAAACAAACGCCCAGGCCGCATGCTCAGGCCTCTATGCCTAAAAAACAAATGATAAGAATGGCTGAAGATCTAATAACTCTAATCAGGGGAAGCCAACCTTCCCCTTCTAAGAGACCTAGGACTGAAGTTGTTTATGAAATCTTCTGACCAGGATTCTGATTTTTCTGATGATCTGGATTTGCCCTTATCTATTTATGAGGATTTTGATGCAGAGGACTCTATTCCCTCTGCTTCCCTTCCAGAGGATTTTTCTTTTGATGAGACCTTACATACTCTAAGGGAGCATTTCCAATGGGAAAGCCGGGATTTTTCTGATTCAAAAAAGAGGCTTAGTGATTTCTTACTCCTGCCTCAGCATAGGCTTTTAGCTATACCTCCTGTACTAGACATTGTTGATGATGCCTTTTCAGAATCTAGTTTGGCCCCTGATTCTTTGCCTCCTACTCCCAGAAAACCTGACAGATATTGCAGGGTTCCTGATTCACACAAATTCCTTTTTAAAAATCCTATTGCGGATCCAGAGACTATTTCACAGGGACCCAAGGGCATTAAGGCTTCTTCTGCTAAAAATCCTACCCCCTCTGATAGAGACTCCAGGGCGCTGGATAGATGGGGTAAGAAGGTTTACACTTCTGCAACCTTGGCCATTAGGGCTTTAAACTGCCAGTTTCATATGTTAAAAAATCAACAACATGTTATTGGATTGCTTAAACAGAAAATGATGTTGATTCCTGACTTTGCTGAAAATAAAGACCTACAGGATTTAATGCATTCTGCTGAACAGGTTGGAAAACATACTTTGCAATGTGGATTTGATTCATTAGAGGCCTCTTGCAGGGCTGCTATTACTGGGTCTGTGCTCAGAAGGAATGCTTGGCTTAAGGAGCATTCTTTGGCTGATCATGTTAAAGCTAAATTGTTGGATTCTCCCTTAAATCAGGGCCGCCTGTTTGGTAACGAGGCTGAGGAAGTTCTTAAAAAGATGGAAGATAAAGCTAAATCTATGCAAACTGTTAAAGATTTCTTACAAGTTCAGCGTCCTAGATTTAGTAGGCACTGCCCCTCTAAAAATTGGTCCTTTCCAGCCCCTTCCAGGTCTTCTCAAGCCAAAGCCAGACAGCAGAAACCCCAGGTTTCAGTCCCAAAGGACACACAAGACTAAGCAGTGGGGGGTTTCCACACCCAAATCTGGGAGCAGTAAGACTCCCCCCATGGAAAACTGTCTCAATGACTTGCTTTTAAAACTTCCAAGCACTTCCCAACTGAATGCTCCTTTAGGCAGAAAGATTGGTCTGCAGGCCAAAAAACTGGGAACTCATTACCCAGGACAAATGGGTTTTAAATAGTGTCCCAAGGATACAGATTTCACTTCCACACATTGCCAACACCAAGCGTGTGGCCATATCTACCCCCAAATCAGTGGGCAGAGACCCAAAATCAAGTACTCTCTCTCTTAAACATGGAGGCTATTCAGTTGGTACCAGAAGAGGAAAAGGGACAAAGTTTCTATTCGAGACTTTTCCTGGTACCCAGAAAAGGCAATACATGGCATCCTGTCCTGGACCTTTCTACTCTAAACAGCTTTCTGGTGATTCCAAAATTCAAAATGCTGACTCTTCACCAGCTGCTTCCTATGCTAGGCAAAGATGCATGGTTGGCAACAGTAGACTTAAAAGAAGCATACCTGCACATCCCTATCAGGAAGTCTTGCAGAAGATACCTATGCTTCAAAGCAGGCTACATGCACTATCAGTTCTCTGCACTGCCCTTTGGCTTATCTACTGCGCCCAGGGTATTCATAAAGTGCCTAGCTCCAGTCATTGCATTTTGCAGGCAAAGAAATATTCAAATATACCCATACCTGGACAATTGTCTAATTCAGGCAGAAAGCCGGGACATTCTTTTGAATCATCTGGCCTTTGTTCAAAGGGTACTGACTTGTCTGGGGTTCACCATAAACGAAAAAAAATCACACCTGGTACCCTGTCAACAAATTATATTCCTGGGAGCAAGCTTGAATAGAACTTCCCAGATGGCTTTCCTCACGCCAGAGAAATGGATTCATTTGACAACCTACTTCAGACAAGTGGCCACAAAAAACCAGCTATCTGTAAGGCAAATACTGCAAGCCTTGGGGCTCATGGCCTCCTGCATTCTTCTAATTCCATATGCAAGGCTGCGTATGAGGAAACTGCAATGGCAACTCAAAAGCCTATGGTGTCAACATTCACAGGATCTAGAAGCAAGGATTCCTATCATACCTTGCCTACGCCTAGAGTTCTTTTGGTGGGCAGAGGCCTGCCACCAAAACAGAGGACTACCATTCACATTACCCCCTGCCGCCCAAATCTTAACAACAGACGCATCAGATTATGCATGGGGGGGCTCACCTGGCAGGGAAGTGCATTCAGGGCAAATGGAACCCAAGTCAAATGCACCTGCACATAAATCAAAAGGAAATGTTAGCTGTACAGAATGCTCTGACAGCCTTCAAGGACCACATTCTTCCAGGACAACTAATGGTAAAGACGGACAACACCACTGTTATGTGGTACATAAGCAGGGGGGTACACATCCTTACCCTCTCTGCAGACTAGCCATGTCATTGTGGAACACAGCCTTGAACTACCAAGTGAATCTACAAGCTCAATTCATACCAAGAAAACTAAATACACTGCCAGACGGACTAAGCAGAAACCTCATGGACTCACACGAGTGGAAACTGGAACCAAGGATTTTCAACATGTTGACAAGCAAATGGGGGAGCCCAGATATAGACCTGTTTGCCTCCCCCCAGCACCATCAACTGGACACATTTTGCACAAGGATTCCCCACAAGCTAGCTTGGAAAGTGGATGCTCTGTCCTTCAGCTGGAGAAACCTATCAGTTTATGCCTTTCCTTCTCTGCCTGTGCTCTCCAAGGTACTACTAAAGATCAAACAGAACAAGCCAAAGATGATTTTAATTGTACCAGACTGTCCTCGCCAACACTGGTACCCACTCTTGCGCAGTGTGTCACACTTGGCTTTATGGCACCTGCCTCAGACTCCTTCCCTGTTGTCTCAGCAGGAGAAGCAGATTCTGCACCCCCAGCTGTAAACCTTGAACCTAGCAGCCTGGCTAATTACCTAATCTCTCCTTTACCATCCCTCAGTAAATCAGTGATGGATGGATATCATTTTAGAGGCAAGGAGACCTAGTACTAGAAAATCTTATGCTGCAAAATGGAAAAGATTTTGTGCCTGGAACCAGTCTCAAGGAATGAATGCAGCAGTGCCCAGTTTACCTCAGATTCTAAAATACTTGACTGAGATGCTTCATAAGGGCTTGTCCTTTTCCTCCATCAAAATTCATGCCTCAGCCATTTCAACTCATTATAGCACAGAGCCTCCCCTCTTCTCTCACTCACTGCTCAAGCAGTTCCTCAGAGGGGCCAGCGATTTAAGGCCACCCAGGAGAGCTCCAACCTGGGAATCTTAACTTTGTCTTGGAGAAACTCACTCTTCCTCCTTTCAAGCTAGCTGCTACTGCAGATTTAAAATTTCTTTCCTGGAAAAAAGCTTCCCTTTTAGCAATCACTTCTGCAAAAAGGGTATCTGAATTACAGGCCCTAATGGCAGTAGAACCTTTCATCATCTTTCATGCGGACAGGGTGTCCCTCAGAACCAATCCCTCCTTCATGCCCAAGGTGGTATCCAGTGTGGCTCTTAATCAGTCCATTTATTTGCCTACCTTCTTTCCTAGCTCACAGAACAAAGGGGAACGGATACTGCACTCTTTATATGTGCGCAGACAACTTAGATTCTACTTGGACAGGACTAAACCTCAAAGGAAATCTGAACAACTGCTTGTGGCATTTGCTGCAGGGACAGAGGGGAAAGCTATTTCAGAACAAACCATTTCAAAATGGATAGGCCACTGCATTCATTTCTGCTATAAGCACCATGGAAAATCCATTCCACAGGGCATCAGACCCCATTCAACCAGGGCTGCATCTACCTCTACAGCCTTTTTCAGGGGCGTCCCTACTAGGGACATCCTAGAAGCTGCTACCTGGAGTTCTGTACATACTTTCACCAAGCATTATCATTTGCCAATTTTCTCTAAATCCAGAGCTGGTTTTGCCACTGCAGTCTTGCAGGGCCTTATAGCTGGTCCTAATTCTATTTAAATTCCTCCTCCCAACCTTCGCTTTGGAATCTACCCAAATGCAATGACTGCAATAGTGAAACATGAAGAACATAGTACAGTTGTGTATGCTTACCATAAATGTAGATGTTTGAGTGTATTCACTGTTGCAGTCCTGGTTACCTTCCCTCCAGCCCCCTTTCTTTTGGCTGTAGCTCTACTCTCACTTACTATGCTCAAAAAGTTTTTTGGTGTATTTGCTTTTTTGTTGGAGGTATATCCTTGTATTTATAGATTTAATTGCTTCCCATTAGGGGGGCACCTGGCATCTGGGGCAAGAAAAACTGATGTAATGACGTTGGGTGCATGTTTTATACCCCTGTCAACCTGACGTCACGGAAGAAGGGAAGCAACCGACGCAGGACCCATGACTTTGTTAATCAGGCTGACTGAGGGCTACTGCAAGCAGATAACCCAAATGTAATGACTGCAACAGTGAATACACTCTAACATTTACATTTATGGTAAGCGTACACAACTGTACTGTACTACAGAGTCCTTGAATCACACATTTCTTTTTAAAAATCCTACTGCTGACCCAGAGGTAATGCCTCAAGGGCCTAGAGGATTAAAGCAGCCTCTGCTAAGAATCCCGTCCCCTCAGATAGGGATTCCTGAGCACTAGACACATAGGGTAAAAAAGTATACACCTCAGCTACTCTTGCTTTCAGGGTACTAAATTGTCAGTTCCATATGCTAAAATTTCAGCAACATACCCTGGAATTCCTCAAACAAAAAACGTCTTCCTTTCCTGCTTGTGTAGAATCTAAAGAGTTACAAGAGTTAATGCGTTCTGCAAGTCAAATAACTAAACACACCTAGCACTGTGGTTTTGATGCCCTAGAAGCGTCTTGCAGTGCAGCAGTCACTGGATCTGTCATTAGAAGACATGCATGGCTTAAGGAACAGCCCCTGCCAGGCCATGTCAACCAAAATTGTTGGATGCCCACTTGCACAAAGACAACTTATTTGGCTGTAAGGCAGAATAAGTCTTAAAAAAGATGGAAGAAAAAGCAAAATCTATACAGACAGTTAAGGATTTCTTACAGGTCCAGCCACCCAGGTTCAGCAGGCATTGTCCCACCAAGCACTGATTCTTTCCTGCTCCAACTAAGCCAGTCCAGCCCAGTCCCCGAGGAACCAGACCCCCCAGACAGCAGCCCAAGGAAATGCAGAGATCTAAGCAGTGGACTACCTCCACTTCAAAACCAGGGAGTTCTAAGCCACTCCCTTATGGTAAGAACTCACAATGACTCATCTCCCCCATCCCCTCCCTCTCCCCACCTTCACTTACCCCTAGGAGGAAAACTCTCCTTTCACGCAAGCACCTGGGCCACCATTACCAATGACCACTGGGTTCTCAACATAGTGTCTCAGGGATACAAATTTTTCTTCCACACCTTTCCAACCCTAAAAGGGTTCCCAGATCTACCTCGAAACCAGTGGGCAGAGGCTCAAAAGCAAATCCTTTCCCTGCTTTCTATGAAGGCAGTAGAGCACTTTCCTGCAGAACAGATAGGCCAAGGTTTCTACTCCAGACTTTTTATAGTGCCCAGAAAAGAGGGCACCTGACACCCCATCCTCCATCTATCCATTCAAAACACCTTCGTGGTGATCCCAAAATTCAAAATGCTCACCCTCAAGCATCTGCTTCCCATGCTGTCCAAGGACGCTTGGCTAGCCACCCTAAACCTAATTGAGGCCTACCTCCACATTCCTCTCAGTGAATCATGCAGGAAATATCTCAGTTTCAGGGCAGGATCTTAACACTTTCAGTTCTCTACGCTTCCCTTTGGCTTATCTTCTGCTCCCAGAGTTTTCACAAAATGTCTCGCTCCGGTCATTGCCTTTTGCAGACAAAGGAATATCCAGATTTACTCATACTTTGATGACTGCCTTATTCAGGCAGACAGCCAGGAAAATCTGCTTAAGCACCTGGCCTTTGTAAAGACTCTACTAAACTCCTTAGAGTACACAGTCAACGAAAAGAAATCCAAACAGGTGCCCACCCAAAGGATTATCTTCCTGGGAGCAAGCCTGGACACAGCATCCCAGATGGCATTCCTTACACCAGAAAAGCAAATTTTCCTAACGGCCTATTTCTCTCAACTAGCTACCAGACCCCGGTTATCTGCAAGGAAGATACTGCAAGCTCTGGGTTTCTTGGCATCTTGCATACTACTCATTAAGTATGCCAGACTGCATATGAGGAAACTTCAGTGGTACCTAAAAAGCCTTTGGTGTCAACACTCTCAAGACCTGGAGACTCTCATACCTATAATTCCTTGCCTCAGGAAATATTTTCTTTGGTGGGCAACAGCATGTTCCCACAACAAGAGACTACCTTTCTCACCACCCTCCACTGCCCAGACCCTCACCACAGACGCATCAGACTATGCTTGGGGTGCACACCTGGATGGCAGGTGCATACAGGGCCATTGGAGCCCATAACAAATCCCTCTACACATCAGCCAAAAAGAGATGATGGCTGTCCAGCACGCCTTGATAGCTTTCAGCCTTCTCTCCCCAGGGACTCTCCTGATCAAAACAGACAACATCACTGTGTTGTGGTATATCGACAAGCAGGGAAGGACTCATTCCTACCCTCTATGCAGGCTGGCCATGATCCTTTGGCACACAGCCTCTGCCATGCAACTGCACCTGTTAGTACAATTCCTACCAGGTTCTCTCAACTCTCTGGCAGACCAGTTAAGCAGAAATCTTCTGGACCCACGAGTGGCAGCTCAACAGAAAAACCTTCACCCTTCACCCCGAAGGTCGACATCTTTGCCTCCCACACCAACCATCAGCTCAGAAAATTCTGCACCAGGGAACATCACTGCATGGCTTGGGAAGTGGACGCCATGTCCTTCTCATGGGTCAATCTATCGGACAATGCCTTTCCTCCACTACCTCTCATCCCCAGGGTACTGCTCAAAATAAAGGAGGAAAAAACAAGGACAGTTCTTATAACTCCAGACTGGCCTCACCAGCACTAGTACCGCTTGCTGCGTAGCCTGTCCCCACTGCCACCATGGCATTTCAGATTCCAAACCTCCTGACCCAGAGGGAAGTGGAATTCATGCATCCCCAATTGCAGACACTCAGTTTGGCAGCTTGGCTTATTCCCTAACACCAGATCAGTCTGCCAGTCTCGGTAAACAGGTTCTAGATGTTATACGTGAGGCCAGACACCCTAACACTAGAATGTCTTATGCTGACAAATGGAAAAGGTTCTGTACCTGGAACCAGGATAAGGGAGCGAACACGGCACAGCCCTCCCTCCCTCTCATATGGGATTACTTAGCTGACCTACTACATAGTGGTCTCTCTTTCTCCTGTATAAAAATTCATGCCTCTGCTATCTCTGCTCATTTCCCCACTGAGCAGCCCCTTTTCTCACACCCTTTTATCAAACAGTTCCTAAGATGGGCTAGCAATTTGAAGCCACACAAAAGAGCACCAACCCCAGCTTGGGACCTTAACTTTGTGTTGGAAAAGCTCACCCTGCCCCCTTTTGAACCAGCTGCTTCTGTAAAGCTAAAGGTAAAATTTCTCTCCTGGAAGACAGCTTTCCTTCTGGCCATCACTTCAGCCAGAAGAGTCTCCGAGCAGCAAGTGCTCATGGCTGTGGAACCCTTCATCATCTTCCATGCTTACAGGGTATCCTTTAGAACTAACCCATCCTTCATACCCAAGGTGGTATCCAGTGTGGCTCTCAACCAATCCATTCATTTGCCCACTTTTTTTTCCTAATCCCCAGATCAAGGGAGAAAGGATCCTGCACTGTCTAGATGTGCACATACAACTCAGATTCTATCTAGACAGGAATAAATCCTTCAGAAAGTCTGATCAATTGCTGGTTAGCTTTGCTACAGGGGCAGAAAGCAGAGCCATCTCCAAACAAACCATTTCCAAATGGATAGCACACTGCATCTATTTCTGCTACAAACAACATGGAAAGCCTCCCCCCAAGGGGGTCAGAACTCACTCCACCAGAGCAGCCTCCACCTCTGCAGTTTCCCTTAGAGGAGTCCCTACAAGGGACATCCTGGAAGCTGCCACCTGGACATCTGTTCACACTTTTACCAAGCATTACCATCTGCCTCTCTTCTCCAAATCCAGGGCAGAGTTTGCCTTTGCAGTCTTACAGGGCATCCTAGCCAGCCCCTAGTTTCCTTGACTGCCTCCACCCATTTCCTCAGCTTTGGTAATCAACCCAAATGTGATGACTGCAACAGCGAAACACAAAGAACATAGTACAGTTGTGTACACTTACCATAAATGTAGATGTTCGAGTGTATTCACTGCTGCAGTCCTAGTTTCCCTACCTCCATCCCCCTTTCTTCTCTTTCCTTACAAGGGACATATTGGTATTTATTTTCTACTGGTGTGGTTCTTCCACAAGAACCTGGCTCCTACTTGGGGGGCTCCTGACAGGTTAGAGCAAGAAAAACTGATGTAATTGTGTCGGCTGCCTTACTTTATGCTACAGTGGCATGGATAACCGAAATGTGATGACTGCAAGAGTGAATACACTTGAACATCTACATTTATGGTAAGTGTACACAACTGTAGTTTCCTGTGACAGTATTTCCATGAAATATCATAAAGGGCCCCCATTCCAGCAAAGACATTTCTGAGGGTTCTTGGGCTTATGGTGTCATGCATGTACTGATGGTTCCCCTTTCTAGACTCCCATGGTAGGAAACTATAGTGATACCTAAAAATGTTGGTGCCAGCTGTGACAGTATGAAATATTGCCAGCTATGCCAGGAGAAATAGAATAGTGGATGTGTAACATATGTCAGCATAGCTAGATGGAGTTTTATAAAGAATTATATGTCATTTGTATGTCAAACTGATTTGTACAGATGCCTGTGTTGAAAAATGCATTTGTAAAGCTGCTTGTGTTAAAAATGTACCAACAGTGTATCCTGCTGGACAGTAAAAGAAATACACGTGTATGTCAGACTATATTATAACTATTGAACGTAATATTATGTAGCTGAGGATATTGGAAGAGAAGAGGTTAATCCCACTCCAGCTAACTTTGAAAAATAGTTTGAAATTAAATTACCTGGTAGGCCATAAAGATTGTATCTTGGAGTTGTGATTGCAGCCAGAGACAAAATGTCTGTGAATATAAGGACTAGGAATTTTATTTTTTTTTATTTTTTATTTTTATTTTTATTTTACATTTGTTAACCGGGCTAGTCTGGCTGGATACATGTCCATTTAGTCTTAGAAAATACAAAATAAAGTTAAAAAATATCAGTAGTAACTGGTCGTGACAACAAAAACAGGTATTGGTTAAACTAAATATTAATATGCAGGTTGCTAGAGAAACAGGTAAGTAAATGTAGTTATGTTAAGGAAAAAGGAGAAAATAAAGTAAACAGAAAGAGGAAAAGTACAGTAATTGTTAGGTACAAGTATTACGGACTAAGTAGGTCAAGGAGGTAAAGAATAGCCAGGAGAAGGGAGAGAGGAGGTAAAGATATTGATGAAATGTAAAGGTAGCAGTATTATAGGAGCTCAGCTAAAATAAGCAAGAGACCTAAAAACAGAAGGTCAGAGGGGGATGCAAAAAAAATTTGAAAAGAGTGATGGTAATGGAAGGGGGCTGTGGAAGTCAGTGAAAGTTAGTACAGGGGAAAAAAAGTACTCAGGAGCAGAGTAGTGAGTAATAAGGTTGTTGAGTTCAGTCGAGATTGGAGCATGGACATAGCCAATGAATTAGTAGGTGAGTTTTCATTTGTTTTTGAAAAGGTGACATGTGATTTATTATGAGATTTCAATGTGGTAACTAGAAGCTTGTTGGCTGATCTGAGTGTAGTGAGATTTTTATAAGGAGTGATGATTTTGTTTAGTATGGGTGTGTTGAGGGGTAATGTAGAATTTTAAAAGTGATGAGTTATGACAGTGATGAGTTTGAATGGAGAGCCAGTGGCAAATCTGGCTATACTGTGGTAGGCATTATTTAGTTTCTTCAGATTAGCTTTAGATATGTTGATAAAGGAAGGAGAGGCATACAGTAATGTAGAAATAAGGTGAGTTTGGGCTAGGGCCACTCGAAGTAGCCGTAAGAAAGGGCTAAGTCTGTACAAGGCACCAATCTTTTATTGACTGTCTTGATAGTTAAATCAATGTGATAGTCAAAATTTAGCTGATTATCTATGGTGACACCTAGCAGTTTGGTGCAATAGTCAGGTTTGATGATAGTGCCATTGCAGGATGCAATGGAAAAGTAATTGGGGTGGATTTAAAGGTTGGGGTGAAGAGTAGTAGTTTTGTTTTTGGGATTTAGGAGGAGACAGATGTGTTGAAACCATTTTTCTGCTGCAGTGAAGACCAATTGAGCAGAGTGGAGTTCTGCTGGGGAAGAAGCAGAGCAGATGAGAGTGGAATCATCTGCATACTGTATACAAGTGGATGTAGGAGGGAAGTGGGCAGGTTATTTATGAAAATTGAGAAAAGTAGGGGACCTAGGATGGATCCTTGTGGAACGCCAATAGTAACTGGGAGTTGAGAGGATAGATGGCTGTCCCAGAGGACAGCTTGTTTTCTATTAGTCAAGTATGAGAACCATTGTAAAGCTTGTGAATCCAGTGAGAGGGATTTTAAGGTATCAAGGAGAAGTTGATGGTTGACCATATCAAGAGAGGTCCAAGAATAGTGCAGAGGAGAACAGGTTGTTATTATTTTTTTATATTAGTAGTCAAAAGGGGAGAAGGGCGGTAGAAGTACATGTTGAGAGTCCACAAGTTGTTGTTTATTCAGAGATGTAGTAGTTTGATGGTGAATGCAGCGCTCCATTATTTTGGATAGAGGAGATAGAAGGCAATAGGAGAGTTCATTGATGGAGGGAATAATATGGGAGATTTTCCAGCAGGATGGGATTTTGATTCAGTTATAGTTCTGTTTATTAAGATGGAGACTGGGTAGTTTATTTCAGTTGCAGTTAGTTGTAGATATTCGCTGGAAGTTTGTCAGCAGAGGGGTTGTTGAAAAAGTCGGCTATTATGTTAGGGTTGGGTTTGTGCTAAGCTAGCTGGATGGAGTAGTTTGTTTATTCCTGACCAAAATTGTTTTGGGTTTTGATTTTGGTTTTGTTGATATTGAAAGTGGTAGTTTTTCTTATCCAGATAGGTAAGTTTCTTTGTTTTGTTTCTGAGGTGTTTGAAGTTTTGATGGTCAATAGGGTTTTGTGGATCTCCATTTATTCCATAATTTATTCCATAGTTTGTTTAGTAGTTTTAGAGAGCCATGGGGCTGCTTTGGAACTGACTCTGACTAAGGGAAGGCATGCTGGTTGAGAATTTGTAGGAAGGTATTGTTGAAATGGGTTACTGCTTCATCTATGGGGAGGTATTTTAGGGTTGACCAGTTATATTCCTTGAGTTCATTTTGAATATCCAGTCTAGAATGGTTTGTTTGTGGGTGGATTTATGTATTCTAGTAGATTGCCTGGGGATGTAGGAGCATATTATGTTTATAGCCTTGGATTTAAGAAGTTGGGATTTGAATAGGAAGGGCCACTCCCGCCTTTTTTTTAAGGGCGATCCCTGCCTTAAGGTGTTGTAGCCTGGGATTTGGAATAGTTAGTGGGTTGGTTTGAAGGTGTGATTGAGGAGGAGGGTATTGGGGATTGGGGGGGGATGTCCCCATGTATAAGTAAAAGTGTTTGTGGGGTTTGAAAGACTTTAGTGTATTTGATAGGTATTAGATAGACCGCTTGGAGGTTGTATACTGTTAATGGTGTGTACTTTGGTAGAGAGGTGGGAGGTAGGGAGAGGTAGATAGTATATTAATATGTGTTTGGTTGGGTAGAAGAGATGTAGTAGTAGTATGTTTGGCTAATGTAAGAGTTTGGTTCAGGTTAAGATATTCATAGGGTAAGTGTGTGGTAGTAAAGTAGGATGTTAAGGAGGACAATAGGAAAGATTATTAAGTGTTAAAGGCATGTTGTTGTAGAGGGTGGTACTAGTAAAGTTGTAGGACTGTATGGTATGTAATGGTAGGGACAGGAGGAGTTGATTGGTAGATGTATTTGAAGTGATGAATGGTAGTGTCTTAATTGGGGTGTGGTAAAGGTATGGGGGTATAGGGGTGGGTGGGGTGGGGGGGGGGGGGGGGGAGGGAGGGAAGCCAAGTGAGGAGGCGACGGAGCTGAAGAACAAGACAACTCGCAGCGAAGAAAACAATCAGGCAAGAAAACAGAAAGTTATGGGGGTAAGGATACAGAAATAGGGTGGAAAATACAGTATAGAAAGGTGACCTAGTAGTCAGGCAGTGTGTGGCAGTGGAGATGTATCCTGCTAGAGTGGAGGGTCTAAGAGGATGAAGTAGTTTGGGTGAAAAAGATATCTAAAGGAGGTAAGGATGAAGTACAAGAAAGAAGAGTAGCCTACCTGGGAACCTACTAATGCTTTAACATGTATTTCATTTGAGTTTATCAGTTACAGCATCAATACATACTTTCAATGTCTTTCCAAAGGAAAGGTTTCTTTGATAGTTGTAAGGTAATGTCCTTAGTTAGCCCTAATGTTCCAAAGTTTCTGGCTGGGGATATTCAGGTGTTTGGTGCACAGACAAGCTGGAACAGAGTGCTGGTAAGAGAGAGAGTATTAATTTAGAGAGCAGGTAAAGATGTTATGCAGACACAGATGTTAACAATAATACATTTTAGTTGTAGCTCTATCAAACATGTAACTTTATGTAGAACCAGCAGCTATTCAATAATGCACAGCAGTAATAACTTAGTAAGCAAAATGTTACCTAAACACAGTTAGATAAAATAAATAAATAATAAAATATATTAGTCAGGAAAATATAATGAGATTAGTTAAGTATTGTTTTTCTGTATCTGTGTGAATCTATTTATCTGTGCTATTTTATTATTTCCTGTGATTAAAACTCTGGTGTTTATTGTAAATAGATTTTTAATGTTTTCATGTTCTTTTATTATTAAATATATTTAAACTTTTCATTGTGTCTCATCCTTTACAGAATGCTTTAACCTTTGAGAGTGCTTATATTTGTTGTCTGTATGCACGCATTTGGTTGGCTGGTGGATGGCCGACCGGAAAAGTTCTGAAAGCAGTGCGGTGGCTTTGCATAATTCCAAATGCAATTATGTCAAAATGCAAAACATTCCCCCCTTTTTGACCCCCTGGTAGCGCTTGTTTAGTTGGTAGAGCTGTCGGGAATGTCGAATTTGGAGTTTTTTACGACATTCTGAGCGTTTGGCACCTTGAAATTCAACATTCTGGTTTGGAAAAAAATCAACGTTCGGCAGTTGGTCGCACGACCAAATGTATGTATTCCTTTGTTGACACTGTGGCCACTCCTGAAAGCCTTACTGCACTGGTCAAAACACTGCCAGTTCTATTTAGTATTAATTTTACACAGTATAACTGGGTACCCTTGTAAGAGCCTTAGAGTTGCTGGCTTTGGAGTGGCTGGTAGCAGTAACTACCTTATACTCTGGGCAGAAGGGGACACAGTTTGTAAATCTGTGCCTGCCTTTCCTAGGTGTGCGTGAAAAAATAAATCTCAGAGTGGTGTGTGCGTGCTGTTTCCAGTGGTTCCACAGAGAGGGTGGTGGAGTACTTGGCTTGGACACTTCCGCAATCTCAGCTTATCTGCCACTAGATCCTCCCTTACCAGCCAGGCTCGATGTTAAACTATTCTTGAAAGGGGTCCTACACATCAGGCCTCAAAGAAAGCCTATCCCACCTCCCTGGGACCTTAACTTCATTCTGGAAAATCTAACCCAGCACCCATTCAAACCTGCCTGGACAGCTACTCTACAGATGTGTACTTGGAAAACAATACTGCTAGTGGCCATTACTTCAGCCAGAAGAGTGTCATAACTACAGGCCTTAATGGCCTGACCCCTTTACATCCCCTTTCCACAAGGACAAAGTAACACTAAGAACTAACCCCTCCTTCATGCCCAAGGTGGGCAATGATTTGTCATTAAACCAATCTATTCACCTACACACCTTCTATCCCTTCCCCCACCAATGAAGGGGAAAGGATACTTCACTCCCTAGATGTGCACAGACAGCTAAGATTTTACCTGGACAAAACAAAATCCATCAGAAAATCCAGTCAGCTCTTTGTTTCCTTCCACCCCAGGTCCATGGGCAGGGCAGTCTCCAAACAAACCATCGCCTGTTAGATTAGGAAAGCCATTTGCCTCTGTTACTCTCACCATGGCAAAAAACTCCCATTAGGGGGTTAAAAGGTCATTCCACCAGGGCAGTGGCAGCCTCCAAAGCCTTTCCTCAAAGGCCTGGACACTGCTTCCATTATGTAGGCAGCCACTTGGTCCACCAGTCACACATTCACCAAGCACTACAAATTAGATAATGTCTTCAGAGCATGGGCAGGATTTGCCAGGGCAATCCTGTAGGGCTTTGTAGAATCAGCCTCTTCTTCCACCACCCTTCCTTCCAACTAAGCTGTGGTACTCTCCCACAACAAGAATACTGCAACATAGGAATAGAAGGACGTAGAATAGTTGTGTAAAATCTTACCATAATCATACATGTCATCTTCCATGTTACAGTATTCCTTCCCATCCACCAAAACCCCCTTATCCTTCTCTTACTCAGTCCAACATTTCCTCAGGCCTCTGGTATCCTTTACACTACACTAGGACCTATGATATCCACATAAGGGCTCCATGGCCCTATGCCTAACATCACTGGCATCTTCTCCTGCTGGGCTTTCAAGTTCTGAGGTCTGTGCATGCAGATGTCACATTTAAGGTCCAGGTTTATGGCCCTACTTGTGACATCCCACGCAGCTGCAACAGCCAAGCTGAAGCTTTTGTATAGGAGATGACGTTCTGGTCGCCTGAGGCAGGAAGTCCCACAAAAAGAATACTGCATCATGGAAGAGGACATCTGTGGTTATGGTAAGATTTTACACAACTATTCTTTTCTGTATGCCTTACTCCTTATCCCCAGGTTATTTCAGAAGATCAGGGTAGACAGGCCAAAAGTGATCTTAATGAAATGAATAAGTAATCCTAATAATGTGATCCTTAGAGACAGCCTCCACCTTCATATACCTATGACTACGGCTTGATCAGTCCCTAAACTCCCATTTACACATAGACAAAGTGAGAGACAAACTCCCTCCTGTTGTCAAAAAAGATCTCCCCTTTTCTGTCCCAACTAGCCACGACAGACATTGACAAAGGAGTTATTTTTTCAACTTGAATATGGGCCCAAATTTTTGCTTCTGCCTCCAAGAAAAACATTGCTACACTCCAAACTATCTCTAACAGCATTTGCCAATTCATTGTAAGCTCAGCTCTGTGAACATCACTGTATCCCAAACAAAGATCCAACCTACTTTTAGCAGACTACAACTAAACACATTTATTCTCTTTGCAGCTAGACTTCTCAAAGAAACCTCATATACAACTTGAGACGCTAGTCTCAAGCCACACCAAAGCTAATTACACCTAAAACCAAACTCGACAGCGCACAACACATGCTTTTTCCTCTTGGGCACCTACTGTTTGACAAGCTCTTCTCATCAACATTAAGAAAATCAACACTTAAAATTTAGAATACAACTCAAAAAGCACTTTTTTATCCAAGTCACTTGCTCCTCCTTCAACATAGAACATATACCGCCTAACCTGTCTCATTTTTGAGTCTCTTCTCCTCTCTCAGGATTTACTGAAGATTGACCCACTTTAGAAACTAGTCTGTATATACTGTACATTACATTCTGCTTGATTATACATTGCACTGTGCATGTTCACTAGAATGTGTACACAGTTTTTATATGTAATCAGTCTGAACTACTCTGTTACTGCTTGCATTTCTATGTATTTTTGTTTATGAAATGTTTTGTATTTCACCCAGGCTAAGCTTAAAATTGGTCAGTATTGATCAGTGCACTACCCCTAAACAAATATAAATAAGATAAAGAAAATGACTACTCCCTGTGGCTTAGGCAGCACTAGATGTTCATCATAGTCATGATTGCAGTACTGAGTCTTGGAACTTCTTGCTATGCAGAAGCCCACGTCCAGCCTAAATACCAGTGTTTTTCACCTTCTCTTAGCCAATGGATGACCTAGTAGTATGCCAACTGGTGCCATCTTCAGTTTTTTTCTTGCCATGTAGTCCTGTGTGCAAGAATACATTACTCAGCATTGTCAGACTCTTGCTCGAATCACCAGAGCCTCTCAGCTAATTACCTTCCTTATCTCTTTATCTAGTTGTAATTTAGTGTTCAAAAAGATTAATAACTGCTTTTCATGTGGAAAACAAACCTGTCAAAAAAGGTATTCATAATACCTTTTTTGCATGGGGCTTCAGCACAACATTCCTAACTGCCCATTCTGTGCTAGGTTCAATAGTAAGACTGTTAGGTGTAAGGCCGAATGCTTCCAGCAGCACTTCAACTGAGGTAGAGTTGGGCCTTTGCGCACCATTGAGTCTACCATGGAGTCTGCCAATTCCCAGGCCATCATCCCCAAGAAGCAAAACGATATGCGCCCAAAGGAGAAGGATGTTTCAGAGGCCAAAGCATTTCTGTGGCCAACTTCCTGCCTAAACTTGAGCTAGTCAGAGCAGTTGAGGCACCTTTACAGCTGCTTGGCCTGATTCCTGTTAGGCTTGAGTTTGCTGAAATGATCCCTCCAGAGACGACCATGACTTAAACCCGCTCCTCACATGCTGACCCTAGACCAATGTTGGTTGAGTCTGAAGCTGCTAATCAGACTGTGTCTACTGATTACCGTGGGTCAGGGCGGTACCCCCTTGGTGGTTGTGAGGTAAGAACTACCTGGGAACTGGATTGAGGTTGCATCCACCCATGACCTCTGAGACCTTGTCTTCCTTTAAGTCCCATCTTTTCAAATCAAAGAGGTAGGTAGGTTTACTCCAGTCAGTGCTGTCTGAGTCATCTGCCTCATCCACCCAGGTCTTTCCACAGGACTTGGTCATGTTGATACAGGACTCTCTGGATTTCTTAAAGATGTTCTTCGTGTTTCACTGTTGCAGTCATCTGATTTGGGATATCTGCCTGCAAGTAGCCCTCGGCCGTCCTGAATACCAGAGTCTTGGGATTTCTGCGTCGGATGCTGTTGCTTCTTCCATGACGTCAGGTCGTCAGGGGTATAAAACATGCAGCCGATGCCATTACATCAGTCTTTCTTGCCGTGCGGTGCCCAAAGCAGAAGTAGTTCGCAAGTGCCGGTCAGCCGACTCCTGAAATGTTCGTTTTCGAGATTCAGACCTGAAGTCTTCTATAAAAGATAAGTACCCTGTTGGTGATCCTTTTTTCTTGCTCTAACTGTTGTCAGAAAAAAATTAATAATTGTCTTGCCTGTAGAAAGCAAATACATCACAGAGATTTTCATTCTTACTGTGTCACCTGTTTAGGCCCAGACCACAATGTCTCTCGCTGTCGGTTTTGTGCCTTGTTCAGCGCCCGAACTATCAGTCTTCAGGCACTTTTTGTAGCTAAATACTTTCGTTGTCGATCTCCATACTCCGAAATGGCGTCGGTAAGCCATCCGACTACCAATCTTCCTAAAACAGTAAGGATAAAGACAGAGACAGATCGCATAGGTCCAAAACTGCTGACGACGCTACCTTTAAGCTAGTTGCCACTCTGCCGGTACTCAGTGAGGCGCTTTCGCAGCCCCTGATACCCACTTCTACAGATTTGTAGGCCTCTACTGAGACCCATTTAGAGTCCGATATGCTGCGAGGTGCTTCTTCGACTAAGGAACCTGCGGTTGTCTCTACCTTGGATGGGTCCGAAGCCGCTGGCTTCTGAGGGTATATTCAGGCCTACCGATTTTCATATTAAACCGACAACTTCGTTTCAAGCCAAAAATGCCAAATTTCTCAGGCCTAAAGTTCACACTACGCCTAGGAAACCGATGACAAAAGTGCATTCTTAGGCCCACAGGCCTAAAAAACAAATGATTAGAATGGCTGAAGACCTTATTACCTTAATTAGGGGAAGCCAGCCTTCCCCCTCAGAGACCTAGAACTGATTTTCCTTCTGGTTCTTCTGATCAGGAATCTGATATATCTGTTCCTTCCGATTACCAGGACATACCCTTATCTACCTGTGAGGATTCTGATGCAGAGGATTCCATTTCCTCTGCTTCCCCGCCAGAAGATTTTTCTTTTGGTGAAACCCTGCATACCCTTAGGGAGCATTTCCACTGGGAAAGCGAGGGCTACTCTCAGTCCAAAAAGACTCGGAATTTTTAAACTTGCCTCAGCACAGGCCTCTAGCTGTCCCTCCTGTTCTTGAGAGTGTAGATGATGTTTTCTTGGAATCCAGCCTTAGCCCGGATACTTTGCCTCCAGCTCCCAGGAAACCGGACAAGTACTATAGAGTGCTTGACTCTCACAAATCCCTTTTCAAGAATCCTACTGTGGATCCAGAGACCATTTCCCAAGGACCAAAAGGCATTAAGGCTTCTACTGCCAAGAATCCCCCTACCCCTTCTGACAGGGATTCTAGGGCTTTAGACAGATGGGGTAAGAAGGTATACACCTCTGCTACTCTGGCCATCAGGACTTTAAATTGCCAGTTTCATATGTTAAAGTATCAGCAACATATTATGGGGCTAATTAAACAGAAAATGATGATGATTCCTGACTGTGCAGAACACAAAGATTTACAAGAGTTAATGCATTCTGCTAAACAAGTTGGTAAACATACTTTGCCGTGTGGTTTCGATGCTTTAAAAACATCTTGTAGGGCTGCTGTCACTGGGTCTGTTCTTAGAAGGCATGCTTGGCTTAAGGAACAAAACTTTCCAGATCATGTCAAAGCAAAATTACTGGATGCACCCTTAAACCAAGAGTGCCTATTTGGCAATAAAGCAGAAGTTATTTTCAAAAGGATGGAGGAGAAAGCTAAATCTATGCGAACTGTTAAGATTTCTTACAAGTACAGCCACCCAGATTCAGTAGGTATTGGCCTTCAAAGAACTGGTCCTTTCCAGCCCTTTCTAGGCCTTCTCAGTCCAAACCCAGGGGCAGCAGACCCCCAAGACTTCAGTCTCAGTTTATGCAAAGATCTAAGGCAATGGGGTGCTCCCACATCCAAAACAGGGAGTAGTAAGCCACCCCTATGGTAAACTTGCACAATGACTTATCCTTAACACCCCAAGCCTTGCTCAAGTACTTGCACCTTTAGAAGGAAAACTCGCCCTGCATGCAAAAAACTGGGAATACATTACCCAAGACAAATGGGTTTTAAACATTGTTTCCCTAGGAAACAGATTCCACTTCCACTCACTCTCAACCCTGAGTGGATGGCCAACCCCCCCAAACCAGTGGGCGGAGGCCCAAAAGCAAGTACTTTCTCTCCTCAGCATCAAGGCTATTCAACCTGTCTCAGCAGAGCAAAGGTGACAAGGTTTTTATTCAAGACTGTTCCTGGTTCCCAGAAAAGAAACCTCTTGGCGTCCTATCCTGGATTTATCTATTCTCAACACCTTTCTGGTGGTTCCAAAATTCAAAATGCTAACTCTCCAACAGCTGCTTCCTATGCTAGCCATGGATGCCTGGCTGGCAACCCTGGATTTAAAAGAAGCTTACCTGCACATCCCCATAAGGGAATGTTGCAGGAAATACCTTAGCTTCAGGGCAGGCTCTATGCACTATCAGTTCTCTGCACTTCCCTTTGGCTTATCTACTGCGCCCAGGGTATTCACAAAGTGCCTAGCTCCAGCCATTGCTTTTTGCAGGCAGAGAAGTATTCAGATTTACCCATACTTGGACGATTGCCTGATTCAGGCGGAAAGTCAGGACTTGCTACTACAGCACCTGGCATTTGTAAAGAGACTCCTAACTTCACTGGGGTACACCATCAACGAAAAGAAATCACACCTAGTACCCTGCAAACAGATTATTCCTGGGAGCAAGCTTGAACACAACTTCCCAGATGGCATTCCTCACTCCAGAGAAACAATTTTATTTGACAACTTACTGGCCAGAAAAACCCAGCTATCTGCAAGGAAAGCTCTGGTGTTCATGGCCTTTTGCATTCTGTTAATTTCATATGCAAGACTGCATATGAGGAAACTTCAGTGGTATCTAAAAAGTCTATGGTGTCAACATTCTTAGGACCTGGAAACAATAATTCCTGTCATTCCGTGTCTAAGGGCAGAGTTCCTTTGGTGGGCAGAGGCCTGCAACCACAACAAGGGACTCACTTTCACTCTACCCCCTGCCGCCCAAACCCTAACAACAGATGCATCAGACTATGCATGGGGGGGCGCACATGGCAGGGCAGTGCATTCAGGGCAAATGGAACCCAAAGCAGATGCACCTACATATCAATCAAAAAGAAATGTTAGCTGTACAGAATGCTCTGACAACCTTCAAAAGCCTTATTCTTCCAGGACAACTATTGGTAAAGACAGACAACACCAGTTATGTGGTACATAAACAAGCAGGGGGGAACACATTCCTACCCACTCTGCAGACTAGCCATGGCTCTGTGGAATGCAGCCTTGAGCAACCAAGTGCACCTACAAGCTCAATTCCTGCCAGGCAAACTAAATTCACTGGCAGACTTAAGCAGAAATCTCATGGACCCACACGAATGGAAACTGGAACCAAAAATATTCAAGCTTTTGGGGAACAGATGGGGGACACCAGAGGTGGACCGGTTTGCTACCCCTCAGAACAATCAATTGAACAAATACTGCACCAGAACTCCCCACAGCCAAGCTTGGAAGGTGGATGTCCTGTCCTTTTCCTGGGAAAGCCTCTCAGTCTATGCCTTTCCCCCTCTGCCTCTCCTCTTGAAGGTTCTACTAAAGATCAAACAGGGCAAGCCAAGGACAATCCTGATTGCACCAGACTGGCCACGCCAGTGCTGGTATCCTCTTTTGCGCAGTCTGACGGTGCTACAACCATGGCACCTGCCTCAGACCCCTACCCTGCTGTCCCAGCAGGCGGGCCAAATTCTCTACCCTCAGCTTCAGACCCTGAACCTTGCAGCCTGGCTAATCCCCTGAACTCACCTCTAGTAACCCTCAGTAAGCAGGTGCTGGATGTCATTCTTGAGGCAAGGAGGTCTAGTACTAGAAAATCCTATTCAGAAAAGTGGAAAAGATACTGTTCCTGGAGCCAGTCTCAAGGGATGGGCACAACTGTGTCAAGCTTTTCTCATATACTAGATTACTTAACAGAAATCCTCCACAAGGGCCTATCCTTCTCTTCAATTAAGATTCATGCCTCTGCCATCTCAGCTCATTTTAATACTGAGCCACCCCTCTTCTCTCATCCTCTGGTAAAACAGTTCCTTACAGTGGCCAAAAATTTAAGACCCCCCCAGGAGACCTCCCGCCCCAGCCTAGGACCCTAACTTTGTATTGGAAAAACTTACACCCCCTTTGAACCGACTCCTACAGCAGAGTTGAAATTCCTCTCATTGAAAACAGCTTTACTTCTAGCCATCATTTCAGCAAGAAGAGTGTCTGAATTGCAGGCCCTTGTGGCAGTGGAACTCTTCATTATCTTCCATGCGGACAGGGTTTCCCTCAGGACTAACCCATATTTTATGCCCAAAGTAGTGTCTAGTGTGGCTTTAAACCAGTCCATTCATTTGCCAACTTTTTTCCCTAATTCTCAAAATAAAGGGGAAGGGATACTGCATTCTCTAGATGTGCACAGACAGCTTAGATTCTATTTGGACAAGACTAAGCCACTCAGAAAATCTGACCAGCTGCTAGTCAGCTTTGCTGCAGTGGCAGAAGGGAAGGCCATTTCAAAGCAAACCATATCTAAATGGATAGCACACTGCATCCATTTGTGCTACAAGCACCATGGAAAACCTACCCACAGGGGATAAGAACACATTCCACTAGGACTACATCTACCTCTACTGCATTTCTCAGAGGAGTCCCTACTAGGGACATCCATTTCTGCTACAAGCACCATGAAAAGCCAACCCCTCGGGGGGGGGGGGGTCAGAACACATTCCACTAAGGTTACTTCTACCTCTGCAGCATTTCTCAGGGGAGTCCCTACCAGGGACATTCTGGAAGCTGCAACCTGGAGTTCTGTACACACATTCACCAAGCATTACCACTTAGGCTATCTTCTCCAAATCCAGGGCAAGATTTGCTACAGCAGTCTTGCAAGGTGTACTAGCCAGCCCTAACTCTTCTTGACTGCCTCCACCCTTCCTCAGCTTTGGGAATCAACCCAAGTGTGATGACTGCAACAGAGAAACACGAAGAACATAGTACAGTTGTGAACACTTACCATAAATGTAGATGTTCAAGTGTATTCACTGTTGCAGTCCTGGTTTCCCTGGTTTCTCTGTCTCTCCTCTCTATGGCTATTCCTGATGGTATTGGTATTTACTTTTTGCTGGTGGTGTTTTCTCCACCATATATTAACTGCCTATTTGGCTGCTCCTGACATTCGGGGCAAGAAAAACTGATGTAATGGCATCTGCTGCCTGTTTTTATACCCCTGACAACCTGACGTCATGGAAGAAGCGACAGCATCCAACGCAGAAATGCTAAGACTCTGGTTTTCGGCCGATTGAGGGCTACCTGCAGGCAGATAACCCAAGTGTGATGACTGCAACAGTGAATACACTCGAACGTCTACATTTAAGTGTACACAACTGTACTTTCTCTCTCATTCACCCTAATCTTTTCACCCTACAGTTGACTGTATGAGTGATAGGGTTTCTAATTTCTTTTTAACACCAGTTTTCTGAAGTTGCGCTTCAAATTCTGGAAGAGGACAAAAAATCCACTATTAGAAAATCTCATGTTGCTAAATAAGAGATTTGCTTTCTGGTGTCGCAAACATGAGCAGGGCCCTCTTGGTGGGTATTGATACAGATTTTTCTTTCTTGTGTGAGTTACTCACATCTTGCCTGGTATACTCTTATATTAAAGTTAATTTGTCAGCCATTTCTGCATGTCTGCCTGTGTATCTGCCACTTTTCTCAAGGTTTGAGGTTAAAGTAGATTTTGAAAGACATACTTCATATAAGACCTCAAAGAAAGCCAATTCTTCCTCCTCGGGACCTTAATTTTGTTCTTGAGAAGGTAACCCAACCACCTTTTGTACCAACAGATTCCTCTACCTTGCAGTTGTATATTCAGAAGACTGCATTTGCTGGTGGCTGTGTCTTATGACAACAGAGTCTGAGTTGCAGGCTCTTATGGTGGCCCCTCCTTTTTTTGTTTTTTCAGAAGTTTTGAGCGCCTCTCCAGACCAGTCCTACTTTTATGCATAAAGTGATCAGTGACTTGTGTTTGAATCAGATCATTCATCTTCCTTCTACTCAGAATAGTAGTGAGTGTGTACTACATTACTTGGATTTGTGTAAACAGCTGCACTATTATTTGAATGCGACTAAGGGCATTCATAAATTCTGAGCAGCCTTTTGTCTCTTTCCTTGCTAATAAATTGAGTTTAGGTGTTTCTAAGCAAACCATCTCCTCTTGAATTTCATTTTTTTGTTGTTGTTTTCATGGCAAACAGCTTCCCTCGTTTGTTCATGCTCATTCTACTAGGGCAGTAGCCGCTTCTGGAGCTTTTTTCAAGGTTCTTGATGGTCAATCCATTTTGGAAGCTACTACTTGGTCCTATGTGTTTAGGCAGTACAAGCTGGATGTGATTTCTAGGGCTAGGTCTGGTTTTGCCAGCTGCATCCTTCATTTCTTTTTGAAGTGCTCTTCTGTTGCTTTTTCCTCCTCTCGCCTTCTTCAGTAGCTTTCGTGCTCTCCTTTTTGTAGTGAGTACTGCAGCAGTGATGAGGAAGGACATAGTACAATTGTGTAGATCTTATCATAGCAGTAGATGTCATAGTTTTCACTGTTGCAGTATTCCATCCCTCCTTCCTTCCTCCTTCCCTGTTGAATTTTCTTTTGCGTTCTGGCTGAGGGGGCTCGTCTTTCTTTCCTTTCTGGATGTGCATATTCTGCTTCTGCTGTTCTCTTGTGTTGCTTGGGTTCTCCTGAGTCACGTCGATTCAGAGGATTTGATGCATGTAAGTCACTTATGTACCTTACGTCTTGCACGTAGGACACATTCGTCTGATGTACGGTACTTGAAAGGGCCTAAGGCTTTGGTATGCTGACCAGACATACAGCTGTCCTCGGCAGGATGTCCCTTTTACTCTTAATACTGCAACAGTGAAAAGTAGGAAATCTATTATGATATGATCTTGCACAACTGTACTATTCCTCCCCTTCCGCAGGACCTATTGCTACAAAGATCTATTGAAAAATTGCCTACAGGAGAGGCAGGAGCAAGAGCAGGGATCTACTACCACCTCCTCGTAGTCCCCAAAGGAAGGTAGCTGCAGATGACTTTTGGATCTTTCCAGATTAAACAAGTTTCTAGTAGTACTAAAATTCAAAATGTGGACTCTACAAAAACTTTTACATTTTTATCTTCCCGGGGCATTGATGGTGACTGTGGACTTAAAGGATGCTTACTTTTCTATTCCTATTTTACAGGACTACAGGAAATTCCTATAACTCTACCAGGTTTGTGCCTTACCATTTGGCTTAACAACTGTTTACTAAATGTGTGGCACCAGTCATTGCCTTTTGTAGAACAGAAGGAATCCACATTTACCCTTATTTGAACAATTGCCTGATGTAGGCCACATCACACTCAGAACTTGTGACAGCTATGCAAATCACCATGGATTGCTTTCAGAAGGTGGGTCTAACAGTCAGTGTCTAGATGTCACAACTCTCCCCCCATCACCAGGACTATATTCCTTGGGGGCTAGTCATGCAATCAGTCCAGTAAAAGACATTCCCGTCTGTGGACAAGGATCCGTTTCCTTTCAAACTATCTCATAAATGTACGTAGCAAACAGGCTATTACTGCAAGGAACTGTTACCTATAGCAAGAGTAACTGAGATTATACCATGTGAATAATTTGAAGAGACCTGTGCATGGGATAATGTATTTAGGAACTACCTCTGTCCATTAATAGTTCAGGGGCAGTCCTGGGGTGAATTTTCTGTTGCCCTTCCAAAGATCCAAGTTCTTGAATGTGGGCAAGGATGAACTTTGATTTAAGTGGAGGGGTAGACTGATGTTCATCTTGTTTCACTGTTAAAGTCCTAACAAATGAGTTATCCGGCTCCCGGTAGCCCTCAGTCGGCCAGAATACCAAAGGTAAGTAAAAAATGTCGTCGGTTGCCGTTGGTTGTAAAAGACGTCAGTGCGTCCTATACAAAAGGAGGCAGCTGATGTCACTTCCTCAGTCTTCCTTGCCACTGAGCCTGAAGCAGAAGCTTTCCTGCATGAGTGCTTTTCGTACCCGGGGGGTTTTTTTGGGGGGGGCAAACACGTCCGGGGCAGAAAGGGAATTTTCCCAGGTTCCAACCCTTTTCGAAAGCCCTGTTTTTCTCTTCCAGCCCAGTTTTCCTCCCTGGAAAAACTGCCTGAAAAGGAAGGACAAGACAAAGGGATTTCATAATAAAAAGAAAATTTCTTTCCCCCTTTCTTCCCCTCCCTTTTAAAGGGTGAGCCCCTTCCCTTTTCTGGATCAAATCCGCCCCCCCCGGGTTTTTTTCGGGTTTCCCGCCGAAAAAAAATTTAGCCTATTTCCTTTTTTCAAAATTTTTCCCTAGAAAATTCTGCCCAAGCTTTTGGTGGGCAGCAAAGGGCCTCAAAAGGTTTTTTCCCCAAATGCAACAAAAAGAGAAACCCCGGGGGAAAGGGAAACCCAAATTTCCTCGGGGGCCCAACAGGTTTTACAAATGTACGGGAAAACAAACAAAAACTTACCCCTCTATCCGGGGGCCGCAAACCTTTACTTTTAAAAAAATTCATAGTACAAAACTTGGCCCAAAAAAACAAACAAATCTTCCTTTTGGGTGAAACTTAACAAAAAAGACCCCAACAAAAACAAAATTCCTAAAAAGGGGGGCAAAAATTGCAAAAAACCCCAGGTTTTACAGGCTTTTTCTTTTGGAAAAAGAAGGGACCAATTACCTTATTTAACAATTCCCGATTAAAATTCCCCCTTGGGGGCAAGTGGCAAACACCTACCCCTTTCAGAAAAGCAAACAGGCCTAGTTTTTGGGGAAACCCCCTTATCACCGGGCAATTTCCCCAAGCCCATATAAAGTCGGGCTTTCAATTTTTTTTCAAAAAACCCATCCAAAAAAAAAGGGACAAACATATTAAAAAAAAAAGGCTTTTTTCAATCCCCTTTTTTGGGGCCCTAAAAAAAATTTAAAAGAACCTGGGAATGGAAAAAAATTTAAAACCTTTTTCCCAAAATGTTCACATGGGAATTTTTTCCCTCTTTCACAGTTTTAAAGGGGGGAAAAGGAATGAACTTTGTTTAAAAACTATTAAAATTTTTCACGTTAAAATTTTAAAAAATTTGGGTTTGTCCCAACTCCTCGGCCCCCCAAAAACCCCAAAAAGAAAAAAAGGGGCCTGTTGCTTTGGGAAAAGGGGGCCCCTTTTAAGGGGGGAAACGGCCCTTCCTAATCTTCTCCCAAAAACAAAAAATTTTCAATCCCCCGGAAAACCTTTGGGAAAACAACACAGGGTTTAATTCCAAAAAGGGAGGGGTCTTTTTTGGGCAAGAATTAAAGAAAAATAAAAGGGCCCCTGGGAAAAAACCCAGATCCTAAAGATTAAATTCCTAGATTTTCGTACCCTTGATTTTTTTCCCCAAATCTTTTTTTGTAACCTCCACCCGGGGTTAAATGGCCCTCCTTTATTTTTTTTTGGGGTTCCTCAAGGGTTTTAGAACCAAAAAGGTCCAAGGAAAAAAAGGACCAAAAGGGGGGCCCTAAAAATTCCTCCCTTTACCCAGGTTTCAAATTAAGCCGGAAAAACTTTTCACCCTTTCATAATTTTAAAAACCCCCTTTGGCGACCCCTTTTCCCTACCCAAAAAATTTGTTCCCTTTTTGTTTTGGATAAAAAGGACCAGAACCTCCTCTTTTTAACCAAACAAAATTTCTTTTTTTACCGGGAGTACTTCTGCGAAAAAAGCCCTTTCAAAATTGACCGTTTCAGGGGGCCCGTCCCCCTTTTTCCAGTTTGGCCCGTTCGGGGTTTTTCCTCCCTTTGCCAGGTTAAAAATCCCCTTTTTTTCTCATTTTTTCTCCGGGGCCCCAAAGGAAGGGCAGACAGCGGTAAACCTTTTTTTCGCCTTTCCCGCCCCAACCCTTCTATAAAGTTCTGTAAAAATTTTTTTTCTCCCAAACCAATTCAAAAAGACGTTTTTTAAATACCAAAGGATTTCCTATTCAAACCTTCCATTCCCCTTTTTTTTGGGGGTGATAATAAAAAACCCTTTAAAAAGGGATTTTGAAACACTTTTTTTGAAAAATTATTACTCACCCTGGCCCACCAACACCCCAAAAGGGGACAAAGACTGGGGGCCCCCTGGATGGCCTTGTTCCTCTGGATATCAGGAGGCGGCGCAGTCGACTACCCATTTCAGAACCAACCCTTATTTTTGGGGAATTCACCGGCCTTTTACTTCAGGCCCTTCCGACAATTTACCTTCCAAGGACGTTGGTGCTTCTGAAACGCCATCAGTTTCTGAAGGCGTTTTCAGACCGACGACTCTTACAGTCAAAACGTTTTCCAAGTCGAAGACTCCTCCTAAATCGAAAAAGGCTTCACTCCAGTCTCCTGTTCAAGGCCCTGTGCCTAAGAAACAGATGCTCAAGATGGCTGAAGATTTGATTTCTCTTATCAGGGGTTCTCAGCCTCTTCCTGACAAAAGGCCTAAACAAGAGGAAGATTCTGCTTCCTCTGAACAACTGTCTGTTTCTTCGGATTTCTCTGAGGACCAAGACTATTCCTTCTCTCCTTATGAAGATTCTGATGCTGTGGACTCTATTCCCTCAGCTTCCCCTCCAGAAGATTACTCTTTTGGGGAAACTTTACACACTATGAGGGAACATTTTCACTGGGAAGGTCAGGATTACTCTGATTTCAAGAAAAGGCTCAGAGAGTTTCTTTTACTCCCCAACACAGACCCCTAGCCATTCCTCCTGTTTTGGACATTGTGGGTGATGTCTATTTAGAATCCACTTTCAACCCTGACTCTCTACCTCCTGCCCCGGCCAAGCCTGACAGATACTACAGAGTACCTGATTCCCACAAATTCCTTTACAAAAGCCCAATAGCTGACCCAGAGACTATCTCCCAGGGTCCCAAGGGGACTAAGGCTTCAATGGCTAAAAATCTAGTACCTTCTGAAAGGGATTCAAGAGCACTAGACAGATGGGGGGAAAAAGGTTTACACCTCAGCCACTTTAGCCATGAGAGCACTAAACTGTCAATTTCATATGCTTAAGTATCAGCAATTTCTGATCTCTCAGTTAAAACAAAAGATAACCACCCTCCCTCAACAATCTGAATTGAAAGAAGTACAGGATTTGTTGCACGCCACCGAGCAGGTGGGCAAACATATACCTTACAATGTGGGTTTGATTCTTTAGAGGCTTCCTGCAGAGCAGCTGTCACTGGATCAGTTATACGTAGGCATGCCTGGTTAAAGGAACAAAGTCTGCCTGATCATGTTAAAGCAAAACTACTAGATGCTCCTTTACAGCAGGATGTTCTTTTTGGTGTCAAAGCAGAAGTTGTTTTAAAGAAAATGGAAGATATTGCAAAATCAATGCAGACAGTCAAAGATTTCCTACAAGTACAACCCCCTCGCTTCAGCAGAAACTGACCAACAAAAAATTGGTCCTTTCCAGCCTCCGACAGGCCTCAGAGGGGTAAATACAGGCACCCAAGGGGCAGAGGACAACCACAAGCTCAGTATAAACCTCGCCATTGGGGCACTCCAACCCAAAAGGGAGGAGAAGACAGGTCTCAATCCACCAGAAGGCAAACTCAGTAACTTGCACCTCAGCTGGCCAAACAAAGCTCTTTTGTCAGCCCCCCTGGGGGGGAAACTAGCACTATTTGCAGACAACTGGCACATGGTCACAAAGGACAAATGGGTCCTAGACATAATTTTACGAGGATACAGATTCCACTTTCACACCTTGCCAATAAAAAGAGGAATACCAAACCTGCCACAAAATCAAAAGGCAGAGGCTCAAAAACAAATTACAGCTCTCATGGCCATGAGACACATTCAAAGGGTACCAACTCAAGAGCAAGGCCAAGGATTTTACTCAAGACTCTTCCTAGTACCCAGAAAAGAAAATGCTTGGAGACCAATTCTGGACCTTTCAATCCTAAACACGTACTTACAAGTTCCCAAATTCAAGATGCTAACACTACAGCAGCTACTTCCCATGTTGGGCAAGGAAGCATGGCTGGTAACGTTGGACCTCAAGGAGGCATATCTGCATGTCCCTATCAGACAAAGTTGCAGAAGATACCTCCATTTCATTGCAGGTTCAACCCATTATCAATTCTCTGCACTGCCCTTTGGCTTATCTACTGCGCCCAGAGTATTCACAAAATGGCTGGCACCAGTAATTGCATACTGCAGACAAAGAGGAATTCAAATATATCCATACCTGGACGACTGCCTCATCCAAGCAGAAAGAAAAGCATTCTCCTACAACATCTGGCTTTTGTGAAGCATCTACTAAATTGTCTGGGGTACACAGTAAACGAAAAGAAGTCAAAACTAGTACCCTCACAAAAAATGACATTCCTGGGTGCCAGCTTGGACACAACGGCCCAGAAGGCTTATCTTACACCAGACAAGCAATTACAACTGACTCAATACTTCAAGACAATGGCAACAAAGACCCAATTAACTGCAAGAAAAATTCTGCAGGCTTTGGGCTTCATGGCATCTTGCATTCTGATAATACAATTTGCAAAGCTGCATATGAGGAAATTACAGTGGTACCTAAAAAGCATATGGTCTCAACACAGCCACAGCTTGGACACAGTGATATCTCTCATCCCCTGCCTCCAACAGGAAGTTCTATGGTGGGCACAGGCATGTCACCTCAACAAGGGTCAGCCTTTCACCTTGCCCACACCCAGGCAAACCATCACAACAGATGCTTCAGACTATGCCTGGGGGGCACACATGGCAGGGCAATGCATTCAAGGCCTATGGACTGCAGAACAAAGAAAACTGCACATAAACAAAAAAGAGATGCTAGCTGTACAGAAAGCTCTGACAGCCTTCAAGGATCTTCTACAACCAGGACAGCTTGCAATAAAGACTGACAACACCACAGTAATGTGGTACATAAACAAACAAGGGGGCACACATTCCTACCCTCTTTGCAGGCAAGCAATAATCTTATGGAACACAGCTCTGGCCTACCAAGTCCAGTTACAAGCTCAATTCCTGCCAGGACAGAAAAACACATTGGCAGACGACCTAAGCAGAAACATCAAAGATCCCCACGAGTGGAAGCTAGACCCACAAATATTTACAATGATAACTCAAAGATGGGGCCTACCAAATATAGACCTGTTTGCCAGTCCTCAAAACTACCAGCTGAAAAATTTTGTACAAGGACATCCCACCATAAAGCTTGGAAAGTGGACGCTCTCTCCTTCAGTTGGGAAAACCTGACCGCATATGCCTTTCCTCCATTACCTCTTCTCACAAAGGTACTTTTGAAGGTCAAAAAGGAGAAACCTCGAATGATTCTCATAGCCCCAGACTGGCCATGCCAGCACTGGTACCCGCTACTGAAGAATATGGCTCACAGCCCACCATGGATATTGCCTCAAATACCTCATTTACTCACGCAGCAGAACAAGCAGATTCTACACAGCCAGATCCAAACCTTAAACCTGGCTGCATGGCAAATCAATTAAGTATCCAACCTGCACCTCTTTCACAAGCAGTACTGGATGTTATTCTAGAAGCCAGGAGGCCAAGCACCAGGAAGGCTTACTTGGACAAATGGAAAAGGTTTTCTGCTTGGAACCAAGCTAAAAGCCAAGACACAACTCAGCCTCATATGCCTCACATTCTGCAGTATTTAGCTGAGATGTTGCATAAAGGACTTTCCTTCTCCTCAGTTAAGATCCATGCATCAGCTATTTCAGCTCACTATCACACAAATCCACCTTTATTTTCAAATCCTCTCCTAAGGCAGTTCCTCAGAGGGTCAAAAAACATTAGACCACCTAGAAGAGCTCCTACACCAACATGGGATCTCAGCTTTGTTCTGGAAAAACTAACGCTACCTCCTTTTGAACCAGCTTTTTCTGCAGACCTTCAGTTCCTATCTTGGAAGACTGCCCTGCTCCTGGCATTAACTTATGCTAGGAGAGTCTCAGAATTACAGGCACTTATGGCAGTGGAACCTTTCCTCATTTTTCATCAAGACAGAGTTTCTCTACGAACTAATCCTTCCTTCATGCCTAAGGTGGTTTCCAGTGTAGCTTTAAATCAAACCATCCACCTTCCCACTTTCTTCCCCAATCCTCAGAACAAAGGTGAGAGACTCCTGCACTCCTTGGACATTCACAGGCAGCTTTGTTACTACTTGGTTAAAACTAAGGCTTTCAGAAAAAGTGGCCAGCTCTTTGTTTCCTATGCTACAGCTTCTCAAGGGAGGGCCATATCCAAGCAAACCATTTCTAAATGGATAGGCCATTGCATACGATTCTGCTATACCCATCATGGGAAACCAGTTCCTCCTACCATTAGATCCCACTCTACCAGGGCAACAGCTACCTCTACAGCCTTTCTCAGGGGGGTTCCTACCAAGGAAATTTTAGAAGCTGCAACTTGGAGTTCTGTACACACCTTCACCAAACACTATCACTTGCCTCTTTATTCTAAGTCCAGGGCAGGCTTCGCCACTGCAATTCTGCAGGGCCTCATTGCCTCCACTAACCCTCTATGATGCCTCCACCCTACCTTAGCTTTGGGACTCTACCCAAGTGTGATGACTGCAGCAGGGTAACACGATGAACATAGTACAGTTTTGTACCTACCATAAATGTAGATGTTCGAGTGTTCACCCTGCTGCAGTCCAGGTTACCCTCCCTCCAACCCCTCTGATCTACTGGCTAAATTTTTGCTATGCCTTACTGATGTATTTGCTTATAGCTGAGGGGATTTTGTGTCTGTACAGTGTTCTCACCTTTTGGTACTAATTTGGATCACTTTTTGGGGGCACCTGACATCTGGGGCAAGAAAAACTGAAGAAAATGGCATCTGTTGCAATATATATACCCCTGGCGCACTGACGTCAGGGATGAGGCGACAGCAGCCGACGTCGGACCAAGACTTTGGAAATCCGGCCGACTGCGGGACCGCCTGATGACAGGATAACCCAGGTGTGATGACTGCAACAGGGTGAACACTCGAACATCTACATTTATGGTAGGTACAAAACTGTACTTTTCCAGGCTTCCCGAGTCCTTCAGGCTTGCAGGTAAGCCTTCCATCTGTAAGCCTGTAAAAAGGCAGGCTCCAGTTCCTTCTAGTTCACCTCAGTCCCAGATGGTTACAATGGCTAATGCTTTAACTCTTATCAGGGGTTCTCAGCCTTACCCTCCTAAAAGGAGTAGGGAGGTTTCTCCTGAGGTTTTGTCCTGTTCAGGATCGGTTTCTTCCAGCATTTCTGCTGATGAAGAGGAATTTTCTCAGGCTTTTCCTCCCTATGAGGATTCAGATGCAGAGGAGTCCATTCCTCTGGCTTCTCCTCCAGAGGATTTCGCTTTTGGTGACACTTTAAATACCCTCAGGGAACGTTTTAAATGGGAAAGCCAGGATTATCCACAGTCTAAGAAACGGATTAGGGAGTTTCTTGATTTACCTCAGCATAAGCCTCTTGCTATTCCCTCTGTGTTGGAAGTTGTTGATGTTTATCTGGAAAATTGGTTCCCCCTGCTCCCAGGAAACCTGACAGGTACTACAGAGTTCCTGATTCTCATTTATTTCTTTTCAGGAACCCGTTGGCAGATCCAGAGGTTATTTCTCAGGGCCCTAAAGGGGTTAAGGCCACTGTTACCAGGAATCCTGTTCCATCGGACAGAGAATCTAGGAACTTAGATAGGTGGGTCAAGAAAGTTTATACCTCAGAGAGAAAAGCAGTTAGGGCTAACAATTGTCTTTTTCATATGCTGAAATGCCAACAGCACACCTTGGAGACTATTAGGTCTAAGATTGCAAATGTACCTCTTTTGGCAGAGAGTAAAGACATGCAGGATTTGTTGAATTCAGCCACTCTGGTCTATAAGCATTCTTTGCATTGTGGTTTTGACATCCTCAAGGCCTCCAGTAGGGCTACGGCTACTGGATCTTTTATTAGAAGGCACGCTTGGCTTAGAGAGCAGCCTCTTCCAGAACCTGTCAAGGCTAAGCTTTTGGATGTACCTTTGCATAAAGACAATCTTTTTGGCAGCAAAGCTGAGGAGGTGCTTAAGAAGATGGAGGATAAGGCCAAGTCCATGCAAACTGTTAAAGATTTTCTGCAAGTTCAAGTCCCTCGCTTTAGCAGGAATTACCCTTTCAAGAGTTTAACCTTTCCTGACACCAGCAGACAACCATTCCAGGTCTAGGGGTTGCAAATCTTTTAGGGGGCACACAGCTACCCCTCAAAGGTTTAGGTTTTAGCAGGCTTCCACTTCAAAGGCGGGAAGCTCCAAGCCTGCATCTCAGTCTAAGCACTCTCAATGATTTTTTACAACTTGTGCCTGTTCTTGCTTGCCTGGAGAGTCCTTTAGGGGGAAGGATGGCTCTTTTTTCAGTTGCCTGGGCCTCTATCACAAACGACAAATGGATGCTCAGGAGGGTGTCTCTGGGGCACAAGATGTTCTTCTTGTTTCACTGTTGCAGTCATTACATTTGGGTAATCTCCTGGCAGGTTGCCCTCAGTCAGCCTGAATTCCAAAGTCTTGGGTCCTGCATCATTTGCTGTCTCTTCTTCCATGACGTCAGCTCGTCAGGGGTATAAAACATCCAGCCGATGCCATTTTCTTTAGTCTTTCTTGCCGCACGGTGCCCGAAGCAGAAGCATTTTGCAAGTGCTGGTCGGCCGACGACTGAAATATTCACGTTTGAGTTTCAGAACCGAAGTCTTCAATAAAGCTAAGCACCCCGTAGGGGAAACTTTTTTTCTTGCTTTTTACCAATGTCAGAAAAAGTTAATAATTGCATTACATATGGGAAGCAAATACCTCATAAGGATTTCAATTTATACTGTATTCCTTGCCTAGGCCCTGATCACAACGTGCCTGGCTGCCAGTTTTGTGCTAGATTTAACCAATGCACTATTAAGCGTCTGTATATTTTTGCATCTAAGTATTTTGGAAACAGATTTAACTACCCAGAGATGTCGTCGGATAGCAATCCGACTACCGGAGTACATAAAAAATGCAAAGAAAAAGAGAAAGGCAGTCGTGATCCAAAACCAAGGACGAAGCTTCTCCTAAGCCAGTCGCCGGTTTGCCGGTACTCAGTGAGGTGCTTTCGCAGCCCCTGATACCTGCTACCTTTGAGTCGCAGGCCTCTACCGACACCCATGTGGAGTCCGGCATGCCGCAAGATACTCAAGGTATTGGACCGACGGATGTATCTCCGTCGGATGGGTCTGGAGCCGCTCAGCAGGCACCGGCTTCTGAGGGTGTATTCAGACTTCAACATTTTTATATCAAAACGAAAGCTGCAAAACCAAAGGCAAAGACACCTTCTAAAACTAAAAAAAACGATGCCCGAGCCACGTGCTCAGGCCTCTATGCCTAAAAAACAGATGATCAAAATGGCTGAAGACCTTATTACCTTGATCAGGGGTACCCATCCCCCTCCAGATAAGAGGCCTACGCAAGACACTGACTATGAATCTTCAGATTAGGTTTTTATTTCTTCTGATTCCTCTTCTGATCAGGAATTATCTTTACCTCCTTATGAGGATTCTGATGCTGAGGAGTCTATTCCATCTGCATCTCCTCCTGAGGATTATTCATTTGGAGAAAACTTGCATACTTTGAGGGAGCATTTTCACTGGGTGAGTCAAGACTTCTCAGAATCAAAAAAGAGGCTCAGGGAGTTCCTCCTTCTCCCTCAACACAAGCCTTTAGCCATTCCCCCTGTGACATTGTGGATGATGTTTTTTCGGAGTCAAGCCTGACCCCTGACTCTTTACCTCCGGCTCCCAGTAAGCCTGACAGGTATCACAGGGTCCCTGACTCTCATAAATTTTTATTTACAAACCCTGCTGCTGATCCTGAAACTATTTCACAGGGTCCCAAGTAAGTTAAGGCCTCAACAGGAAAAATCCCTACCCCCTCCGACAGAGATTCAAGGGCGCTGGACAGATGGGGTAAAAAGGTTTATACATCTGCAACCTTGGCAATTAAGGCCTTAAACTGTCAATTTCATATGCTTAAGTACCAACAACATGTTATGGGATTGCTGAAACGGAAAATTATGTTGATTTCAGAATGTGCAGAAAATAAGGAATTGCAGGAATTATTGCATGCAGCTGAACAAGTTGGAAAGCATACTTGGCAATGTGGTTTTGATTCTTTAGAGGCCCCCTGCAGGGCCGCAGTTACTGGATCTGTGATTAGGAGGCATGCCTGGTTAAAGGAACAAAATTTGCCTGATCATGTTAAAGCTAAATTACTAGATGCACCTTTACAGGATGATTCTCTGTTTGGTATTGAGGCAGAAGAGGTTTTAAAGAAAATGGAAGACAAAGCTAAGTCTATACAAACTGTTAAAGATTTACAAGTGCAGCCACCTAGATTCAGTAGACACTGGCCTACAAAAAAATTGGTCCTTTCCTGTGTCAGACAGAGCTCACCGGGGCAAATCCAGGCGCCCTAAGGGTTCCAGGTACCAGGCTCAAGACTCATACAGGTCAAAGCAATGGGGCGCATCCACCTCCAAATCTGGAGGAGATAAAGCGCAAACCTACATAAAGCAATTCCAATGACTTCCCTCTGCCTACACCAAGCACTTATCTTTTGGCAGCACTCATAGGGGGAAAATTAGCACTTTTTGGTCAAAATTGGCAGTTAATAACCCAGGACAAGTGGGTACTGAACATCGTATCACAGGGATACAGATTCCATTTCCACACTCTGCCAATGACAAATGGTTGGCCAGACCTGCCAATAAACCAGTGGGCAGAGACACAGAAACAGGTTACGTCCCTCATGGATATGGGGGCCATTCAGACAGTACCAGAACTCGAAAAAGGACAAGGTTTTTACTCAAGACTGTACTTGGTACCCAGAAAGGACAAGGCCTGGCAGCCAATACTGGATTTATCGATTTTGAACACATACCTGGACATTCCAAAATTCAAAATGCTTACTTTGCAACAGCTTCTGCCCATGCTGGGCAAGAATGCTTGACTGGTGACTTTAGACTTAAAAGAGGCATACCTATATGTCCCAATAAGACAGTCATGCAGAAGATACCTCAGATTCAAGGCTGGCTTAATGCATTACCAATTCTCTGCACTGCCCTTTGGCTTATTTACTGCAGCCAGGGTCTTCACAAAGTGCCTGGCACCAGTAATTGCATTTTGCAGACAAAGAAGTATTCAAATATATCCTTACTTGGACGACTGTCTCATTCAAGCAGAGAACAAGGACACTCTTCTACGACACCTGGCATTTGTGAAAAGGCTTCTAGCATGCCTAGGGTGCACAGTAAATGAAAATAAGTCACAGCTGGTACCCTCTCAAAAGATAATATTCCTGGGTGCAAGCTTGCATACAACTGCCCAGATGGCTTTACCTCATGCCAGACCAACAAAGGCAACTGACTACTTACTTCAAACTGATGGCAACAAAAACCCAGTCTTCTGCAAGACAAATTCTGCAGGCTCTGGGCTTCATTGCATCCTGCATCCTACTAATTCCATATGCAAGACTGCATATGAGGAAACTTCAGTGGTACCTAAAACGTTTATGGAGTCAACATTCACACAGTCTGGAAACAATGATTCCTCTCATCCCCTGCCTGCAACAGGAGGAAGATTTAATTTCTTTTTTTTGGGGAGGATCAATCTCTCACACAGACAGGGCCTCTCAGCCCCAGAGAGAGAGGACAGGACCCCCCCCCCGAGGCCAGTGTCCTCTGATGATTCTGCTGATGAATCAGACATAACTGACCAGCCAGAAACCATTTCTCAATAAGGATTGACAGAACAACAGACAATCAAACAGGTACATCAAACAGGAGGCACCCATTCATACCCCACCTTGGAGCTGACCTGGAGCTGCTTCAGCTACAACATCCAGATTTTCCAGCTACAACATACAGGGCCAAGATGTACCCTAGCAGACAAAGACAATACCCTAGCATTAAGCAGAAGAATGGAAGCTCGGATGCCCACGAAGCAGACCCTTCATCTTCAATGGGGAATGCCACAGAAATGGAAATTCACAGATAGACCTATTAACCATCTCTCATTCACCATCTCAAAAAATTCTGCCACAGGACATTCCACCATTCCAGCATGGAAATTGGATTCCTCTCTTCACAGCTTTCAACTGGAAAGGAAGGCCTGCATTCCGCCTCTTCCTTTGATACACAAGGTACTACACTCAAGGATAATCCTGAAAAGGAAAATTTGGATCAAGACAACAGCTCCAAACTGGCCAAGACAACACTGGTACTAGTAACAATATGTGGACAATTCCCTGATGCCAATGATTGGACAATTCCCATGAGAAGCACTGTTACATCAGAACAACTTCTATCAATACAATCAAAACCTAAAACACTACATAACAGCACATATTAGCAGCTATAACAGCAGCTATTCAGAACTTTCCCAAAGGTTAAAGAGCATAAGACCTTCAGAAGCTTCAACAAGAAGGAACTATGCTGAAATGGAATCACCAGATGCGCGGAAGAGAGGAAAAGGAAGGAAAAGATCAGATATGCATAACATTCTGGAACATTCTGGCCCTCTGGAGAACTTCTTCATTCAGGCCTGTCCTACTCCTCCATCCAATGCATCAGCTATCAGCTATTCCAGCAGAATTGATATTGCCTGTTTTTTTTTGCTCTTGCCTCAGGGGCAATTCCTCAGAGGAGGAGAATGTAAAACCTCCAAAGGGAAACCACCATTACCAGCTTGGGATTTAAACTTGTGCTAGAGAAGTTGACACTAGCACCCTTTGAACCAGCAGCAACAGCAGACCTACAACACCTGTCACAGTGCAACCCTTCCCAATTCCACAGAACATAAGACCTCATTTGGCATCTTATTCATCCAAATTTTCCAAGAGGGCTACTGCAAGAGGGGCAATCTGGAAAAAGAAACACTGCTGATGCCTTTATACTGATGCCTTTTACACCAACAGAGATGAGTGGAGACGAGAGGCGGCATCAGGAGCCGACTTCGGACCCTTTGGAACTGACGACTGAAGCTCTGCCTGAGGACAGGACACCACTTGTTATGACTGCAGATGCTATCCAGTTCGGACATCTACATTTATGGTAGGTACAAAACTGTACTTTTCTATGGTGGGCAAAGGCCTGTCACCAAAACATGGGACGGCACTTCACTCTACCCCCTGCCAGCCAAACCTTGACAACAGACGCTTCAGATTATGCCTGGGGGCCCACATGGCAGGAAGATGCATTCAGGGCATATGGGCACCAAATCAAATGCATCTACATATCAACCAGAAAGAGATGCTAGCTGTGCAAAATGCCCTAACAGCCTTCAAGGATTTCATCCAGGATAACTACTGATGAAGACTGACAACACCACAGTCATGTGGTATATAAGCAAGCAAGAGGGCACAGACTCATACCCCCTTTGCAGATTAGCCATGGCACTGTGGGACACAGCTTTGACCTACCAAATAAATATTCAAGCTCAATTCCTGCCAGGAAAACAGAACACTCTGGCAGACGATTTAAGCAGAAACCTGATGGATCCTCACGAGTGGAAACTAAATCCACAAGTATTCAGCATGATAACAGAAATGGGGGAGCCCAGACATAGATCTATTTGCCTCTCCTCAAAATTATCAATTGAAAAGATTCTGCACAAGGACTTATCACAGACAAGCATGGAAAGTGGGTGCCCTATCCTTCAGTTGGGAAAACCTGTCAGTTTACGCCTTTCCTCCTCTGCCTCTTCTACCCAAGGTCCTCTTAAAAGTCAGGCAAGAGAAGCCAAAGATGATATTAACTGCCCCAGACTGGCCCTGCCAATACTGGTATCCAATCCTAAGGAACTTGTCTCAATACCCAGCTTGGACCTTGCCTCAAAGACCACAACTACTGTCCCAGCAAACCAATCAGATCCTGCACAATCAACTACAGACTCTGAACCTGGCAGCATGGCTAATCATGTAATCATATGAACAACACCTCTCAGTAAAGCTGTGATGTATGTCATTTTGGAAGCCAGAAGGCCTAGTACTAGAAAATTTTTTGCTGACAAATGGAAGAGATTCTGTGCTTGGAATCAAGCACAAGGAACTGATACAGCAGAACCACATATTCTTCGGATATTACAATACTTAACAGAGATGCTTGACAAAGGCCTATCTTTCTCATCAATCAAAATCCATGCCTCTGCCATTTCGGCTCATTGCAATACAGAGCCACCTATCTTTTCTCATCCTTTACTAAAGCAGTATCTTAGAGGAGCCAAAAACCAAAGGCCTCCTAGAAGATCACCATTACCTGCATGGGACCTCAATTATTTGTTGGAAAAGCTCACTCTGCCTCCATTTGAACCAGCCGCTACCTCTGATGTAAAGTTCTTATCATGGAAGACAGCTCTTCTACTAGCAATTACTTCAGCAAGAAGCGTTTCAGAGCTACAGGCCCTCATGGCTGTAGAGCCTTTTATCGTATTTTACCCAGGCAGGGTGTCTGAGGACAAATCCTACTTTTATGCCTAAGGTGGTTTCCAGTGTGGCTCTTAACCAAAGTATTCATCTGCCAGCTATTTATCCACATCCGCAGAACAAAGGGGAGAGAATTCTGCATTCCTTGGACGTACACATACAGCTAAGATTCTACTTGAGCAGGACAAAAGCTCTAAGAAAAACTGAGCAATTACTAGTGTCATATGCTGCAGGATCAGAAGGAAAGGCCATCTCAAATCAGACAATTTCATAGTGGATAAGCCACTGCATCCGTTTCTGATACTTACACCATGGTAAACCTGTGCCCAAGGGCATTAGGTCTCATTCCACCAGAGATGCAGCTACTTCGGCAGCCTTTCTCAGATGAGTACCAACCAAAGACATTCTAGAGGCTGCTACTTGGAGTTCTGTTCTCACCTTTACAAAGCATTACCATTTGCCTCTCTAAGTCCAGGGCAGGCGCTGCCACTGCAGTGTTGCAGGGCCTTATAGCCCCACCTAATGCTGTTCAGCTCCAGCCTCCCAACCATAGCTTTGGGATTCTACCCAAATGTAATGACTGCAACAGTGAAACACGAAGAACATAGTACAGTTCTATACACTTACTTTAAATGTAGATGTTCGAGTGTATTCACTGTTGCAGTCCAGGTTACCCTCCCGCCATCCCCCTGTCATTCTACAGTTTATCTTTCCTTCTCTATCTTCTACAGCCTATGTGGTGTATTTGCTTGTAGAGGAAGGTAAAGTTTATATTGATTTATGTATATAGATATATTTATATAATATTGCTACCTTTTGGGGGGCACCTGACATCGGGGGCAAGAAAAACTAAAGAAAATGGCGTCGGCTGCATGTTTTATACCCCTGACGAGCTGACGTCATGGAAGAAGAGACAGCAACCGACGCAGGACCCAAGACTTTGGAATTCAGGCCGACTGAGGGCAACCTGCCAGCAGATTACCCAAATGTAATGACTGCAACAGTGAATACACTCGAACATGTACATTTATGGTAAGTGTACACAACTGTACTTTTTCTTTCCGCACCCTTCCAGCTCCCAAGGAATTCCCAGACGCTCCTTCAAACCAAAAAGCAGAAGTAGAAAAGCAAATTTTGTCTTTGTTTCATGTGGGAGCAATAGAACCAGTTCCTGTTCAGCAAGTAGGCCAGTGCTTTTATTCCAGGCTTTTCCTATTTCCAAAAAAAGAAGGCACCTGGCGTCCTATTCAAGATCTTTCCATTCTGAACTCTCTTCTAGTGATTCCAAAGTTGAAACTGCTCACTCTGCATCAGTTGCTACCAATGTCAGAAAAGGATTCCTGGCTGGTAACCTTGGACCTCAAAGAGGCTTATCTGCACATCCCTATCAGGGAAAGCTGCAGGCAGTATCTTCGTTTCAGAGTGAGCAAGCAACATTACCAATTCTCTGTGCGGCCCTTTGGCTTATCTACTGCTCCCAGAGTTTTCACGAAGTGTCGGGCCCCAGTCGTTGCTTTTTGCAGGCAGGAAATTCAGATTTACCCATACTTGGACGACTGTCTGATTCACTCAAGTTCTCAGTAGCGTCTATTACAGGATCTGGAATTTGTAAAGACTCTTCTCTCTTCCCTGGGTTACACTCTCAACGAGGAAAAGTTAAAATTGGTACCATCCAAGGAGATAACATTTCTGGGAGTCTGAACACAGCCGCCCAGATGATATATCTCACCCAGGAGAAGGCAGACAACTGTTTCAGTTTACTTCAAGGACTTGGCAAGTCTGTCCCAGCTCCCTGAAAGAAATACCTGCAAGCTCTGGGATTCATGGCATCTTGTATTCTCATGATTCCATATGCAAGACTGCATATGAGGAAATTGCAATGGTACCTCAAGAACATTTGGTGTCAACACACAGGACCTGGATATGATAATAACTCTGCTTCCACCTCTGCAGACGGAGTTTCTATGGTGGGCAACAGCCTGACTTCAAAACAAGGGAATGCCCTTTCAGACACCTCCTGCCACTCAAGTTCTGACTACAGACGCATCGGATTATGCCTGGGGAGCACACCTGGATGGCAGATGCATGCAGGGACAGTGGCACATCCAGCAGATGCACCTGCACATAAATCTAAAAGAGTTGATTGCAGTTCAACAAGCTTTACCAGCCTTCAGGCACCTTCTTTTTCCAGGGACCGTACTTATCAGAACAGATAATACCATAGTCGTGTGGTACATCAACAAGCAAGGAGGGACTCGCTCTTACCCGCTGTGCAGACAAAGAATGGATCTTTGGTCCGTAGCAGCATCCCTGGACCTGCATCTCCTAGCTCAGTTCCTTCCAGGAAGGCTCAGTGTTTTGGCAGACCAGTTGAGCAGGCGACCCCTGGATCCTCACGAGTGGCAGCTGAACAGGACTTTTTTTGCAGCATCATTCAACGTTGGGGCACATCTCGGGTGGATTTTTTCTCATCCCTGGACAATCACCTTCTGCCTCGCTTTTGCACCAGACAGCATCACAGCAGGGCTTGGAGAGTGGATGCTCTGTGCTTCCCTTGGACATTGCTATCACTTTAAGCCTTCCCTCCTCTTCCTCTTCTACCCAGAGTATTGCTGAAAATCAGGGACGAACGACCAAGGACTATTCTCATAGCTCCAGACTGACCCAGACAGCATTGGTATCTGCTGCTTCGCAGTCTCTCCCAATTCCCTCCTTGGCATCTTCCTCTGACACCAGATCTTTTGGTTCAGAAAGGGGGAATTATTCTGCATCCTCGTCTTCAATCCCTTCAGTTGGCAGCATGGCTCATAGTTTGACTCCTTCCCTTTCCCTGCAGGTAGTTGATGTGCTTAGGAAGGCTAGGAGGCCTAGCACTAGGAAGTCCTACTCTGGCAAATGGGAAAGGTTTGCTCACTGGATGCAGGCTAGAGGGCATTCCTCTTCTCAGTCTTCCCTTCCTTTGATCTTGGAATACCTGGCTGAATTGCTTCAGGGTGGTTTTTCCTTTTCTTCTATCAAGCTTTATGCTTTGGCCATTTCTGCTCATTGTTTCTTTGAACAACCCATTTTCTCTCATCCCTTGATGAAAATGTTTCTCAGAGGTGCTTGTAACTTAAAACCTCCCAGAGGGGCACTTATTCCGGCATGGGTTCTTATTTTTTTTCTAGAGAACCTCACTCTTCCTCCTTTTGAGCCAGCTGCCTCTGCAGATTTAAAGTTTCTCTCTTGGAAGACTGCTTTCCTCTTTGCTATAACTTCAGCAAGGAGGGTTTTGGTGCTGCAGGCTTTGATAGCTGTGGATCATTTTATTATTTTCCATCCAGACAGGGTCTCTTTGAGAACCAACCCCTCCTTTATGCCTAAGGTGGTTTCTAGCTTGACTCTTAATCAGTCCATACACCTTCCTACCTTCTTCACTAATCCTCAAAATAAAGGTGAAAGGATCTTACATTCTCTTGATGTGCACAGACAGCTCAGGTTTTACCTGGACAGGATTAAAGACCTTCAGAAATCAGCTCATTTATTGGTCAGTTTTGCCCCTGGAGCTCAGGGCAAGGCTATTTCTAAGCAAACCATTTCCAAGTGGATTGCACACTGCATCAACTTTTGTTATTCTTTTCATGGTAAGGCTCCTCCTCAAGGGGTTAGGACCCACTCTTCTAGAGCAACTTCCACTTCTGCAGCCTTTTTAAGGGGTTTCCCTACTAAAGATATTTTGGAGGCTGCCACTTGGTCTTCTGTTCACACTTTCACAAAGCATTATAATTTGCTATTGGTTTCCAGAGCCAGGGCAGGGTTTGCCACTGCTGTGTTGCAGGGCATTATCTCCAACCCTTGATTCTGTTGGTTCCTCCTCCCTTCTCTCTGGGCTTTCGTAATCAACCCATTTGTTACGACTGCAACAGTGAAACACGATGAACATAGTACAGTTGTGTACACTGACCGTAAATGTAGATGTTCAAGTGTATTCACTGTTGCAGTCCTGGTTTCCCTCCCTCCTTCCCCCTTTTGGTCTTCTCCTATTCTTTTTCCTGAGATACAGGCTGAATTGGATTTTATTTGCCAATCTGGCATTTGGCTAAGCATTTTTTCTGTGGGCTTCCGACTGTTATGGCAAGAAAGACTGAGGAAGTGACGTTGGCTGCCTCCTTTTGTATCTGACGCATTGACATTTACAACCGATGGCATTTTTTACTTACCTTTGGTATTCTGGCTGACTGAGGGCTACCGGGAGCCGGATAACTCATTTGTTAGGACTGCAACAGTGAATACACTCTAACATCTACATTTATGATAAGTGTACACAACTGTACTTTCGAGAGCAGTGTTGTCCTCTGCGGAGTGTACATATCCATCCAGACCATTCTGTTGATGTTACAAAGAAGGTTTATATCTCTGGACTGAGTATTTATGATGCCATTTAACTTGATGTGCAGTGGGTCCATCTGTATTGGGTTGGAGGATGCTTTGAAGGACAGACACAGGTCACTTTTTAGCAGTCTATAGGAAACAGAGTATAGTATGCAGGGCTTTGAGATGGTCCATATAGGACATATTGTTTAGATGCTGTATCCTCTGTCAGAGTGTTACAGCTATTGTGTGTATCTGGACAGATGCATGCGAAAGGGAGCATTGTATTCATTGACTGGTGTAAGAGGGGCTGAGCAAAGGGGGACAGTGACATCTAATTCTAGCCACAGTCCCTTTGTTTATGAGCTGTGCAATATAGAAGGATTTTGTTATGACAATGGACATGTGGTTGAAAATTAGGTCACTGTGCACACAAGTTCTCAAATCCCAAACTGTTGGGTCATTTCTCAGGGGCATATTGTCAGTGGTAATTCTCTGTGGTAGACAGTTTCCAAATTATGTGATAATGCATTTATTAGTATTTAGGTTTTTCCATAATTCAGGCACCAGTTATTTTGGACAAACCTTCCTGCAGGATAACTGTCATTTGTAGTTTCAGTAATTGCTGCTAGTTTGCAGTCATCTGCAGATTTAGCCAGAACCCTTTGGTATTGGCTTTTACGTGCCAAACAGGACAGGTCCCAGCACAGAACCTTGAGGGGCCCACCACTGGTGGTGGTCTCTCTGTGGAAGTAGGTTCCCCTATTTTTATCTCCTCCATCCTATCCATATTCCAGTTGACAATCCAGTGGGTGACATAAGGGTTCATCCCCAATTCTTTTCTACTGTATCCGAATGGGAGACTTTATCAAAAATCTTGGCCAGGTTGAGGTATGCATTGTGTACTGTTTTACCTTCATCCCTTGCTTGGTGTTTTATTCAAGCAGTTCACCATGTTGAGTAAACATGACCTGCCCTTCAAACTGAGATGGGTCCAGTGTTCGGAGGCTCCTATATCCTTATTGATTACTTCCATGATAATTCTTTCAGTGGTTTTGCATGAGGCTAGTTAGATTTGCGGGTGTGTAATTGCCTGAGTCTGTGGAAGGCCCTCCTTTATGCAGGGGAATAACTGTAGCTATTCTCCATTCACTTGGTACAAAACCTGTATGGAGGATGAGATTGACCAGTGTTGTCAGGAGTGTTGCGTAATCGTGCTTCATGCTATTTAAGATGCATCCAGGAATATTGTCAGAACCTATTGATTGTGTTTTTAGATTTTGATGGTGCATTTAGGACTTGGTATTGTGTGATAGCAAGTGTGAGGCAAGCCAGTTTCAGGTACATCTTGAGGGACAGACATTTGTGAGAGAGGGGTAAAGATAGAGCAACATTTATCTGCCAGTAGATTAGCTATATATTCAGCTTCAGTGTAGGTAACATTGTTCACAGTCAACTCAGTGCATTACTGTGTTTTGCTTCTGAGACTATGAATGTAACTAAAAATGGCTTGGTTGTTTTCAGCTTGGGAGGTTATTTTAGCTTCAAACTTGGCTTTGGTGGATTTTATTAAGCTCCCAAGTTTTGTTTAAATGAGAAGGTCCCTTATCATTCTGTGAATTTCTGTTTTTACTTTTCGTCAGAATTTTGTTCCTTTTATTGTAAAGCTTGTTGATGTTATGGTTACACCAAGGGAGTTTGTTTCTTGGGTTTGCCCTGTGCTTGTTCTTGCAGAGTACATCTGCATCTATGCAGCTATTTACATGCTTGGTATAGTATGGCAGTGTATGTTTCTACATATTTAGTGGAGTTAATTAGATTTGGTGAAGAGTTGAAGAGTGCCAGTATATCACTTAAAAATGGGTAGTTTGTCTTAGAGAAATCTGTAGAAGTACCTTGGGTGGAAGTGGTCTCCGGTTTCAGTTTTATTTGGAGATGGATTTATGGTTAGTTGTAACAAGTGAAGAAGATACGCAATGGCTGGGGCAAGATTGCCCCCATATTAGTAAGGACAAGATCCATGATGATCCCCCAGCAGGTCCTCTGACTTGTTCTTGGGCATTTGTATTGACAGTCATTGAACATCTGTTGTGCACTAGTGATAGTGTAGTTGTCCTAGTCTATACTTGGATAGTTTCAACCACCTATTATAATGCTATTGGCTGTAATACTGAGTGATTTCAATTTCTGTAGGTAGGCATTCTGGCCTTCATGGGTCAGAGAGGTATTTGGGAGACATACATATATCCTCAAACTGTTTTTGTAAATTGCTTATCCAGTCTCTTTTCCCAGTCCTTTGTAACCTTCTCTGATTGATTCTTATATTTATCATCCAATATTTTATATGCTTTATTAATTATTCCTTTTTTAATCGCCGCTTCTGATCTAGATTCTGCTAAAAACTATACCACTGCTGGTGTTTTGTTTATGACTCCCTGTTTATTTCTCTTTGCCTATACTCTGATATCAATCCTTCATAGGGAAGGTAATCTCTAACCTACACTCCAAATAAATTCTTGGCATCTTCCCTTTCTATCATTTTCCCTATCTCGTTATTTGCTCCCAATCCCTTGGTTGCTTTGTCAGTTTTCTCCAGTAAATTCCAGCCCCTTCTTGCCTTTTGTCTGTATCCCTAACTGTAGTCATCCCTATCCGGCAGAATCTCCTTTCTCCATTCCCGTGTTGGCGTAGTTCTTGGAATACTTTCTGCTACTTTATGGAGATACCTTCACCTTTTTTCCCTCCTGTATAGTAGCTGTGGAAGGTGTAGTCTTGCATAGCTGGTGTGTGTTGTCTGTCATTTTAAGCCATGTCACTACTCCGATGTTCACATCTTCCAAGGTGAGGAGGGCTTGTATGAAGTGGAGTTTCTTCTTTAGGTTCTTAACATTAATCATTAGTAACTTCATGTTTTCCTTTGTTTGCTTCATTATGTGGGTTGGTTTATCAGGTTGACATTGCCTAAAAATGTCCTGTTTAGGGCTGACAATATCTTTGTCAGTAATCAAAACCCCAGATGAGAACAGATGCATGATATCCCTGCCATGGTCTGTCGATCATATCCTGTCAGGCTGACAAATATTGGACCCCCTCCCCCTTTTGAATGACACCAAACATAGCCAGCTGTTGAAGTATGTTATTTTTTGCTTATATTGTGGCATTATCCTTTGAAAAGGTAGAATGCTGCTCACTTCTAGGCTCATACCTACCTTGGTCATACTGGTACTTGAAGGACGTGTGTGTGATCTGAAGAATCCCAACACCAGGCCCCAAATAACAGTCCCTGTTTGCTTGCTCAGCCTGCTAGGAAGTACATCTGTATGCCTTACAAAGGGGCCACCTATTACTAGTATGTTTAGTTGAATAGATGCCTGCCTTATAGGCTCATCTGTGACTTTGGGACTCCCTTTTGGAGGCCTTTGAGGTTTAGGCAAGTTAATCCATAATATGCTGAAGTTCTAAAGATTATGTGTATTGCACAGGCCCAGATGAGGTGTTTTGTATGGTGTACTGCTGACTATTTTCGTGTCCGAGTTTACTGTATATGAGATTTTTGACTCCGAGGACATTATGCATGTACATCCTCACACACTGTGTTATGCTGTTTGAGTAGTAAATAATCATCAGACAGTATGAGTCCGTTCTTACTGTCTCAAGATACCTATCTCAATCAGGTTGACTGCAGACGTTATGAGGAAGTGCTGGTCAAAAGAAATGACTGAGGGGTGCACTGGTGACTATAACTGCTTGGACTTCAGTTTGTTTAGAATACTATTTGGGTGAACTTAATACTGCGGTGTGGGGAAATGCCTGATATAGTCAGGGGGTATACTGCATCTCAAGGTGTGCTTATTTGTGATTGGCATAAGTTATTAGAGCCTCAGACCTGGATTTCTGATGTTATATAGATCTTTAGAGGTCTCTTATAGGGGAAAAGCTCTTGCACAGACAGCCTACTATAGACAGAGTCCAATGGCAGCAGTGTGCTGAACATAGTTCAGCACAACTGTTTTCTTCCCCTTTTGATGAAAAGGTCATTTCTTAAATTTCAAGGCTTTACATGTTTCTGGGAGTCTTGAGTAAAAGACGTATGGTGAGTGCAGCTCTGTACTGTTTATAGCAGACTAGCTAGAGAAGGATCCAATCAAATAATTTCCCACATTTATCCCCCTTGGAACTTTTAGGAAAAACCTTACATCATTTTTTTAAATTCTGTAATTAGCCTAAAGGAACTCAACTGTTTTGTCAAAGATAGCAGAAAGTCATAAAAATTAAAAAAAATATATAGAAAGTATCATTGGAAAGGTGCTAGATAAAAGATCACACCTGTATAGTAATGAAGACACCAGTGTTATTACAGAGATAGTTCCACTGCATGCTTTCACCCAGAAGAATTTCACGGAACAAGTCAAAGTGCATCTGGACAGTAATAAAAATCTGCTGCAAAACTATAATCTTAAAAGATCCTATCATCTGACTTTGAAGGCCATCTGTTGTGCTGCAGATTTCTGTGATCCAGGTTTAGGCACAGATTTTTGGATTTGTCTGTGTTCTGGGCTTTGGGCTACATTCCATGACTTACAGCATGTAAGACTGCACACCCAGTTCCTGCTCTATCCTTTTTTTTTCTGACACTAGGCTTTTCATAAGCCTAGTGTTTGAGTACCTAGGCTGTCTATGTGTAGTGATGAAAACAAAAAAGGTGCAACTTTTGTTTACATCTAGAGGAGTCTGGTTGCTTGTACTGAGTGCATTCTTAAAGACCTTTGTGAGTCAGTATGAACTTAAAAGCTAGGAAGCTAGAAAACTTTCTGTGTCCTTAAGGGGTAGTTTGTCTGCCATAAAACATTCATCAAGGAAGGTTTGTAATTTTTTTTTTCCACAAATGATATAACATGGTCTCTCCATTGTGGGACTATTTACCATGGGGCCTTTTTTGTTTAGTGTGTGCGTGCACACAACATGTATGTCCTTCACTACCTCCCTCCATTACATGATACAAGCTGCTGTAATGCTACTGCAGAACTATGTGTTCATACCCAGAGAGTGCAATCTTATCCCACTGTATATTAACTTAGACTGTTTTCAGGTTATCATTCTTCTGTAAGCAAGTTACAAATGTAGCATCGTAATGTATGTTTATCCTGTGTTGATTTTACTGAGTAAGCATACATCACCTCCTTTCCTTTGTTCTGTACTTAAATAATTTGTTTTACTGTATATATTGTACTAACCGCTATATTAATGTAACCATTTAACTGTATTGAATGCCCAGCAACAGTATTTGTATGTATGTTTTTCCTGTGTTCTTGTACTTTATTGTATATTTATACTACACAGATTTTACTATATTCTGTACTTAAATAACCTGTGTTTTATTGCATTTACTGTATTGACCATTGTCGAACTTTTCTCCCTGCGCCTCCGTTGAAAATGGGCTTCTTACCCAGTTGGACTCTCACAGTAAACAAATGTAAAATAAACAAAAATAAATAAATATGTACATATATGACTGTGTAATAATTGATCAAGAATTCAGCCAATAGAACCTAAAACTTTAGTCAAAACAACTGAGTTCCAGACAAATCAGATACCCTCTCTGAGTGCATTTTCGTTATTACAGCAAAAATTCACACAGCAGTGTTGCATCTAACAGAAAGATAGAAAAAACTTATTTAAAGCAGATGTTCTTAGTGTTTCACTATTGCAGTCATCACATTTGGGTTATCTGCTTGCAGTAGCCCTCAGTCGGCCTGATTAACAAAGTCTTGGGTCCTGCGTTGGTTGCTGTCCCTTCTTCCATGACGTCAGGTCGCCAGGGGTATAAAACATGCAGCCAACGCCATTACATCAGTCTTTCTTGCCGTGCGGTGCCCGAAGCAGAAGCAGTTTGGAAGTGCAAGTCGGCCGACTCCTGAAATTTTCGTTTTCGAGTTTCAGAACGGAAGTCTTAAACTAAAGCTAAGTAACCCGTTGGGGAAACTTTTTCTTGCTCCTTACCGATGTCAGTAAAAGTTAATAATTGCATTTCTTGTGGAAAGCAAATACCTCACAAAGATTTTCATTCGTACTGTATTCCTTGCCCTAGGCCCTGACCACACCTTACCTTGCTGTCGGTTTTGTGCCTTATTTAATCAACGCACTATCCATCGTTGGTATATTTTCACCTCTAAGTATTTTGGTTCTCGATTCAATTATCCAGAAATGTCGGTAAGCCATCCAACTACCGGAATTACGAAAAAACGCAAAGATAAAGACAGAGACAGGCTGCATAGATCCAAAGCTGCCAACGGCGCTTCTCCTAAGCTAGTCGCCAGTTCGCCGGTACTCAGTGAGGCACTTTTGCAGCCCCTGATACCCGCTACTTCTGATTCGCAGGTCTTTACTGAGATCCATTCGGAGTTTGGTATGCCGCGAGATGTTTCAACTGTGGAACCTGCAGATGTCTCTCTACCTTGGATGGGTCGGAGCCGCTGTGCAGGCACTGGCTTCTGAGGTGTATTCAAGCGTACAGACTTGCATATTAAATCAACGCCTTCTTCTTTAAGGCCTAAACTTCGAACCATGCCTAGAAAACTGACGCCCAGGCCGCATGCTCAGACCTCTATGCCTAAAAAACAAAGGATAAGAATCGCTAAAGATCTTATAACTTTAATCAGGGGAAGCCAACCTCCCTCTTCTAGGAGACCTAGGACTGAAATTGTTTATGAATCTTCTGACCAGGATTCTGATTTTTCTGTTTCTTCTGATGATTTGAATTTACCCCTATCTACTTATGAGGATTCTGATGCAGAGGACTCCATTCCCTCTGCTTCCCCTCCAGAGGATTTTTCTTTTGGTGAAACCTTGCACACTTTAAGGGAGCATTTCCACTGGGAAAGCCAGGATTTTTCTGATTTGAAAAAGAGGCTTAGGGATTTCTTACTATTGCCTCAGCATAGGCCTTTAGCTGTACCTCCTGTGCTAGACATTGTTGATGATGCCTTCTTGGAATCTGGTTTGGCCCCTGATTCTTTGCCTCCTGCTCCCAGAAAACCTGACAGATATTACAGGGTTCCTGATTCTCACAAGTTCCTTTTTAAAAATCCTATTGCGGATCCAGAGACTATTTCACAGGGACCCAAGGGCATTAAGGCTTCTGCTGCCAAAAACTCTACCCCTTCTGATAGAGACTCCAGGGCGCTGGATAGATGGGGTAAGAATGTTTACACTTCTGCAACCTTGGCCATTAGGGCTTTAAACTGTCAGCTTCATATGATAAAGTATCAGCAACTTCTTATTGGATTGCTTAAACAGAAAATTATGTTTCCTGACTGTGCTGAAAATAAGGAATTACAGGATTGAATGCATTCTGCTGAACAGGTTGGAAAACATATTTCACAATGTGGGTTTGATTCTTTAGAGGCCTCTTGCAGGGCTTAAGGAGCAATATTTGCCTGATCATGTTAAAGCTAAATTGCTGGATGCTCCCTTAAATCAGGACCGCACTGAAGAAGTTCTTAAAAAGATGGAAGATCAAGCTAAATCTATGCAAACTGTTAAAAGATTTCTTAGAAGTTCAGCCTCCAAGATTTAATAGGCATTGGCCCTCTAAGACTTGGTCCTTTCTAGCTTCTTCCAGACCTTCTCAATCCAAACCCAGACACAGCAGAAACCCCATGTTTCAGTCCCAGGGTACGCACAAGACTAAGCAGTGGGGGGCTTCTGCTTCCAAATCTGGGAGTAGTAAGACTCCCCCCTATGGAAAACTGTCTCAATGACTTGATTTTAAAACTTCCAAGCACTTCTCAATTGAATGCTCCTTTAGGGGGAAAGATTGGTCTGCAGGCCAAAAACTGGGAACTTATTACCCAGGACAATTGGGTTTTAAATATAGTATCCCAAGGATACAGATTTCACTTCCACACATTACCAACGCCAGAAGGTTGGCCAGATCTACTCCCAGATCAGTGGGCAGAGGCTCAAGAGCAAATACTCTCTCTTTTGAACATAAAGGCTACTCAAACTTTACCAGAAGAGGAAAAAGGACAAGGTTTCTACTCAAGACTTTTCCTGGTACCCAGAAAAGACAATTCATGGCGTCCTATTCTGGACCTGTCTACCCTAAACACCTTTTTGGTGATTCCAAAATTCAAGATGCTGACTCTTCACCAGTTACTTCCTATGCTAGGAAAAGATGCCTGGATGGTAGCACTCGATTTAAAGGAAGCGTACCTACACATACCAATCAGGGAATCTTGCAGAAGATACCTACACTTCAAAGCAGGCTACGATCACTACCAGTTCTCTGCAATGCCCTTTGGCTTATCTACTGCGCCCAGGGTATTCACAAAGTGTCTGGCCCCAGTCATTGTATTTTGCAGGCAAAGAAATATTCAAATGTACCCATACCTGGACGATTGTTTAATTAAGGCAGAAAGCCAGGCCATACTTTTGAATCATCTGGCCTTTGTACAAATGGTGCTAACCTGTCTGGGGTACACCATAAACGAAAATAAATCACACCTGGTATCCTGTCAACAAATCATATCCCTGGGAGCAAGCCAGATGGCTTTCCTCACACCAGAGAAACTAACTTATTTGACAACCTACTTCAAACAAGTGGCCACAAAAACCCTACTATCTGCAAGGCAAATTCTACAAGCCTTGGTGTTCATGGCCTCCTGCATTCTTTTAATTCCATATGCAAGACTGCATATGAGGAAACTACAATGGTATCCAAAAAGCCTATGGTGTCAACATTCTCAGGATCTAGAAGCAATGATTCCTATCGTACCTTGCCTACGCCTAGAGTTTCTTTGGTGGGCAGAGGCCTACCACCAAAACAAGGGACTACTATTCACACCACCCCCTGCCACCCAAACCCTAACAGACGCATCAGATTATACATGGAGGGCTCACCTGGCAGGGAAGTGCATTCAGGGCAAATGAAACCCAAGTCAAATGCACTTGCATATCCATCAAAAAGAAATGTTAGCTGTACAGAATGCTCTGAGAGCCTTCAAGGACCACATTCTTCCAGGACAATTAATGGTAAAGACGGGCAACACCACTGTTACGTGGTACATAAACAAGCAGGGGGTTACCCATTCTTACCCCCTCTGCAGACTAGCCATGACATTGTGGAATACAGCCCTGAGCTACCAAGTGCATCTACAAGCTCAATTCCTGCCAGGAAAGCTAAATACACTGGCAGACGAACTAAGCAGAAACCTCATGGACCCACACGAGTGGAAACTGGAACCAAGGATTTTCAACATGTTGACAAGCAAATGGGGGAGCCCAGATATAGACCTGTTTGCCTCCCCACAGAACTGTTAATTGGACAAATGTTGCACAAGGACTCCCCACAAACAAGCTTGGAAAGTGGATGCCCTGTCCTTCACCTATCAATTTATGCCTTTCCACCTCTGCTCTCCAAAGTTACTACTAAGATCAAACAAGACAAACCAAGGGCGATTTTGATTGCACCAGACTGGCCACACCAACACTGGTACACTCCCCCTTGCGCACTGTGTTACTGCTGACCCCTTGGCACCTGCCTCAGACTCCTACCCAATTGTCTCAGCAGGAGAACCAGATTCTGCACCCTCAGCTTCATACACTGAACCTAGCAGCATGGCTAATTACCTAATCTCTCCTTTATCATTCCTCAGTAAACCAGTGATGGATATTATTTTAGAGGCAAGGAGGCCTAGTACTAGAAAATCTTATGCTGAAAAATGGAAAAGATTCTGTGCTTGGAACCAGTCTCAAGGGATGAGCACAGCAGTGCTCAACTTACCTCAGATTTTTACAATACTTAATTGAGATGCTTCACAAGGGCCTGTCTTTCTCCTCCATCAAAATTCACACCTCAGCCATTTCAGCTCATTATAACACAGAGCCTCTCCTCTTCTATCATCCACTGCTTAAGCAGTTCCTCAGAGGGGCCAAAAATCTACAACCACCCAGGAGAGCCCCAACTCCAGCCTAGGACCTTAACTTTGTATTGGAAAAGCTCACACCTCCTCCTTTCGAGCCAGCTGCCACTCCGGATTTAAAATTCCTCTCTTGGAAAACAGCTTTCCTTTTAGCAATCACTTCAGCAAGAAGGGTATCTGAATTACAGGCCCTCATGGCAGTGGAGCCTTTCATCATCTTTCATGCAGACAGGGTGTCCCTCAGGACCAATCCCTCCTTCATGCCCAAGGTGGTATCCTGTGTGGCCCTTAATCAGTCCATTCATTTGCCAACCTTCTTCCCTAATCCACAGAACAAAGGGGAATAGATACTGCACTCCTTAGATGTGCACAGACCACTTAGATTCTACTTGGACAGGACTACACCTCAAAGGAAATCTGACCATCTGCTGGTGGTATTTGCTGCAGGGGCAGAGGGGGAAGGCTATTTCAAAGCAAACCATTTCCAAATGGATAGGCCATTGCATTCATTTCTGCTACAAGCACCATGGAAAACCTATCCCACAGGGTATCAGACCCCACTCAACCAGGGCTGCATCTACCTCTACAGCTTTTCTCAGAGGCATCCCTACCAGGGACATCCTAGAAGCTGCTACCTGGAGTTCTGTACATACTTTCACCAAGCATTACCATCTGCCAATTTTCTCTAAATCCAGAGATGGCTTTGCCACTGCAGACTTGCAGGGCCTTTTAGCTGGTCCTAATGCTATCTAAATTCCTCTTCCCATCCTTAGCTTTGGGAATCTACCCAAATGTGATAGCTGCAACAGTGAAACACGAAGAACATAGTGCCGTTGTGTATACTTACCATAAATGTAGATGTTTGAGTGTTTTCACTGTTGCAGTCCTGGTTACCCTCCCTCCAACCCCCTTTCTTCTTTTGGCTATACCTCTACTCTCCTTAACTATGCTCAAAAGCTTTTTGGTGTATTTGCTTTTTTGTTGGGGGTATGACCTTGTATATTTATAGAGTTAATTGCTTCCCATTGGGGAGCACCTGACATCTGGGGCAAGAAAAACTGATGTAGTGGTGTCGGCTGCATGTTTTATACCCCTGATGACCTGACTTCATGGAAGAAGGGACAGCAACCAATGCAGGACCCAAAACTTTGTTAATGAAGCCGACTGAGGGCTACTGCAAGCAGATAACCCAAATGTGATGACTGCAACAGTAAATACAATCGAACATCTACATTTATGGTAAGTGTACACAACTGTACTTTTTTGCAACAGTCAAGTCCCAGTGCTCCTCCCACAACTCCAAGATTGCACAGCACTGTGGCAGAGGCATATTCCTAATTCCTCTGTACCATGACTTTGCAAATGAAACTACTTGTGCTTTCCGATGAGTTGTGCATTCAGTTGAAGGAAGGCATAACTCATCTTCTTCAGAAAGCTTGGATGTTCATCGTGTTTCACTGTTGCAGTCATTACACTTGGGTTATCCTGTTGGCAGGCTACCCGCAGTCTGCCTGAATTCCAAAGTCTTGGTCCGGCGTCGGTTGCTGTCTCCTCTTCCCTGACGTCAGTGTGCCAGGGGTATAAAAGATTCAGCCGACGCCATTTGCTTCAGTCTTTCTTGCCGCGCGGTGCCCGAAGCAAAAGCAGTTCGCAAGTGCCGGTCGGCCGTCTCCTGAAATTTTCAAATTTGAATTTCAGATCCGAAGTCTTCATTAAAGCTAAGTACCCCGTTGGGTAAACTTTTTTTCTTGCTCCAGACCGATGTCAGAAAAAGTTAATAATTGTATTTTTTGTGGGAAGCAAATACCTCATAAGGATTTTCATTCTTACTGTATTCCTTGCCTAGGCCCTGACCACGACGTTGCTAGTTGTCGGTTTTGTGCTAGATTTAACCAACGCACTATTAAGCGTCGGTACGATTTTGCATTTCATTATTTTGGAAGAAGATTTAACTATACAATGCCGTTGAAGCAACCGACTACCGGAGTTTACAGAAAGTGCAAAGAAAAGGACAGGCACCTGAGGTCCAAAACAGATGAGGCTTCCGCTAGGCCTGTCGCCAGTTCTCAGTGAGGTGCTTTTGCAGCCCCTGATGCCCGCTACCTCAGAGCCACAGGCCACTTCCAACTCGCACGTGGAGCCGACTAGGCCGCTGGAAACTCAAGGTATTGGGCACTCGGAAACTATTCCCTCAGATGGGTCCGGAGCCACTGAGCAGGCATCGACTTCTGAGGGTGTTTTCAGGCCTACACAGTTATATGTAAAACCAACTTCAGCTTCAAAGGCAAAGTCTAAAGCAGCTCTAAAGACAAAGAAACAAGTAAAGCATTCTCCTGGACAGGCCTCCATGCCTAAAAAAACAGATGCTTAAAATGGCCGAAGACCTAATTACTTTGATCAGGGGCATCCTCCTCCTGATAAGAGGCCTAGGCAAGAGATAGAATATGCATCTTCAGATCAGGTTTCTATTTCCTCTGATTCCTCGTCTGACCAGGAATATTCTCTTCTTCCCAATGAGGATTCTGATGCTGAGGAATCTATTCCTTCAGCCTCTCCTCCTGAGGATTATTCCTTTGGGGAAACCCTGCATACTATGAGGGAGCATTTCCACTGGGAAAGCCAAAATTACTCCGAATCTAAGAAAAGGCTCAGAGACTTTCTTTTACTACCGCAGCACAGGCCTCTTGCTATTCCCCCTGTTTTAGACATTGTAGATGATGTATTTTCAAAGTCCGGCCTGTCTCCTGACTCTTTACCTTCTGCACCTGTTAAACCAGATAGATACTACAGAGTTCCAGATTCACATAAATTTCTTCATAAAAACCCTGCTGCTGACCCAGAAACTATCTCTCAGGGTCCCAAAGGGGTCAAGGCTTCCACTGCAAAAAACCCTATCCCCTCTGATAGGGATTCAAGGGCTCTTCACAGATGGGGGAAAAAGGTTTACACTTCTGCTACCTTGGCTGTAAGGGCTTTAAATTGTCAGTTTCATATGCTTAAGTATCAGCAATACTTAATGCCACTGCTAAAACAAAAAATGTTGACAAATTTTGAATGTGCAGAAAACAAGGAAATGCAGGATTTATTGCATGCAGCTGAACAAGTGGGAAAGCATACTTTGCAATGTGGTTTTTGATTCTCTGAAGGCCTCTTGCAGGGCCGCTGTTACGGGTTCTGTCATTAGGAGGCATGCTTGGTTAAAGGAACAGAATCTGCCTATCATGTTAAAGCAAAATTATTGGATGCTCCATTACAGCATGACACTTCGGTGTTAAAGTAGAAGAAGTGTTGAAGAAAATGGAGGACAAAGCAAAATCTATGCACAGTTAAGGATTTCTTACAGGTATAGCCACCCAGATTTAGCAGGAACTGGCCTACAAAGAATTGGTCCTTTCCAGTGTCAGACAGGCCACAAAGAGGCAGATACAGACACCCCAGAGGTAGATCCCAGCCCCAAGGTCCATACAGGCCTAAACAATGGGGTGCTTCTACCTCCAAAAGCGGAGAAGACAAATCACAGCCATACAGGAAACAGTCCCAATGACTTTCCTCTGCCAGCACCAAGCACTTATCTTTTGGCAGCCCCCTTATGGGGAAAACTAGCACTTTTTTCACAAAATTAGCACATGATCACCCAGGACAAATGGGTCTTGAATATAGTGTCTCAGGGCTACAGGTTCCACTTTCACACCCTGCCAAGGGCAAAAGGTATGCCAGACCTGCCACACAATCAATGGGCAGAGGCACAAAAATAAGTTTCATCCCTCATGGATATGAGGGCCATTCAGCGAGTACCACAGCAAGAGCAGGGACAAGGATTTTACTCAAGACTTTTCTTGGTACCCAGAAAGGACAAAGCCTGGAGACCAATACTGGACCTGTCTTTTCTAAACACATTTATGGACGTTCCAAAATTCAAAATGTTGACTCTGTAACACCTTCTGCCCATGCTGGGCAAGAAGGCTTGGTTTGTAACTTTGGACCTAAAAGAGGCATACCTGCATGTCCCAATCAGACAATCTTGCAAAAGATACCTCAGATTCATAGCTGGCTCAATGCACTACCAATTCTCTGCACTGCCCTTTGGCTTATCTACTGTGCCCAGGGTCTTCACAAAATGCCTGGCACCAGTAATTGCTTTTTGCAGACAGAGGATTTCAGATATATCCTTACTTGGACTACTGCCTTATTCAAGCAGAGAACCAAGACATTCTACTAAAGCATCTGGCGTTTGTAAAAAGATTACTAATTTGCCTAGGGTACACAGTAAACGAAAAGAAATCAAAACTAGTACCCTCTCAAGAGATAATATTCCTGGGTGCAAGCTTAAATGCAACTGCCCAGATGGCTTATCTCACGCCAGACAAACAAAGGCAACTGACTTCTTACTTCAAAATGTTGGCAACAAAGACCCAGTTATCTGCAAGAAAAATTCTGTAGGCTTTGGGCTTCATGGCATCCTGCATTCTGCCAATTCCATATGCAAGACTGCATATGAGGAAACTACAATAGTATCTAAAAAGTGTTTGGACTCAACATTGCCACAGCCTGGAAACATTAATTACCCTCATTCCCTGCCTGCAACAGGAGTTTCGATGGTGGGCACAGGCCTGTCACCACAACAAGGGACAGCCATTCACTTTACCCACAGCCAGGCAGACACTAACAACAGATGCATCAGATTATGTCTGGGGGGCCCACATGGCAGGAAAATGTATTCAGGGCACATGGCCCGCAGGCCACATGCATCTTCATATCAATCAAAAAGAGATGCTAGCTGTTCAGAATGCCCTGACAGCCTTCAAGGATCTACTTCATCAGGGACAACTGCTGATAAAGACGGACAGTACTACAGTCATGTGGTACATAAAACAAGCAGGGAGGCACACATTCCTACCCCCTCTGCAGACAAGCTATGACTTTGTGGAACACAGCATTGACTTTTCGACTACACCTGCAAGCACAATTCCTGCCAGGAAAGACAAATACTCTGGCAGACGAACTAAGCAGGAACCTCATGGATCCTCACGAGTGGAAACTGGATCCACAAATCTTCAGCATGATAACAAGGAAATGGGGATGCCCAGACATAGATCTATTTGCCTCCCCTCACAACTGCCAACTACAGAGATTCTGCACAAGGCCTTATCACAAGCAAGCATGGAAAGTGGATGCTCTATCATTCAGCTGGAAAACCCTTACAGTATATGCCTTTCCTCCACTGCCTCTCCTCCCCAAGGTACTCCTAAAGGTCAGACAAGAGAAGCCAAAAATGATACCGATTGCCCCAGACTGGCCCCGCCAGCACTGGTACCCAATCCTAAAGAGCTTGTCTCAAGGCCCAGCCTGGACATTACCTCAAATTCCTCACTTACTGACCCAACAAAACAATCAGATCCTGCACAGCCAGCTCAGAACCCTAAATCTGGCAGCATGGCGGATAATGTAACCATTCAGGACACACCTCTCTCTAAAGCAGTTATGGATGTTATTTTGGAGGCCAGGAGGCCCAGCACCAGAAAATCTTATGCAGAAAAATGGAAGAGATTCTGTGCTTGGAACCAGACACAAGGAATTGACACGCTTGTACCAAATATCCCTCAGATTTTACAATACCTAACTGAGATGCTGGACAAAGGCCTCTCCTTTTCATCAACTAAGATCCATGCCTCTGCCATTTCAGCTCATTACAATATGGACCCACCTAATTTTTCACATCCACTGCTAAAGCAGTATCTCAGGGGGGCCAAAAACATAAGACTTCCAAGGAGAGCGCCAATACCTGCATGGGACCTCAATTATGTCTCGGAAAAACTCACACTGCCTCCTTTTGAGCCAGCCAATACAGCTGAGATAAAATTCTTATCATGGAAAACAGCTCTGCTCCTAGCAATAACCTCAGCAAGAAGAGTCTCAGAGTTACAGGCATTAATGGCTGTGGAACCTTTCATAATTTTACATCCAGACAGGGTTTCTCTGAAGACAAGCCCAACATTTATGCCTAAGGTAGTGTCCAGTGTGGCCCTTAACCAAAGCATTCATTTGCCTACCTTTTATCCAAACCCACAGAATAAGGGGGAGAGATTTCTGCATTCTTTGGACATACACAGACAGCTACGCTTCTACTTGGACAGAAACAAAGCTTTCAGAAAGACTGAGCAACTCTTAGTGGCATATGCTGCAGGATCACAAGGAAAGGCAATCTCAAAGCATACTATTTCAAAATGGATAGGCCACTGCATTCGTGTCTGTTCACAACATGGCAAATCAGTGCCTAAGGGCATTAGGCCACATTCAGCCAGAGCAGCAGCCACTTCAGCAGCCTTCCTCAGAGGAGTACCAACCAAAGACATTTTAGAGGCTGCAACTTGGACTTCAGTGCATACTTTTACAAAGCACTACCACTTACCTCTTTACTCTAAATCCAGAGCAGGCTTTGCCACTGCAGGTTCTGCAGGGCCTCATAGCCACTCCTAATTCTGTTTAGACCCAGCCACCCAACCTCAGCTTTGGGATTCAACCCAAGTGTAATGACTGCAACAGTGAAACACGATAAACATAGTACAGTTGTGTACCTACCATAAATGTAGATGTTCGAGTGTATTCACTGTGTCAGTCCAGGTTGCCCACCCACCATCCCCCTTTCTTTGCTGGGACTTATCTGTATTTCTCTATTCTATACAACCTATGTGGTGTATTTGCTTGTAGATGAAGGTAATGTTTATTTTAGTGCATGCTTTTTTATTGGCATAATTTTTAGCCAACCCTTTTGGGGGCACCTGATATCTGGGGCAAGAAAAACTGAAGAAAATGGCGTTGGCTGCATCTTTTATACCCCTGGCACACTGAAGTCAGGGAAGAGGCGACAGCAACCGATGCCGGACCAAGACTTTGGAATTCAGGCCGACTGCGGATAGCCTGCCAGCAGGATAACCCATGTGTAATGACTGCAACAGTGAATACACTCGAACATCTACATTTATGGTAGGTACACAACTGTACTTTCTCCATTGATTTGAGTAAGTGCACCCGCATGTGTATAACCATAACTCAGCCTCTTCGACAAGCTGCTTTCTAGTCTGAGTGCCTCATATATGCAGTATAGACATATATGCGTGTGTGTGTGTGTGTGTGTGTGTGCATGTGTTTGTGTGCATGTGTTTGTGTGCGTTTGTGTGATTAGCTGCATTTTGTCAAACACTGCTTTGGTTGGCAGAGTGGAGTACAGGATAGTGTGTACAAACAGTGGATTGAGCGAATGTAGTTTTTACAGCCTCTGAGTTGTCGACCAGGGTAGTGGAAGTGTTAGTGTGGGAGTTTGGGTTTGAGACGCAGTTAGCTAAGGGGATAGGATTAGTGCATGCGTGAATGTTTGCAGGTTAGTGTTAGACTGAGAGTAAGAGTTAATGTTGCGCTTGTTTGTGTGTACATAGTTTGTGTCCATAGCTGTCTTGTGTAATGTTTGTGATGTTTTTCGTGTTTCACTTTTGCAGTCGTTACATTTGGGTAATCTACTGGCAGGTTGCCCTCAGTCGCCCTGATTAACAAAGTCTTGGGTCCTGCGTCAGTTGCTGTCCCTTCTTCCGTGACGTCAGGTCGTCAGGGGTATAAAACATGCAGCCGACGCCTTTACGTTAGTCTTTCTTGCCACGCGGTGCTTGAAGCAGAAGCAGTTCGCAAGTGCCGGTCGGCCGACTCCTGAAATTTTCCTTTTCGAGTTTCAGATCCAAAGTCTTATACTAAAAAGCTAAGTACCCCGTTGGGGAAACTTTTTCTTGCTCCTTACCGATGTCAGTAAAAGTTAAGAATTGCATTACTTGTAGGAAGCAAATACCTCATAAGGATTTTCATTTGTGCTGTATTCCTTGCCTAGGCCCTGACCACAACATATCTTGCTGACTGTTTTGTGCTTTATTTACTCAACACACTATCAAACGTCGGTACATTTTTTGCTCCTAAATATTTTGGCCCACGCTTTAATTATCCAGAAATGTCGTCGGTTAGCAATCCGACTACTGGAATACCTAAAAACACAAAGGAAAAGAGAGGCTGTTGAGGTCCAAAACTGCCAATGACACTTCTCCTAATCCAGTTGCCAGTTCGCTGGTACTCAATGAAGCGCTTTCACAGCCCCTGATGCCCGCTACTTGTGATTTGCAGGCCTCTACTGAGATCCATTATGAGTCCGGTATGCCACGAGATGCTTCAAGTATGGAACCCGTGGATGTCTCTACCTTGTATGGGTCCGGAGCCGCTGTGTAGGCACCGGCTTCTGAGGGTGTTTTCAGGTCTACAGATTTGTATATTGGACAGACGCCATCTTCAAAACTAAGGCCAAAATCTCGACCTTTGCCTAAAAAACCGACACCTGGACCACATGTGCAGGCCCCCATGCCTAAAAAACAAATGATCAAAATGGCTGAAGATTTAATTACTCTGATCAGGGGTAGCCAACCCCCCCCCCTTCTAAGTGGCCTAGGCAAGACATTGATTATGAATCTTCTGAACAGGATTCTATTTTTTCTGACTCTTCTAATGAACAGGAATTGTCTATACCTACTTATGAGGACTCTGATGCAGAAGATTCCATTCCTTCTGCTTCTCCCCCGAGGATTCTCCTTTTGGGGAAACTTTACATACCTTAAGGGAACATTTCCACTGGGAAAGTCAGGATTTCTCTGAATCTAAAAAGAGACTTGGGGATTTTCTTCTTCCTCAGCATAGGCCTTTGGCTATGCCTCCTGTTCTAGACATTGTTGATGATGTTTATTCTAAATCTAGTATGGCTCCTGATTCTCTGCTTCCGGCTCGTTGTAAGCCAGACAGATACTACACGGTTCCTGACTCCCACAAATTCCTTTTCAAAAATCCTGTTGCAGATCCTGAAACCATTTCTCAGGGTCCCAAAGGCATTAAGGCTTCTACTGCTAAAAATCCTACCCCTTCTGATAGAGTTTCCAGGGCGCTGGATAGCTGGGGTAAGAACGTTTACACTTCTGCAACCTTGGCAGTCAGGGCTTTAAACTGTCAATTTCATATGCTAAAATATCAACAGCATATCATGGGACTGTTTAAACAGAAAATGATAATTTCTGACTGTGTGGAGAACAAAGATCTACAGGATTTATTGCATTCAGCTGAACAAGTTGGAACACATACTTTGCAATGTGGTTTTGATTCTTTGGAGTCCTCTTGCAGGGCTGCTGTAACTGGGTCTGTCTAAGAAGGCATGCTTGGCTCAAAGTGCAAAATCTGCCTGATCATGTTAAAGCAAAATTGTTGGATGCTCCTTTACAACAGTACCGTCTTTTTGGTAATAAGGCTGAAGAAGTTTTAAAAAAAGGTGGAAGATGAAGCTAAATCTATGCAAACTGTGAAAGATTTCTTACAAGTGCAACCTCCAAGATTTAGTAGGCACTGGCCTACCAAGAACTGGTCCTTTCCAGTTCCTTCGAGAGCCACTCAAGTCAAACCCAGACATTCCAAAGGCTCCAGGTTTCAGTCACAAGGGACTTTCAGAACAAAACAATGGGGTGTCTCCTCTTCCAAATCTGGAAACAACAAGAAACCTCCCTATGGTAAGCCTTCTCAATGACCTCAATTTACACTTACCAAGCACTTACCTTTTAGCTGCCCCTTTGGGGGGAAAACTGGCTCTTCATGCAAGAAACTGGCAACTTATAATCCAGGACAAATGGGTTTGAAATATAGTATTCCAGGGATGCAGATTTCATTTCCACACATTGCCAATTCCAGAGTGATTGCCAGATTTGCCCCCAAATCAGTGGGCAGAGGCCCAGAAACAAGTAATTTCCCTCATCAGCATGGGGGCCATTCAACCAGTACCAGAAGAGGAAAAGGGACAAGGTTTCTATTCAAGACTTTTCCTGGTACCCATAAAAGACAAATCATGGTGTCCAATTCTGGACTTATCTACTCTAAACACCTTTCTGGACATTCCAAAGTTCAAGATGCTAACTCTTCACCAGTTACTTCCTATGCTAAGCAAAGATGCCTGGTTGGCAACTCTAGATTTAAAAGAGGCTTACCTGCATATCCCAATCAGGGAATCTTGCGAAGATACCTCCGCTTCAAAGCAGGCTACTTGCATTGCCAGTTCTCTGCATTGCCCTTTGGCTTGTCTACTGCGCCCAGGATCTTTACAAAGAGCCTGGCTCCAGTAATTACATTTTGCAGGCAAAGAAATATTCAAATATATCCATACCTGGACGATTGTCTAATTCAGGCAGAAAACAAGGAGACACTTCTAAACCATCTGGCGTTTGTAAAAAGGGTTCTAACATGTCTGGGGTACACTGTAAACGAAAAGAAATCACAACTGGTACCCTCTCAAAAAATTACATTCCTGGGTGCAAGCTTGAATACAACTGCCCAGATGGCTTTCCTTACGTCAGAGAAGCAAATTCATTTGGTGTCTTACTTCAAACATGTGACCTCAGAAATCCTGCTTTCTGCAAGGCAAATACTGCCAGGATTGGGGTTCGTGGCCTCCTGCATTCTTCTAATTCCATATGCAAGACTGTATATGAGGAAACTTCAGTGGTACTTAAAAAGTCTATGGAGTCAGCATTGTCACAGCCTGGAAACAATGATTCCTATCATACCTTGCCTGCAACTAGAGTTCCTATGGTAGGCGGACGCCTGCCACCAAAACAAGGGACTGCCATTCACACCACCCCTGCCGCCAAAACCCTAACTACAGACGCATCAGGCTGTGCTTGGGGGGCACATCTGGCAGGGAAGTGCATTCAGGACAAATGGAGCCCAAACCAAATGCACCTTCATATCAGTCAAAAAGAAAGGATAGCTATACAGAATGCACTGACAGCCTCCAAGGACTACCTTCATCCAGGACAGCTAATGATAAAGACCGACAGCACCACAGTTATGTGGTACATAAACAAGCAGGGGGGGTACACACTCCTACCCCCTTTGCAGACTAGCCATGGCATTGTGGAACACGGCCTTGACCTTTCAAGTAAAACTACAAGCTCAAGTCCTGCCAGGAAAACTGAATACTCTGGCAGACGAACTAGGCAGAAATCTCATGGACCCACATGAATGGAAACTGGAGCCACAGATTTTCAACATGTTGACACGCAAATGGGGGAGCCCAGACATAGATCATTTTGCCTCACCCCAGAACTGTCAGTTGGACAATTTTGCACAAGAACTCATCACAAAAAACCCTGGAAAGTGGATGCTCTATCCTTCAGCTGGAAAAACCTGTCAGTCTGTGCCTTTCCCCCTCTGCCTCTGCTCTCCAAGGTTCTACTAAAAGTCAAGCAGGACAAACCAAAAATGATTTTGATTGCTCCAGACTGGCCTCGCCAACACTGGTACCCACTCCTGCACAATGTGTCACACCTTTCACCGTGGCACCTGCCTCAGACACCTTACTTACTGTCTCAGCAGAACAACCAAATTCTGCACACACAGCTCCAAACTTTGAATCTTGCAGCGTGGCTAATCACCTAAATTCACCCTTAGCATCCCTCAGCAAACCTGTGATGGATGTCATTTTGGAGGCGAAAAGGCCTAGTACTAGAAAATCTTATGCTGACAAGTGGAAAAGATTCGGTGCCTGGAATCAGTTTCAAGGGATAAACCCAGCAGTGCCCAACATTCCTCAGATTTTACAATACTTAACTGAGATTCTTCACAAGGGCCTCTCCTTTTCTTCCATAAAAATCCATGCCTCAGCCATTTCAGCTCATTACAACACAGAACCACCCGTGTTCTCTCGTCCTCTGCTAAAGCAGCATCTCAGAGGGTCCAAAAACTTAAGGCCACCCAGGAAAGTTCCATCCCCTGCCTAGGCCCTCAGTTTTGTATTGGAAAAACTCACTCTCCCTCCTTTCGAGCCAGCTGCTGCTGCAGACTTAAAATTTCTCACCTGGAAAACAGCTTTCCTTTTAGCAGTCACTTCAGCTAGAAGGATTTCCAAATTACAGGCTCTTATGGCAGTGGAGCCTTTCATCACTTTTCATGCGGACAGGGTATCTCTCAGGACCAATCCATCCTTCGTGCCTAAGGTGGTATCCTGTGTGGCTCTTAATCAGACCATTCATTTGCCAACTTTCTATCCCAATCCACAGAACAAGGGGGAGCGAATTCTGCATTCATTGGATGTACACAGACAACTTACATTTTACTTACAGGACAAAATCTCAAAGAAAATCTGATCAACTGCTGGTGGCATTTGCTGCAGGGGCAGAGGGAAAAGCTATTTCAAAGCAAACCATTTCCAAATGGATAAGCCATTGTATTCGTTTCTGCTATATGCACCATAGTAAAACTATCCCCCAGGGGATCAGATACTATTCCACCAGAGCTGCATCTACTTCAACAACCTTTCTCAGAGGTGTTCCTACTAGGGACATTCTTGAAGCTGCTACCTGGAGCTCAGTTCATACTTTCACCAAACATTACCATTTACCACTTTTTTCTAAATCCAGAGCTGGCTTTGCCACTGCTGTCCTGCAGGGCCTTATAGCTGGTCCTAATGCTGTATAATTCCCTCCACACAACCATAGCTTTGGGAATCTACCCAAATGTAATGACTGCAACAGTGAAACACGAAGAACATAGTACAGTTGTGTACACTTACCATAAATGTAGATGTTTGAGTGTATTCACTGTTGCAGTCCTGGATGTTCATCGTGCATATAGCTGCAGTCATAACAGATGGGTCTTGCCGCCAGCGGTGCCTGAAGCGAAAGCATTCGCAAGTGCCCGGTCCCCCAGCTCCTGAAATCGAAAATTTGAAACTTTCCATTATTTTGAAAACAGAAAGCATTTAACTATACGGATACTCCCGGATACTCCGACTAAACGCAAAGAAAAGGACCGACACACCGAAGGTCCGCGGACCCCGTCCGACACGCCGCCAAAGCCGACTAGCCGACTCCCCGGGTCCGGTGAGGCCACGCAGCCCCCCTGATTACCAACGACACACTTCTTGTCGGTGTCTGTGCTGCCGAGGTCGCAGGGCTCCGCCCCACACCCGACTACAGATACTGAAGCCACTCTTGGCGTTGAAACTCAGAATGTGGACAGGTCCACCTCCCTTTCTCCATCAAGGCTTTCAAAGTCTAAAGCAACCATGCACCCTAAGAGACCAGCTACACAGGGCCCAACTCCAGGCCCCATGCCTAAGAAACAGATGCTTAAAATGGCTGAGAATTTAATTACTCTAATCAGAGGCTCTCAGCCCGGCCCAGAGTGGAGGAAGATTCTCCTCTGATCAGGGCTCCATTATTTCAGAGCACTCTGATGATGAGGAACATTCTTACTCCGAAGACTCTGATGCGGAGTCCATCCCTTCTGTATCCCTCCTGAGGATTACTCATTTGGGGAAACTTTGCATACCTAACACTTCCACTGGGAAGGCCAGGATTATTCAGATTCCAAGAAAAGGCTCAGGGAATTTCTCTTGTTACCTCAGCATAGGCCTCTGGCTATACCTTCTGTCTTGGACATCCTAGATGATGTTTACTCGAGGCCTGCCTTAACCCGGACTCTCTACCTCCAGCTCCAGTTAAGCCTGACAGGTACTACAGGGTTCCTGACTCACACCAATTTCTTTACAAAGCCATGCTGCTGACCCAGAAACCATCTCACAGGGCCCCAAGGGAGTTAAGGCCTCCATTGCCAAAAATCCATTGCCTTCCGAGAGATTCCAGATCCTTAGAAAGGTGGGGCTACCTTATCCATGAGGGCCTTAAACTGTCAGTTTCATATGCTAAAATACCAACAGTTTTGTTATCACAATTGAAGAGTAAAATGTCACAACCTGAACAACCAGACTTGAAGGAGTTGCAGGATTTGATGCATAGTGCAGAACAAGTGGGTAAGCATACCTTACAATGTGGTTTTGATGCTCTAGAGGCCTCATGTAGAGCTGCTGTTACAGGATCAGTCAAGGCATGCCTGGCTCGAGGAACAAGCCTTGCCTGATCATGTCAAAGCTAAATTACTTCTTCAAAAGTATGTACTATTTGGTGCTAATGCTGAGGAGGTATTAAGGAAAATGGAGGAAAAGGCTAAATCAATGCAAACTGTGAAAGAATTTCTACAGGTTCAACCCCCACGTTTTAGTAGAATTTGGCCTTCCAAAAACTGGTCCTTTCCTGCCACAGACAGACCCCAGAGGCAGATACACAGAGGACAATCCCAAGGCTCGTATAGAGGCAGACAATGGCAAGCTCCTACACAAAGAGGCGGTGAGGACAACTCGCAATCTTTCAGAAAGCAAACCCAATGACTTTCTCCTTTGCATGCCAACCAGGTTTCAAATGGCAGCCCCCTTAGGAGGAAAGCTGGCATTATTTTCAAAAAATTGGCATGTTGTCACAAAGGACAAATGGATCCTGGACATTATAAACAGAGACTACAAATTCCATTTTCACACCCTTCCAAAAATGAGAGGCATGCCAAACCTGCCACACAATCAAAGGGCAGAGGCACAAAAGCAAATTACAGATCTCATAAACATGAAAGCTATTCAAGAGTACTATGTACCGAACAAGGTCAAGGTTTTTATTCCAGGCTATTTCTGGTGCCAAGGAGGGGAAAAGATTGGAGACCTATTTTGGATCCATCCATCCTAAACACATTTTTACTCGTACCAAAATTCAAGATGCTCACTCTACAGCAACTTCTTCCCATGCTGGACAAGGAGTCTTGGCTGGTAACATTGGACCTCAAGGAGGCATACCTGCATGTCCCAATCAGACAAAATTGCAGAAGGTACCTCAGTTTCTTGCAGGTTCAACCCATTATCAATTCTCTGCATTGCCCTTTGTATTCACGAAATGCCTGGCATCAGTAATTGCCTACTGCAGACTTCAAGGGATACAAATATATCCCTATTTGCATTCTTCTGAAACATCTGGCTTATGTAATAATGTTATTGAAATCTCTGGGATACACAGTCAACAAAAAAGATAATTTTCCTGGGTGCCAATTTGGACACAAACACCCAGATGGCCAACTAATACAATACTTCAGAACACTAGCAAATTGCACCAGGCTAACTGCAAGGAAAATCCTGCAGGCTCTGGGATTCATGGCATCTTGCATCTTAGTAATCCCATGTGCAAAGCTGCATATGAGGAAACTACAATGGTACCTAAAAAACATATGGTCTCAACACAGCCACAGTTTGGAAACAATAATACCACTAATTCCATGTCTGCAAAAGGAATTTCTGTGGTGGGCTCAAGCATGTCAAACAAACACAGGTCTTCCATTCAGCAAGCCTCAAGCAAATCAAGTCATCACAACAGACGGTGCATTCAGGGCAAATGGTCCCAAAAGAAAAGCACCTTCACATCAATCAAAAAGAAATGGTAGCAGTAATAAATGCTATGAAAGCTTTCAAGGACCTTCTACAACCAGGTCAATTATTGATAAGAACGGACAAAACCACAGTCATGTGTCACTTTGGAACATGGCCATGGACTTACAAATGGAACTACAAGCACAGTACTTGCCAGGCAAGGAAATCACGCTGGCAGACAACCTAAGCAGGAATATGACAGATCCACACGAATGGAAATTGCATCCAAAAGTTTTTACAGAAATAATCCAAGAATGGGGAAGGCCAGACATAGATCTCTTTGCCTCCCACAAGAATCATCAATTGACAAAATTCTGCTCAAGGATATTCCATCCAAAGGCCTGGAGAGTTTCTTTCAGTTGGACATCAATGACAGTTTATGCCTTCCCTCCTCTTTCTCTGCTGCCCAAAGTTATATTAAAGACCAAAGCAGACAGACCAAAGATGATTCTCATTGCTCGACTGGCCAAGGCAACACTGGTACCCACTCCTGAGGAGCATTCCCCACCATGGACCCTGCCTCTAATGCCTCTTCTTCTGACTCAGCACAGTTTCAAAACTCTTCACAGCCAGCTAAAACACTCAATCTAGCCGCATGGAAGATTCCTTAGCATCTCAACAGGCCCTACAGGAGGTGCAGGATGTCATTTTGGAGGCCAGAAGGCCATCAACTAGAAAAAGCTTACTCCATAAAATGGAAACGTTTTGTGTCTGGAATGGGATCCTGGAAAACTGAATTTTCCTCAAATACTACAATATTTGGCTGAACTGCTAAGCAGTGGACTTTCTTTCTCCTCCATCAAAATACATGCCTCAGCCATTTCTGCAGAATACAACACTGATCCACCTTTATTCTCTCACCCTCTCTTAAGACAGTTCCTCAGAGGGGCTAAGAATTTAAGGCCTCCAAGGAAACAACCAATACCTGCTTGGGATCTTAATTTCATTCTGGAAAAATTTACCTTGCCTCCTTTTGAGCCAGCTGCCTCATCAGATTTGCAATATTTGTCCTGGAAAACAGATTTCCTTCTGGCTATCACCTCAGCTCGTAGAGTTTCAGAACTACAGGCTCTCATGGCTGTCCAGCCTTTTATCATCTTCCATCAGGACAGAGTTTCCTTACGAACCAACCCGTCCTTTATACCTAAAGTGGTATCCAGGGTAGCTTTAAATCAGGCCATACATTTACCTACTTTTTATCCTAATCCTCAAAACAAAGGGGAGAGATTACTACATTCCTTGGACATCCACAGACAGCTGCGTTATTATTTGGACAGAACAAAGCCTTTCAGAAAATCAGAACAGCTCTTAAACAGACAATCTCAAAATGGATAGCCAAAACTGTTCCTACAGGCATTAGAACTCATTCCACCAGGGCCACAGCCACCTCTGCAGCCTTCCTCAGAGGAGTTCCTACCAAGATATTTTGGAAGCAGCCACTTGGAGTTCTGTGCATACCTTCTCCAAGCACTACAACCTACCATTATACTCCAGATCTAGAGCAGGCTTAGCTTTGGGATTCTACCCATCTGTTATGACTGCAGCTGTGATGAACATAGTACAGTTTTGTACCTACCATAAATGTAGATGTTGAGTGCTAATACTAACTCAGCAGTCATCCCTCCCTCCTTCCCCTCTTGGGACAGGCATATAGGCTAACACATCCTCATACAACCTGATTGGGGTTTTCATTTATGATGTATTTGCTTGCAACTACTGTATTTTGATTATATAGCACTGCATTATCACACAATTTTATTATTGCCTTCCTTCTGGGGGCACCTGACATCTGGGGCAAGAAAAACTGAAGAAAATGGCGTTGGCTGGTTCCTTTATACCCCTGAGCGTCAGGGAAGAAGTAGACTTTGGAATTGGAGAACCCATCTGTTATGACTGCAGCTGTATTAGCACTCGAACATCTACATTTATGGTAGGTACAAAACTGTACTTTACCCTCCCTCCAGCCCCCTATTTTTCTCTGGCTATATCTCTACTTTCTCTCTCTATGCTTAAAAGCCCTTTTGGTGTATTTGCTTTTGGTTGGAGGTATATTTTTTGTGTTTTTAATTTTATTTGCTCCCCATTTGGGGGGCACCTGACATCTGAGGCAAGAAAAACTAATGCAATGGCGTCTGCTGCATGTTTTATACCCCTGACGACCTGACGTCACGGAAGAAGGAACAACAACTGACGCAGGACCCAAGACTTTGTTAATCAGGCTGACTGAGGGCAATCTGCCAGCAGATTACCCAAATGTAATGACTGCAACAGTGAATACACTCGAACATCTACATTTATGGTAAGTGTACACAACTGTACTTTGCGGAAAGGGTTTTCTAACTTAAGGTGTATGCTTAGAAGTAGCAGCAAGGTTAGGGTTAACATGCATTACTAAGGTGACACATTAGGGCCCCCTTCTTCAATCCCCCCAATTCAGCAGGAGCAAAGACATCTTGTTGTAGCTTATCTTCATCAGATAGGAACTGTGGAGGTAATTCCCCTGGTGGAATAGGTAAAGCAGTTGTAATGCAGGCTTCTTGTGTAGAACATAGATCGTTCTTGAAAGCCTGTGCTGAAATTCTTCAGGCTGAACAGATACTCAAGAGCTGGAATACTGAAGATACTAGCTTTTCAGGCATTACTCCCACTGCTATACCCTTGGGCTGTTCTAGTGAGTGCAGACTTAAGGGAGGCATACGTGTACACACATGCACAAGAAACATGGGCAGTTCCTGAGTTTCACAGTAGAGTTCCAGTGCTGTAAGTTCACATGCTTGCCTTTTGTTCTGTTGCTCAGACTGTTTGAGATGCTTAACACTACTATATGGCTATCTCAGGACCCAGGACATCTACATCTGCCCTTATTTAGACAACCAGTATTGCCAGGCAGTCTCTAGGGAGGTTTTAAAAGGAGCAGTAACATACACTGTCTGTTGTCCTCTGTGGGTTTTTTTCTAAATATACTGTAATCAGGCTTCATATTGAGGTACCTAGCTTTTCATGTGTGCCCTTTTGAACACACAATAAAGCAAACTTTTTCTTCCCGTAGGACAGGGTTATGCAACTTTCCCATTTCTTTAACAACCTTGGTCTGTAGAAGGTATTGTCTGCTTCAATGTTTCTCAAAACACAGGGCGTCATATTTGTTTCTGTCCTGGGAGGTCCCATGCCAGAGTATTCATTAGCTGTACCTGTAAAATTTGTGGAAGACAGATAAGCACCCTTAAACAAGATTTTGCCCGGTATTTGTGCCATCACTTAAGAATTTCAAGTTGGTCTTGCTAGGTACAGGAGATCCAGGGGATGACCCTCTTAGTCCCAGAGAGCAGCTGAACCCTGACTTAAAATAGTTCAAACAAATCCTGGGGCCCATAGTAGCCAACTCTAAGTAGAAGCTACTTTGAACCAGTCTGTAATCACTGTGCATATTTGTACAAAGGAATTGATGGCTCTTCTCCTATCCTTATTTATTTTTCAGGATAGTTTGACTACCAGGAACCTGTAAGGTGATTTTGCTTATTACTGAAGTCACTTGGGGCTTCCAAGATGGCTGCACATTGAGTAACAGCTTAATTCTGCCTCTCCCAGTGTGAGAACAGAAACTTAGCAGAGGAGGCTAGTAGACTTGTGTTTATGGGTAAATTACAGTAATTGGCTAGGAAGTATGCTGCCTGGATGCCAGGAAAAAAGTAATACAGAGGACCTGGAAAAAATCAGCTAGAAAAAGTGAGGAAGAAACACTGACTGGGGAAAGTTCTGCAGCTGTTCAGCAAAAAGCAGTACAACATCCAGACATGAATTCCAGCAACCTGCAGGAAGGTATAAGACATCTGCACACATACCTGCACACATACCTGTTTAAAATAAATGAAACACTGATGAAGTGTATCAACACAAACAATAAAAGGCTGAAAAAATGGAAGAAGTTTTAAGCAAATATTCAGATGAGGCAATACAGCTGCAAAAATCAGAGGTTGAAATGAGAAAAGGCTGGCTGAATATGAGACTACTCAGGAAGAGATGTTTAAAAAAATAATAGTTAGAGGACAGAGCACATGGAGAAAACCTGAGATTTTTAGCTATACCAGAGATGCTGGAAGGAACAGACTGCATTAATTTTATGAAAACACAAATAAGCAACTGGACTGGTATGCCACAGCAGGAATTTTAGGTTGAAAGGGCACATCATGTGTATGCTCCAAACCTGGCTATGAGAAAGCAACCTAGACTTTTAATAGTAAAGATGCAATCCTACCAGCAGAAGTAGGAGTTGATTTTGATAAAACTGTGGCAGAAGGGCAAAGTATTAAAAGTGGGAAACAGCAGAGTGTTTGTGGATAATGATTACTCATTGTACACCAGGCAGAAGAGAAGCAAATTTATTCCACTATTCAGGGAATTCAATACACAGGCATGAGATTCAAGCTGCTGCACCCAGCTGTCTTCCAAGTATTCTTCCCTGTAGGAATAAAATCACTTTTTGATGAATTAGATCCTATGGAGGAAATACAAAAGTTTGTCCAACAAAAAGTGAGCTGTGAAGCAAAGAAATTCTGCTTCTTGTTCTTCTGGTAATAAACACAGAGAGAGAGAGACTACCTATAAAAGCTTTTCCAGTGTTTCAACAAAAATGTTGGATTGAAGGAAAGGGAGCACAAGAGCGGACTAGAAAAATTGAGAGTATGTTGGAAATGAAGCAAGTGACAGGATTTGGGAGATGAAGCGGAACAGTAATAAACCAGTAACTTAATGTGGGATTACATTGCGATATCTGTGTGAAATGTGACAGAAAAAGAAAATCTGGAAATATTGGACATTTTCAGAATTTGTTGGACTTGTGGAATCTCTAAAGCATATGCTGTACTTAATGTCATTAATATTCAAAAAATGCTTTGGAGGGGGAAGAGGAGGGAGAAAGTTAACTGTAAGTAAAGATATTTTTTCTTACTAGCACTATTTTTGTGGTGCATGATTTTCTTTGTATGTTATAAAGTAACGTTTTCTCAGTTATTTTTTTTAAGTGTAATGGAGGTTGTAAACAGTTGCTGCTTTTTTTCTTTCTCCCTTCTATCTCTTCTTGTTCAGTTTTAAGAAATGTAGGCAATGCAGTTAGAAAAAAAACCTGGTTAAAAGAGCATGACAAATGGAAAATTAATATGCTTTCTCTCATTCTTGCATGGGGAAATGATTGAATTTAAGGATCTTTGATTTAGTAGCAAGTTTTAAGTATAAGCAAATAAATGAAAAATAATGAATATTATGGGGCCTTTTTTCTAGCAAATGCATGTATGCTCAGTAGCAGTTCTGCAGCTGGTCTTCATTTCCATGGAAACAATCTGATAAACTTGGCTGCCTGGTTCTCGTGTCTCCATGGAGATAATCTGATAGAGAAACTGGCTGCCTGGTTCTCCTGTCTCCATGGAGACAATCTGATAAAGAGAAAAACTGGCTACAAGACTGTTGGAGGATGATTGAAAGAAAAGAAAAAAACTGAGAAGAGAAATTAGCTGGGACATAATGTTCTCTGAAAGCATTCAGGGTGTTTCTAAGTGGGAGAGCTATAAAGAAAATACTTCTCAATTAGCACTTAGAAGCACAGGCTGCATCATGCATCTTAGCATGTTTAACCTTTATTTTAGGTTAACTCAAGTCTAAGTGTGGCTGTAAGTCTGGGACTTTTGTTCCTATTAGGGGGGTAAAACGTCAGCATTTGAAGATGTACATATTTGTGTGTGCTAGTATTAAGTTTATAGGTTTTAGGGGGTATTGGGGGGTGGAGTTTTTTTTTGAGGGCTTTCAATAAAACAATGTTTTGTAAGATGTGACATAGGCTCAAATGGATACGGCAAGAAACAACTGTATAAAAGTTCAACCTGTCAAAAATTGCGGGCATGTGACATAAAAGCTGATACTACACATTCAACAAAAAACAGTTGTACATAAAAGTTGGGAACAGTAACTGCATAAGAAAATGATGCTTTCTGCAATGTGTTTAAATCTAAATGGTCTAACGGGTAGTGAACTACGTTAAAACATGTAGAATGCAAATAGTTATGTTACAGGAGGCACTCTTGGAAAGAACCGAACATGTGAATTTGATAAAGAAAGGTTTTTCGAATGGTTATTCAGTGGAATACCTGGGGCAAAGGAAAAGAAAAGTACTTATATTAATTGCAAGAGGAGCTCCAATATTGATAGAAGAAGATAAAAAAGATAATGGCAGATTTGTAATACTAAGGGGCTACTGGCAAGGAAGGAGGATTACACTGGTATGTATTTATATTCCACTTAAAACTGCTATAATGGAGCTTAAGAAAATTCAGGGAGAAATAATTGTTTTTCCGCAAGGAATATTACTTATAGGTGGGAACTGGAATGTCATTTGCAGCCGTGGAGATGTGTCTGGGGGGCCCAGAAGGGAAAGTACAACAAAGGAGTGTAGATTTTTGAAGAAACCTATGAAAATATTCAGCATAGAAGATGTGAATTCAGTAACAACAGTTTGGAGTGAATTTACATATTATTCCCCTAGATACAAAAACTGGGCTAGGTTAGACAGAATTTACATTTCACAGAAACATGTGCATTTAATTGAAGGTCTTTAATATGCACCCAATAACTATTTCAGATCATGTGCTAATAATTAAAATAAAACACAGGGTACTGAAATAAAAATGAGACACTGGCGCTTTCCCACCTATCCATTGAAAATAGAGGAATTTAAGGAATGGGCAGTTTAGATTATTCAGGAGCTATTAGAGAAGATAGAAATTTCTTCTGAAAATATAGCTAGGGAGTGGGATAAAATTGAAGTGGAGTTTAAAACTAGGCAGAATGTTAAGCAGAAAATAAGGGATTACCTCTGTAATATGCACAAGTTTAGAGAGATTGCTGTTAAGCAGCTGTTTTTTGATAGTAGAGCACAAAAGCTTTTAGCACAACTCAGGCAACAGAAAGTAAAAAGGGCTATCGCCTAGCTTAAGGAGCCTATAACAAGGAAGGTAACAGATTCTGTAGCGGTATTAGAAATATTTAGGAAATTCTGTGATGGTCTGTATAAAGCAGAGAAATATGGAAATCAAGAAAAGGTACAAATGGAAATATTTATGGAAGAATTAAATATGCCAAGGTTAGAGGTAGATGAGGCTCAATTACTAACAGTTAGGAGAAGTACCAACATTTTAGAAGAAAGCAGTGGTAGCTGTAATACAGAGAGAATAAAGATCATTAGACCCAGCTTCATAGAGGCCCATTTCAATACTAAACTATGATTATAAAGTGTTCATCTCTATAATGGCTAAAAGAATGACAAAAGTAATGCCAAAAATCATCGATATGGATCAGTGTGGTTTTGTGGAGGAGAGGCAAACATTTGACTACATTAACAGAACACTGATGATCCAGAGAGAAGACTAATGTAAGAAAATACCATTGTTGGTGTGTCTTGATGCAGAGAAAGCATTTGACAGAGTAAGTTGTAACTATGTGCAGGACAATGGAAGCATTTGGATTTCCTGAAAAAAATTATAAGGTTGATTAGGAGGATATGTGAGGGATCAGAGGCAAAAATTAGTGGGTGGGGTCCTCTCCGATAATTTCTGCTTAAGCAGAGGAACCGGGCAGGGGTGTCCTCTTTCTCTTTTGTTATTTGCAAATAAGGGACTCAGAAATTCAAGGTTGTAATGGGTAAGGTAGTCAAGAAAAGCTGTCTCTGTTTGCAGATGATATTTTATACATGACAAAACCAGAGAGAGACATATCAATGTTGAACATTTTGAGACAGTTTCAGATCTTTTCGGGATGTAATATTAATGAAGCTAAAACAAAGGCAATAGCAGTGAATTATGTACCCACACAAATTGATTCAACAATATCCGTATTTATGGGACATGATGAGATTAAATATTTAGGAGTATGGATTAAAATGATTTTGGTGTGGTAGCTAAGGATATGTGGGAAGAGACTAAAAAATAATACCGAAACTGAGAAAATGGAAGCATTGTTATATTGATATGGATAGCAAGATACAAGCAATCAATATGTTTTAGTCCGTTAGTCTTATACACAGGTCATGCATATTTTTATCAACTAGAGGTTGTGGATAGCTGTAAAGAGCTGAAAGACATTATCTGGGAGTGGAAGACAGCAAGATTCAAGTGGGATAAGCCAATTCTTCCAGTAGAACAGGACAGCTTGGGATTACCCAATTAGAATGGGTGTTTTAGAGTTACACAGTTAAGGCTGCTATATGTAGCACAAGCAAAAAACTATAATTCAAAGTGGAAAGGGATGATGTTGAAAGTGGGGGAAGCTCAAGAGACAGAGAGAGAGTGGTATTTTGGATGCAGGCTTTTGTAGAATAACAGTCATATAGGATATATGCATAAAGTAGCAGAAAGTATTCTAAGAACTAAGCCAACACAGGAATGGAGAAAGGAGATTCTGCCAATAGGGTTGACTTCAATTAGGGATATAGACAATAGGTAATATGGGGCTAGAATTTATTGGAGAAAACTGGCAAAGGAACCAAGGTATTGGGAGCAAATAACTAAACAGGGAAAAGGTAATTGAATGGGAAAAGGTCAAGAATTTATTTGGACTACAGGTTAGAGATTGCCTTCCTTATCAAGGATTGATACCAGAGTGTTGGCGAAGAGAAAGAAATAGGGGGGTCCTAAACAAAAGACCAGCACTGGTAGAGTTTTTAATGGAATCTAAAACAGAAGCTGCCATTAAAAAAGGAATAATTAGTAGAGCATATAAAATATTGCATAGTCTCTATAATAATCAATCAAAGGAGGTTAGAAAGGATTGGGAAGAGAGATTGGTTAAGCAATTCACAAAGAAACAATGAGAGGATGTATGTATGTTACCTAGATATGCAACAAAATCTAGAAGATTTAAGATTTTTGCTTGGAAATATTTACATAGATATTTTGTTGTATACCCCAAGTATAGTCCAGAGAATTTTTCCTCAGGTAGACAGCAAATGTTAGAGGTGTAAAGCTGTTTAATTAGGCTTAATCTATGGTGGCACAATGGTAAATAAAAGGGAAAAGTCAGATTTAGACAGCATTCTTGCCAAACATTGAGAGTACTGTAATTGTGTCTGTGATTTTCACAACTTTATTGAAAAGCTTGACTTCAAAAGCCGTTCGCAAAAAGATATCCTATGAGAGTGTAGGAATACTCTTCCATGCCCTTTTTACCGAGTTAGCTATCAAACTAATTGTTTTTTCAGACCCCTTTATTGAATTATCACTTGTGACATAGGCAAATTTGCATTCATGTAAAAGTAATCAAACTATAGTAGCAAACATTATACTTCACATATACAACTATATATCATATAATCTAAGCAATAAAAGAAACATCTTTATTAAATCATCACTTACTGTATAGGCAATCCTACATTTATATAAATGAAAACAAACCACACCGACACAATCCTAGTTGCAATCATTTTACATCACAAACCATACTGACACACTCCCAGTTGGAAACATTATACATCACTTATAATCTGCCCACTTTTTCTCACTCAGACATTGCATAGCTCATTTAAGTCCTGCTGACTTTTAAATCTCATTTCTCCCTTGTATGTAGTGTTCCCACAATTCCCATTTTTATGTAGATTGCTCCTAGCCCTTTCTAAAGATCTCAATTCCAATTGTTTTGTCTCTTGTTACTGTACTCACTAATTCCAGTATAGTTGGTGTAGATTGTGTTTTCCATTTTCTAGTAATTGCTTTTTCACAGCCACCATTGTTAGTCACAGCAAGGCCTTACCATGTCTAGGCAATTCTGATTCTGTATCATAGCTCAGAAAAATCAGCTTCCTCGTCAGACCAGTCTGCCCTGCCCACCCAGCATCTCTGACAGTGCATCCCGCAGGGAATCCTTAAAGTCCACTAACTCACCGCACTCCCAGAAAATATGTTCCCAGTTTACCTCTTTCTTCCCCTTCACACCTCCAACATTTGCTGTCTGCCTAAGGAAAAATTCTTTGGAGCCTACTTGGTGTATAAAAATACTTGTGTAAACATTTCCTGGGAGAAATCTAAATAATCTAGATTGTTACATATTTCAGAGATGTACACACAGCCTCCCATTGTTTTTTTTGTGTCTCTTTCCTGTCCTTTCTAACCTCCTTTGATTGATTCTTATAGTTATCATGCAATATTTTATATGCTCTACTAATTATAGTTGGCACAGTATTAGTGAGATATTCACACAGAGAGAAGTGCATGCCTCTTAAGTATTTCAGCCTGGTCCTTCAGTGGAGGAGGACAGGCCTTAACACCACTGCCCGTAGAGCACACTGCAATCTTCTTCCCACGGAAGCAGTATCTACTGTAGTACTCTTCCCGTAGATAAGGAATTGTACTGCAGCAGTCACTCCTTTGATGAACATACTGCAGGTGTGCGAGTATTCACACAGTAGGCGTAGATGTTCATATAGGATCACTGTTGCAACATAGACTTGCACACACCTCCTAGTTTATTTCCAGAAAGTCCTGCATCCTGTACCTCAAGAGGTTAGAAGGTGGTAGTAGGCAAGATATGTATCATGAACATAGTGTGACCCCACTCTGAGTAATGTTTCAGGCATCCCTCCGTAGAAAAAGGACCTCTACGAAAATCGAATAACTACCTTTTGGGTCCCCTGTGGCTTCACAAGCTAGTGCTTTTTTGGCCCCATGAAAGGGCACACTATTGGCTACCCAGCAAGAAAAAAAAAACAGGGGGATGGCCAAAAACTTGAGAGGTCAAACTAGATGGCCTCCTGCAGCTGATTCCAATGAATAAGGAATTCTACTGTAACAGTGACCGTACTGAAACATCTGTTCTACATTAATGGTGATTATACTCTCAAAACTGTGAACTTCCTTTAGCTGATTCCCATAGACGAATAATAATAATACTCCAACAGCAACCATCCATGAACATCAGCAGTTGTCATGGTTATACTGCCAGAATTGTACTTTTATGCACCTTCTCTAGGAAGAGAGAACAGAAGTAAACATATTTGCAATGTAAAGGTAGCTGAGCAGATTGTCCAGAAAAAGACTGCAGCAAGCTTGAGTTTGCATAACATCAAAATTACATAAAGAAGTGTGTGCTGTACTTTTTACTTAGTAGTAATAGTAACAAAGAAACAAGCAGTTGGAGGTTTTAGGGTGCTGGATTGCTGGGGACTGTGCACATCAGGTTTAAAACATTGGAGCATCCTGCAGAGGTGTAAGTCAACAGATTACAAAAGTTGCTTCAGGTTTATATGTGAGCGAGCTCTATAGCTTATTGACAAAAAGAATGCAAACGGAAACACATTATCAGTAGTAAATCAGCTTGCACCATCCTGAGAAGTACGCCGCCTGAAAAAAAGCTCTGAATTTTCCAGCTTGCATCAGCTAGCTGAATCAAAAGCTTTGAATTCTGCAACTTGCCCCAGTGAAGTATGTTTGATCCCTGCACACGAGCAGTGTGTTTCATTTCCATACTTGCTTTTAATGCCTGTGTGTGTTATTTTTCACTTTCCCTGTTTCAGGCAGTGTTACCTACATATGAATCAAGCACTTCTGTACTTTGATATGTTTTTGTTTCTTTGTGTTAAACAGCTTATTCACCTTTTATCTCTCATCAGTTTGTTTTATTTCTACAATAGTAGTTGGTAATGCCCTTCCATCTTCCCTTTAACTCCTGGGAAGCAGAACTTATATTTGCTGGAAGATGGGGCCCAGCTTGTTGCATCATCATCATCCTCAATATTTGTTTTGTTTGCAATGTGTGTAAACATAAACTTGTAGATACAGTTTGATTACTTTTATGTAGGTGTGAATTTGCCTATGTCACAAATGATGATGCAATAAAGGTGTTTAAAAAAATAAATATTTTTGTTTGGTTTGCATGACTCTTGCAATGGATTATTTAATTCTGTAAGCCACATTTTGAGCCGTGAACTGCCATCAGCCTAGTTAGTTTCTGGGTAGACAGAATTATTGAGAGAGAGAGAGAGAGAGAGAGTGAATGCAAATAGGGGTAGGCATGTACATGTCATGTCACCGGCTCTTCAGGCAACAGAATCACCTTTGGTGCTGGAAGATGAGATGGTTGGGCATTCTATTCCCACTTCATTTGACTGGGTTATTATTCGAACTATTGACATTGCAGTACAGCATGGGGGTGGGAGGTGCTGAACACCTGAGTGGCCCATCTCTTGGATGAGATGTTAAACTGGGATACCATCTGCTTGAGTTGGTGGTAGCTCATCTGGATGAAAAAGAATGCATGGCACATGTTGAAGACATTAGAGGAAGTTTCCTAGTGGCCTGGACAGATTTCTGCTGTTATGCTATAGTACCATCTTGGGTCTACCCTGACGAGAGGCCACTAGTCTTGTGGGACTAACCCATTCAACAAAGGAGTGATAGGTAAAATAAATCTTAATGATCTCACCATACACTTACAAAATTATTTTCATTTTGTTTTGGTGTGCAATATTTCAAAATGTAACCTTCCATACTTATGCCATTATTTTGCCTTACATATGCACATTCTCTCCACCTTGTCTAGTAACTTTTATTACAAGGAACAGGTTTGAGAGTGTACTTATGACCATTGCACCTCTGGGCAGTCTTCCTAAATTACATTTTTAATTAGCTTTGTATGTATTCCCAGATTTTTAATTGACAGGTAGTCGTGACAGCTATATCACTCATACCTTTCAACTGTACATATTTTTTGCAGAGTGTCTAGATTTTTGCCTTATATTTTTGGTCTCTTTTTCATAACATTTTGGATATCTGGCAAATTAGCAAATTATTAAAGATTGAAGTTAGAAAATAATGACAGACATTTGAGTTTCAGAATTCATACCCTTCGGAAATTTCATGCTAATGCAAACTGTTATTTTATTAACTTTCTAAGTTTGTAAGAGCAATGTTTGAAAAAATGTCCCTATTTTTGGGGCCTGTGTCCCACTTTTTTTATGGCTTTGTCCAGATTTCTTACTCTAAGAGTTTGAGAGGTATGGTATCACTTAACTATTTTCAAGAAGACTGTCTAATGTGTGTGTTTGCGTGTATACATGTGCACATGCATACACGCACACTGAGTTACTGTCTCCCCAAAATGGTTTGTTGCAGTGTTGTACAGCTGCCAATAAAACACCCTTAATTTGTGTTCTTGGCTTCAAAGACAAAGGACCAGCTCATCCTGAATTTAAATTGAAAAACAAAGTAACATTTGTATGCCTCATAAAAAATGCAGTTACAGTTTTAAGCATAACTGGACAATGATTTGAGGCCTTAAATCACAACAAAATAAAATGTTTTATTCTTAATTTGTCTGCATTTAACTGGGTAGGTGAGTTGGTCTGAAGTCTTCAATTATGACCTGTGCCAGTGATGCACTTTAACAGTTAAGTTCATTAGAATTGAACAAAGAATTGCTGTTACAGACAGTAGCTTAAGTTCATTTACATTGTGCAGTTACATAGAGTTGGTAGAATATTAATTACACTGTGTGTAATTTTGCCTGTTTTGGCAGTGAGTTTAACAAGTATTTACAGTAACTGACAGGATGTTGTAAAAGGTGTGGGTAGCAAGCCTTTGTAGAAATTGTAGGTGTAGTTTCTATTTATATTAGATATGGTGGGAATAGCATGGTAAAGCCGAAGTGTTAGAATGAAGTGTCCTTTAACTGAGCTCATTGAAGCAGATGAATTTGCATGCTTCTTTTAGGTGGTCCATTAAGCTGCTCTCTGAATTGGTTGTAATTGTTTGACTTTCTAATATCTAATGAAATGATATTATAGCTGTCAGGTTTGCTTTTTGAAAATGCTCTCTGCTGGAGCAAGATCAGATGAGTTCTTTTTAGAAGAGTGCATTCTTGGTTACAAGAAAAGTGTTATAATGTTATTCTTTTTAGTTGTTGGTTAAAGGTTTGTGGTAATTGTTGAGCAGTTTAAAAATTAAAACAATTTACAAAGAGAGGTGACCCTGGCTATTAGTAGTATACAGTTTTGATGTCTCTTGCATGTTTGTTAGTGCTAGCCAATTTTGATTTGTTCAGTACCTCTCTGTTACTCAGTTTGCTGTGTGTAGCACTCAGCAATGATGATACCTACTGTTGGATAAGTGATTACAGTGTGACATTTAGTGTCCGTCTGTGTTTTGACATTTTTCACATTTGCTTGGAAGCCGATTTTGTTTCAGTTTTTAATGGTCACTCTGACTTTAATTTGGCACTGCTTACAAACATCTATATCTCTGTTGCTTCCAGCAGTGCAAGGCATTTAAGTCTTCATAGAGCACATTTCATGAGTTAAGAGTAAGGACAAGCAGGTAAGATAGTTTGAAGTGTATGTCGGTATGAGCAAGTAAAATATGTGTTACTGCATTTAATTATTTCATAGTACTTCGACAGTAATATGATTTAAAAAATTTATATACACACACACACACACACATATATATATATATATATATATATATATATATATATATATATATATATGAGTTTGTCAGGGAGAAAAATGTCAACTTACATATGCATGTTGTGAGCATCATGGCAAAAAATAAATAACCAGAAATGGCTGTGTGTGCTTCTAGTAGTATCCAGGAGTAAATACCCTATTTTCTGAAACAGGTTAACACACCAACATATTTCACAGAAATTTGATATGGCTGTCGGCTATGGGATGTAGTTAATGATTTCAGGTATGAAGATCTATACATCTATATCTTCATGTAATAAGTGTCACTGAGTGCATGTCTTATTTAGGGTAATAAGCATAATTCCAGTGACAAAAAAATTCTGTCTTCTAAGAAATGCATATGATTTGAATGTTGTATGTCTCATCATTTCACTTATAAGTGAATCCTAATTAGACTAGGTCATTTGATTGTGTATGTTTGAATATGTAGGTCAAAATGAAGTTGTGGGTGCAAACATCTCACACGCCAGTGCAGTGGGCTTTCCCACTGCACCCTTTTAAGTAATATATCAGTCTTGAGGTCATGCTCCATAAAGGTGGTGCCTCAACAGATCTTGGAAACTATCGCCCCATAAGCCTGACTAGCTTGGTCTGCAAAGCTATGGAAAGGATCATCATGGACCTCATAAATAAAGATATTGGGGACCTACAGACACTGGATCCTACCCAGTTCGGCTTTGTTAAGGGCAGATCCTGCCTCTTAAACCTGGTTGATTTCTTTGAAACAGTCACCAAGGCCATTGACGAGGGGAAGGTGGTCCACACAGCCTACCTGGACCTCGCAAAAGCCTTCAATACAATACCCCACTCGGGCATTATAGATAAGCTCACCAGCTTAAATATAAACCCTATGTCACTAGATGGATTGCAAACTGGATCAATGACAGAACCCACATGGTTAGAATTGCTGGAGCCATGTCAGACTCCAAACCAGTTACAAGTGGTGTCCCACAAGGCTCAGTCCTGGGACCTCTCTTGTTCGGTATATATTTCTCGGAGGTACAGGCCAACATGGAAGGACTGCGGCTGACCAAGTTCGCAGATGACTGCAAACTGGGCGCCATAATCGACTCTCCAGCCGACACAAGCATCCTCCAAAAGGGCCTCATAGAAACAGACAACTGGTGCCAGAACCATGGCCTCAAGCTAAATGCCAAAAAGTGTATAGTCATCCCCTTTGGCAAAAACAAATTACCACATAGGTGGTAATCCATTAAGTACAGAAGAAGTAATTAGGGACCTGGGGACCCAAGTTGATAGCAATCTCTCATTTGACAACCACGTGGCCAAAGTGGTTAGAAATACATTTTGTATAGCCCACCTAATCATGAAGGGATTCACATCTAGATCAGGGGAGGTCATCGTGCCTCTTTACTCATCCCTCATCAGGCCCAAAATTGAGTACAATGCCCCTTTTGGGATGTACCTTACCAGATACCTGCAGCAACTGTAAAGACCCCAAAAGTATCTCACCAAGAGGATCAAAGGGTTCAAACAGATGCCGTATGCTGCCCGGTTAAAGAAACTCCAGCTCTACTCAGTGGCATACCGCCTGTTCAGAGGCGATCTGTGCCTGATGTATAAAGCCATGTCCAACCCAGAATTAATGGACATGCTGCACCTCAGAAAATCCATATCCCATCGAGCTACGCGCTCGAGAGAATTGAACCTCAGCACTGAAATAAATAGGACATGCTGGAGGGACAGATTCATAACCCAGAGGCTCCCTTCACTCTGGAATAAAATCCCAGTCCAGGTTAGGCAGAGTCCCTCATTGACTCTCTTCAAGAGGAATCTTGATGAGTGGATGGGAGATCGTAGGTTTACCCTGGGTATCACTTCTGTGTCACTGTTAGACAGAGGCACAGTATACTAACCTCGAAAAAGGACATAGCAAAATAAATTTAAAATGGGTGGCGAAAGCCAAACACATTCTGGCTAGGCTTATAAATGCCCTAGGGCAGATAGCCTAGTATGAACCTATGAACCTATGCAGTCTCGGGTCAAGTTAAAGATTCATAGCCGTTAAGTGTGAATTTGCTGAAAAACAAAACTGATGCAGGAATTAAAAATAAAATAATTTACTTATAATATGTTCATGCTTTGCATTCTTCATCCTGATCAGAAGTCATATCCACTCGAAAGGAAACTGAGTATGAAGGCAACATGGCAGTCATTGCTTGGATAACCCTATTTTTGTACCTGAATATAGTGACCACATGTTGTCTTTCTTTGAAAGTTCTTAGTGAAACATTCAGGGAATTATATATTTATTCTCCGCTACAGACTGCATCTAAAGCAGTCATTTTTACCCCTATGATTTAAGTGCAGCACAGTGTTGAAATTTATCCTGCCACATTATTCTATATGCATACTGCAGTCCTCACCCTGAACAGAAGTCATATAACCACCCCAGTGGAATATGTAATGTAAATTGGCAGACTGTTTCATACTTACAAGCCTCCATAAGCTGGATACATGCATAAAGCTTGCTCTCAGGAAGTGTTTGGCTTTTTATAATAAAAATTACTTCAGAAGATGTTTAGGTAGTATATTAGATATTGCATTTACATTGTAATTTCTGGTTTAAATCGCATGTATGCAGCTCCATCTTGAAATCCTATAGCTATTGTGCTCTTTGAGTAGTTTTTTTGGTGGCATATTACATTAATCTATGTGCCATGTATGTGACTAATTTGACGTATGTTTTCATTTCTGTTCTAATGCCATCTCACTTAAGGTAAGTTTTGATTTTTGAATATTTACACCCAGCCAAATCAAAAGGCACAATAACTATTTTTCTTGGAATTTTGCAAACTATACCCTGTGCAGATAAGAAAGCTGTATTTGAGATGTCTTGAGACTGAAGTAATAAAATAAGTATTATGGGATCCTTACAGAATATAGCTGTCATAGCTGTTCCGTAGAGGCAAATTCAATCTTCTATGTTTAGTGGCAGTTGCTTTGCAGCAGTGAATGAAGAAAACAGTAATGTACATTATTTCTCTGAAAATAAAATATAATCAAATACGTACATAAATGAGTGACACTGCAATTTTCTATTACTGGGAGGATGAAGAGGACTGTGGAATCTTGGGATTCATGTACGTTTTTGTGTATGTCTGTGAAATACTGAAACAGCAAACAGTGTAGTGTTGTAGTCTGGGTAGTATTAGAGGTATCTGATGCAGCCCCACAAGCAGTTCTCCTCTTAGTACCCTTGGTGGCATGCCCACGTGAGGCCATAACACTGCATACTTGATCCGCATTTGTTGAGTTCTTTATATTTGGGAATAGTAACAGTTTAGCTTAAAGTATATTCCAAAAGATAATGCTCTATGTCTGTATAATGTCAGCTTTTCATTTTCCTGTAAAGTGACATATATTTGCCTAGGAATGTATTTTACAAGTTTTAAGCAGTCAACAGTAACATTGAGATAATCCTGGCAGTCGGCAATAACATTGAGATAATAATCCTGATGCAGTTACAGCACTTCACATCACTGTATTAGTCAAGTTTCTAAGATTGAGTCTACTACAGTAACATTTCAGAAGAATGCATATGTCTTTAAATCTGAAGTTTATGTTACCATCTCTGGGCAAATAGTAAATTGTTTTCCTAGATTTACTCTTTCCAAATGTTTCAGAAAAAACAGTAGGACACTCAAAATTTCACCCTTCTCGAAGTAGTCATTAAAAAATGTTTTAACTGGCGTCAACATTTACTTATTTATTAACTGATTGAGGAAAATAACATAGAACATGAGTACTCCAGAATTACTCCTACCAAATTGTTTCTCATTCTCAGGTCTTATAACTCCTTATTGGTGTTGCTTATCCCTTACAACTCCTTATCCTGTAAAAGTCTGTGGCAGCATTTTTGCCTTTTAAGGTTCATGCCTGTGATCGGCAGGCGAACTTGAAAATGTGTCATACAAACAACTTGTAGGTTTATCTTTCTGTACAGCCACCAAATCATGTTAATCATGGTTGTTCATGCATACCAAAAAAAAACCTCCCCAACATCACAGTGATGTTCTTCATGTTTCACTGTTGCAGTCATCACCTGTGGGTTATCCCTGCTGTGGTAGCCCTCAGCCGGCCCGAATACCAGAGTCATTGTTTTTCTGCATTGGCTGCTGTCGCTTGCTGCCTGACGTCATGTCATCAGTGCTGTAAAGGAAGGCAGCCAACCCCATTACCCCAGTCTTTCTTGGCCGTGGAGCCCGTAGCAGAAGCAGTTTGCATGTGTGCTGGTTGGTTGCTACCAGAGTTTGAATTACAGCTGAAAACATCTAAAGCTAAGTGTACCCCATTAGGGATTCTTTTTTCTTGCACTAACCGATGTCCAAAAAAGTTAACATTTATCTCGCCTGTGGAAAGCAAATACCACACCTAAACTTCCACTCATACTGCATCACTTGTTTAGTCCCAGACCACGACGTCCCTTGTTGCCAGTTCTGTGCCCTCTTTAACACGAGGACCATTCGTCTTAGATATCTTATTGTAGCCAGGCATTTTCATCTTCCGTCTTCACATTCCGAAGTGGCGTCCATCAGCCAACAATCTGTAGACATTCTGAAAAAACATAAGGATAAGGATAAAGACAGACAACACAAGGCTAAGCCTTCCAACGACTCTACCGCTAAGCAGGTCGTCAGTTCTCCAGAATTCAGTGAGGCACCTTTGCAGCCCTTGATGCCCGATTCGATACCTTCGCAGGCCTCTATTGAGACCTTTTCAGAGTTCGGTATGCCGCAGAAATCTTCTTCGTCTTCTGAGCCTTTGGTTGTCTCTGCCTTGGTTGGGTCCGGAGCTGCGACCCAGGCACCGGCTTCCGAGGAGGTTTTTCGCACTACCGAATCTAGACAAAAACTGACATCTTATCTGACTACCGTTTCTCTCAGACCAATGGATACTCTTAGGCCTAGAGGCAAGGCCACTCCTAGGAAAACTACCTCTAGCCACCATTTTACTCCTGCCTCACCACCCCAAGCTGAAATGCTTAAAATGACGGAGGATGTTATCACCCTTAACAAGGGTAGTCAGACCACAGCTTCCAAAAGAAAGAGACCTTTCTCCTAAAATACTGACATTACAGGATTTTGAGGAGTCTGATTATTCAGATTTTGAAGAGGAACTACAACCTCTGACTGCTTATGAGGTTTCAGATGCAGAGGAATCCATTCCTTCTGCCTCCCCAGCAGAAGATCTTTTCTTTGGGGAAATCCTTCACACCCTCAGGGAACATTTCCACTGGGAATCCCAGGACTTCCCTCAGTCTAAGAAAAGACAGAGAGAGTTTCTAGACCTGCCCCAGCACAGACCCTTGGCCATCCCTCCTATCTTAGAGGTGGTTGATAATGTCTTCCATGAATCCAGTTTAACTCCTGATGCCTTCCCACCTGCTCCCAGAAACCTGACAGGTATTACTGAGTACCGGATTCTCACAAATGCCTGTACAGAAATCCTGCTGCAGACCCAGAGGTTATTACACATGGACCTAAAGGCGCTAAGGCTAGTTCTGCAAAGAATCCTATTCCTTTTGACAAGGACTCCAGAGTTGTGGACAGGTGGGGTAAAAAAAAGTATACATCTCTGCAACCTTGGCTATCAGAGCACTCAACTGTCAGTTAAATGTTAAAATATCAACAACACACTTTGGAACTACTAAAACAAAATATTTCAACCTTTCCTGAATGTGCCAATTCGAAAGAGTTAGCAGATTTTACTGCACTGTACTTGTCAAGTGGCTAAACACTCATTACATTGTGGATATGACACCCTAGAAGCCTCGAGCAGGGCAGCAGTGTCCGAATCTGTCATTAGGAGACATGCATGGTTGTAGGAACAACCTCTCCCTGATCATGTCATATCTAAATTAGTTGATGCACCCTTGGATAAGGACCAGTTGTTTGAAGTAAAAGCAGAAGAGGTGCTGAAAAAGATGGAAGACAAAGCAAAATCTGTGCAAACAGTAAAAGATTTCCTTCAGGTACAACCTCCTAGGTTCAGCAGGAATTTTCCCTCAAAACACTGGTCCTTTCCTGCACCTAACAGACAGGGGCAAGGTAAGCCCCGCAGTGACAGACCACCCAGACTCCTATCCCAGGGACAGCAGAGAACCAAACAGTGGACCACTTCTACTCCAAAGGCAGGAGATCTAAGCCATCCCTCTATGGCAAAAACTGTCAATGACTCCCTCTCCCCCCTCTGCCCTCTTTTCACTCACCAAAAACTAGGAGGAAGGCTGTCCCTCTGCAGAGAAAATTGGCTTTCTGTAACAAAGGACCAATGGGTCTTAAAGATCATTTTTTCAGGGATACAAATTCTCCTTCAACAAACTCCTAATTCCAAGAGGGTACCCAGATTTGCCTCCAAATCATTGGGCAGAGGCATTTTGAAACATTGAAACAAATCCAAACTCTCATATCCCAAGTAGCAGTAGAACCTGTCCCCTCAGATGAAACAGGCAAAGGCTTTAATTCCAGACTATTTATTTTTACCAGAAAAGGGGGTACTTGGTTGCCCCATCCTGGATCTATCCATTTTGAACACCTTCCTGGTGGTCCCCAAATTCAAAATGCTAACCTTGCAGCAGCTGCTGCCTATGCTGACAAAAAATGCCTGGTTACTTACCCTAGATCTAAAAGATGCCTACCTCCGCACCCCCGTAAGGGAATCCTACAGGAAATTCCTTCACTTCAGAGCAGACTCGCAACACTTTCAGTTCTCTGTGCTACCCTTTGGCTTATGTACTGCTCCCAGGGTATTCAGCAAATGCTTAGCCCCGGCCATAGCCTTTTGCAGACAGAAAAATATACAAATTTACCCTTATCTGGACGACTGCCTCATTCAGGCAGATTACAAAGAAAAGCTCCTCAAGGACCTCCTGTTTGTCAAAACCCTCCTAACCTCCTTAGGGTACACCATCAACGAGAAGAAATCAAGGCAGACACCCTCCAGGAAGATCATTTTCTTGGGAGTACTGCTGGACACAGCATCCCAAATGGCCTTCCTATCCACAGAAAATCAGAACTTCCGGACTCTATATTTTACCCAGCTTGCTTCCAGAAGTCACCTCACTGCGAGGAAGTTCCTGCAAGTCTTGGGGTACATGGCATTTTGCATCCTTCTAATTCCTCTGGCCAGGTTTCACATGAGAAAACTTCATTGGGAAATGAAGAACCTTTGGTGTCAGCACTCTCAACCTCTAGAGACCTCTCTACCTCTAATACGCTATGTAAGGGCCAAGTTTTTCTGGTGGGCAGGGGCCTCTGTCTAGAACAAGGGTCTTTCTTTCGCCTTGCAGACCATTACCACTGACTCCTCAGACATAGCTTGGGGCGCTCACCTAAAAGGCAGGTGCACACAAGGTCTTTGGGGTGACCAGCACCTTCTCTTACACATCAACCAGAAGGAAATGATGGCAATACTAAAGGCTCTGACATCCTTCAAACCCCATCTCAGGCCAGGGGTTCTCCTTATCAAAAAAGACAACACCACATTAATGTGGTACATCAATAAACAGGGAGGGACCCAATCTTACCCTCTGTGCAGGCTAGCCATGAACCTCTGGCTGACAACCTCTTCCATGGGACTGTACCTAATAGCCCAGTACCTACCAGGGATCATCAACTCCCTGGCAGACCACTTAAGCAGAAACTTACTGGACCCCCACGAATGGCAGCTCCAGAGAAAAATCTTTCTGCAAATCACTTAGGCTTGGGGGACCCTGGAGGTAGATATCTTTGCTTCGCATCTCAACCATCAGCTGGAAAAATTCTGTACCTGGGAGTATCACCACCTAGCATGGAAGGTGGATGCCTTGACCTTCCCCTGGAACACCCTGTTTGTGTACACATTCCATCCTCATTGCTCCAGATTGGTTCCGACAACATTGGTACCCCTTACTGCGCAACCTGACCTTACAGCCTCCCAGGCAGCTTCCCCTGTTCTCAGACCTCTTAACTCTGGTGGGGGGGATACTGCACCCAGACTTGCAGACTCTGTATATCAGCATGGTTAATACTCTAAAGACTAGCAAGGGGCCCCTGTTAAGCAAATAGATCCTAGACATTATCACAGAGGCCAGAAGGCCCAGAACCAGAAAATCTTATGCTGGAAGATGGAAGAGATTCTGCTCCTAGAGCCAGGCCAGAGGGGGAAATACCTCACAGCCTTCCATCCTGCTTTTCCTGGACTACCTAGTGGCGCTACTTAATAGTGGCCTCTCCTTCTCTTAAAATCCATGCCTCACCCATTTCAGGCCATTTTGATACAGAACAGCCCCTGTTCTCCCATCCTTTGATTAATCAATTTTGTGAGAGGGGCTTCTCATATCAGACCTCCCAGAAGGCCACCCACTCAAGCATGGGACCTGAATTATGTTTTAAAAAAAACTAGCTTTACCACCCTTTGAACATGCTGCTTCAGCAGAACTAGGATACCTCTCCTGGAAGACTGCTTTTTCTCCTAGCTATCACCTCAGCCAGAAGGGTTTAAGAACTTCAGGCACTGATGGCCATTGAGCCCTTCATCTTCTTCCAGGCAGATAGGGTCTTCCTGAGGACTAATCCCTCCTTTATGCCCAAGGTGGTATCTAATGTAACTCTCAACCAGGCCATACATCTACCCACCTTCTTTCCTAACCCTCAAAACAAGGGGGAAAGAATTCTGCACTCACTAGACATGCACAGACAGCTCAGATACTATCTGGATCATACTAAACCCTTCAGGAAAACAGACCAAACTACTTGTCAGCTTTGCCCAAGGGGCAGAGGGGAATCCCATTTCCAAATAAACAATTTCCAAATGGATATCACACTGTATCCATTTCTACTACACATTGCATGGGAACCCCCACCCCACCCCCAAGTCTGTTCGAACCCTTTCTACTAGGGCAGCTTCCACTTCCACAGCATTCCTCAGAGGAGTTCCCATCAGGGACATCCTGGAAGCTGCCACCTGGACTTCTGTCCATACCTTTGCCAAACATTACCACCAACCTCTATTTTCGAAGGCTAGGGCAGGGTTTGCCTCTGTAGTTCTTGCTAACCCATTCCTAGGTCTCTTACTAATCCTACCACCCCTTTCCTCAGCTTTGGGAATCCTCCCACAGGTGATGACTGCAACAGTGAATACACTCGTATATCTACATTTATGGTAAGTGTACACAACTGTACTATCTCTGTGAGTCACAGATACTAGATTAGTTATGCAAAAAGATTTGTAACATGGCCTATCTAATTGTTTGAACCACCTCAGTCAATACACATGATCCATTGTTGGATTGAATCCTGAAAACACTTGTTGGAACTACTGTTCAGCTCAACACAGAGGCTAGGTTCAGGCTCTTAGCTAATGTACTGTAGTAGGAATAAATAATCATTGCCTTCTGTTACATCTTTAATGTACAAGCTAGAATCTTGGAGTGTGGAGTAGTGCTTTCTCATGCAGTACTATGTTGTTGCAGTAGCAAAGACAGTTTTTAGAACCAGCTTTTTAGTTTTATTGTGAGGTTTGTTTGTAATGGAGAACAAAGGAATATTTCCCTGCTTGCAGAATTGTTGGTTCATAGGTTGGTACTAGGCTATCGGCCCTAGGGCTTATACAAGCCTAGCCATAACAATTCCCTGGTTATTTCTTCCCACAATATTTACTTCTCTGGACACCTGTCTAGCAGGGCGACTGACATGATCCCTGGGGTGAATTTCCTATCTCCCATCCAATCATCAAGGTTCCTTTTGAAGAGGGCCAAGGAGGCGCTCTGCTTGATATGTATGGGAAGTAAGAAAAATAACACTTGTCACAAATGTTCTGCTAGATTCTTTTCCAAAGTTGTGTTTAATGCACCATTTCTTCAAGCAACACAATTGTAGTATTCTTGAGCACGCAGGGTTTTCTCGACATGCAGTACATGCATATCATTCTTTCCCTTTCTAGACTCTTTATCATACAGGCAGGGTTAACTACATTAGTTTCTATTTTTACAAAACGGTAGCTTTTATCCCCTTTTTAGGTTTCAGGGCACAATCCAGACTGCCTTTGTCCTTCAGACTTAACTTCCAAAAGACTCCTCTTCAGAACCCTCTCTAGGCCAAGAAGTCGGGAATCTGATTCTTTGGAGGTAGTGGTTATGACGTGCCACAACAAGCACCAGCTGCTCATTAGTTCTCTGTGGTTTGCCTGCCTGCTGCATCTTTCACAGGAACTTTGCTGTTCCTTTCCATGATAGCCCTTTTTTAGAGGTACCCCTAACTAGTATTCAGGCAGCCAATATATGACCAATCCAAGTAGTATGCCTCTTAGGCTCAGCAGTCATGATGCCACGAATATAACACATTTTAATATTTCAGGGATACCCAACAAGAGCCAGCATTAGGCAGCAAACTCTCAGTTTTAGGGGAGTATACTAATGAAAGTTCTTTGTTTGGATCATATAGAATGTGAGCAGGAAGTTGCATGCCTGCTTGTGTTTATATAAATCTAAAAAGACCACAGCTGACATTGTGCACAAATTTGAAGAATCATCATAAACAGATCCAGTAGACCACAGAATGACCTTAAAATGCCAAAGCACTCGGAGCCTGTTTTCCAAGGGAAAGCACTAAGAGTCGTGATCAAATGTTGGACCACTTCTTTCCATCATTGCAGGAAGTGGTCTCTGAAAGGTTCTTCCTCCATACACTATCTTGAGAAAGGATTGCATTGGATTACTTAGATCATCTATATATAGTAGAGTCATAAGAACTTTACAAATGCCCCTCATTCTTCAACCTTTCCTTGTTTATGAGGGTCCTGGAATTGCATCTTCCCTTATTTTTGCAAGAAATAGGAACATTTCGTGTGCTTTCTAATTCATTAAGGATTTCTTGTAAGGGTTGGACTGCGTCCACCAGATCTTGTGCCTGGCTGCCTTTTTTACACTTATCCTCTGTAGTTCTGTTTCATATTTGATTATTTTTGAACACAACCATAAATGAGAAAGGTGACCACCACCACCCCCGACACACACACACACACACACACACACACACACACACACACACACACACACACACACACACACACTTCAGTTCTTTACCAATGTACTTTATGAAACAGAACTTATTAGCAGTTGGATGTTTTATTTAAAAACTTCAGAATGTTGTCACTGTTTTTCCATTTTTGGAGGTTCTAAAAGGTTGTTGTCTTTGTGTCCATGTGTTGTCATAAGTCCTCCTCCATGGTGTAGGTTGATGAAGTTCAGACAGTGGTCTAGAGTACCCAGGATTGATTAATGGCTTGGGCTGTGGAGGAGCCAGCAGGGTATGATAGGTGCGAACTGCAGACAGATCATCCATAACAGGATGGGAGGAATGATCCCGTCTACTTTAATGCTATCACCTGTTGTGGAGGAGGTGCAGGGTATGCAGCATATGGGGTGGATACTTTGATTGGCTCTGTCAAGCCACATATTTATGGTAGCCTTCATGGGGCATTTTGGAGGGCTTGCCCTCCCATAGGGGGAGTGATAGGAGGCCATTTTCTGGACTAGAGTGCACATCAGCTACCAGGGAGCCGCTAGAGAGACAGTATAAAAAAATTTGATGGCTACATGGATCACGACCTCCTACGATCATCTCTATGTCCCACAGAGGGGGATCAAATGGGATAACTTTAACTGTGTGAGGGCTGATGGTTGTCGGGCAACAGGAAGAGAAAAGAGTAAAGCAAAAGAATATAGTCTCAAAAAATTTACACTTGGTAAGTGCTCTTTGTGGGCCTCACTACAGGCTAAGCACCTTCTGTTAATGTAATGCTTGCCAAGCAGTCTAGGATTGCCTTCAGAAAGAAAAGTAGAACCTGTAAGACAAGTGTGCTACAGCAGATCAAAAGGAAGAGTAAAACCCTAAGGGTAAGCATACTTCAGAAGATAGGAGCACAGTGACAAAGTTATTGTTGGAATATTATAAAAAAGTGCAAGAAGCAACACATACTGAGAGCAAGATCAGTTTCTATCCGAATAGAAGCCTCTAACTGATTTATCAGTGAAGATCCATCATGCAAGTATTTGTTCATTACTTTATCGAAGAAGGTCATTACAGTTCCTTTGATGTCTTACCTGACAATAGAGTAGTCACCCCCCCCCCCAAGAAGTTGAAACATTTCCATGGACCACGGCTTCCCATCAGAAGTGTAAGACCTGGTGTTATGAGTTCTGACACTTCGAAAATTAAACTGTTATTCCTGAAAAGAACAGTGAGTTCCAAAATCTGCTGGTACATACTCAAGGTGTAAATGTATGGGGAATTTGTGGGTAGTATTTAGAGCATGTCACTCAATTATGCAAGTGATATCTGTGAAGGCATCCCTTCCCTCCCTAAAACCAGTGCTTCCATGCAGTCTCTGGCATTCTGCCATGGGAATGTGTTCCCCCATTCCCTCTCCAGGAGAGAGAGTGGAGCTGGCTGAGCCGCATCATTCCACCCTTTCCCAGCTGTAAATCCAACAAGTGTTTAAGCTGTTAATCTCTGATCGCCTGAGTCTTAGAGCTTTTATCCCTCAGGACCTACAGAGCTGGCCTGATTTTCTAAATTGAAAGGGCTCTAGTAGAAAGGAAAAATAAGCTCATATTGAAAAGATTATTACCTTCCTCATTTGGAGAAGCAGTATCTGGGGCTCAGTCCCCCAGACAAAAAACGAGAAGTTAAGGCTTTGTCTCCAAGGCCTTCTACCTCATCTACCTCGTTTTCGGAGCCGTCTAGGAAAAGACCTAAATTGGATCTAAAAAGATCCCAAAGCTCTCCACCCTCAGATCCAAGGAGGATCTGACCATCTCGGATCTGACAAAAAAGCAATCCAATCCAAATGTTTCTAGTTCTCCCCAGGACCAGATATTCACCGTCCATTGATCTTGTTCCTTCTAGGGTGCCTTCACCCTTTTTGGAATGATACCTGCCCAAGTCTCTTTCTCTTGCCTCGACTCATTCGTCCAGAAGTCTGACGGAGGAAGATATGAAAAGAATGATGCGGAAGTTGGTCTCTGCACAGATTCAGAAGGGTGTCTTGCCGGTTTCTACCCCCTCTGGTGAGGAGGCCCATCCTTCAACTACCCCCCACTTCACCCACCTACTCTGATCCCTTCGGTTGTGTCAGAGTCCTTGGATCCGATCCTTCCGGGTCCATCTGGCTCAGATCCAAAGATAACATTATCTTCGGATCCAGAGCTTACTCTTGAGTGCTCTGGTTCAGATTTCTTTGGATGTGAATGACTCTTGGAGCTGAAGCTTCCCTGTCAGATCTCTGGTGTTGGAGTCGACTCCAAAGTTGTTGGAGCCCTCTCTGTCCCTGGGAGCTTTGGCACTGGATAGCTCAGCTCTGGCTTCCTCCTGTAGAAGATTGCCTTCAGAGTGGGGGAAGGACAATGGTCCAGACGTTTGCCTTCTCTGCTCCGGGGTCTTCTCTCTCTCCAGGATAATCAGCCTTTGAGGTTATGAAGAGGGTGCCCTCTGCTCAACAGAACAGATGGCTCTAACCCTCTTGGATCCTCAACCTTCTACCATGGTGTCTCTGCACTTAGAGCCCATCATTCTTTATCACAGGGAACAGCCAGCCAGAGATCACCAGGCTTCCCAGCAGGGTATTAAAGTTCCTTGCGATACCTCCCAAGAACATCCCACTGAGGAGATCCCTATGAAGCAGTGCAAAAGGAAGCTCTTTGTCTCTCCACAAGAAGTCACGGAGGATGTGGACTTTGATGAAAGTGAAGGGGCCCCACAGTCACCTCCAGGTGTTATGTCATTTGGAGACATCATTGAGATCCTAAAACAGGTAGTTGGACCCCCAGCAATCCTTCATCTGTGGAGTCAGTATTCCTGGAGGCTTTCGGTACTGGCTTGTCTACCTCCTGGGTTACTCTGCCTGTCGATGAACTTGTTAATTTTTAGTCTCTTGGTAGGTATGGAAGAAACCTGACACAACCCATACCCAGAAGACCGAACAAGATTCTCGCACCACCTTTGGGGAAAGAGTTTTGGCCTAAAGGGGTGCCCATTGATGCCATGGTTGGTGGTACTGGCCATCAGAAAGGAACTTGCTGAACAGAGTTCCACTGTTCATCCCCCTAACAGGGAGTCTAGGGCGATGTATAAGTTTGGGAAGCATGTCTATGCTTCAGCCACCTTCACTCTAACTTTGCTGAATTATCTGGCACATTTTACTAGGTTACAGGAGATTTGATCAAGGAACTTTCAGATATCTTCTGAGAATCCAGTTCTGCAGAGGTCCAGTCATCCATGTCTTCTCAGTTGCCTACTTTACAATCTATTTCACATTAATTCATGGTACTTATCTCTCATGTAGGCGAAGGAACCTCAAGGGTAGCGGGTTCAGGCATTTCTATCAGGAGATATGCCTGGATGCGCTTGTGTGATTTTTTTGAAGCCTTTCAAGTCTTCCTTCATCAATGCACCCTTTGATGGCACTTCCTTGTTCAGCCCTACAGTGATAGAAACTTTATCCAGGTGTGAGAAGGATGGAAAGACCCTTTCTGCAGTGTGCGTATGTTTTTCGACCCTTCCAAGATCGTTTTCAAGAAATCAACAAGGTGGTCGAAAGATGTGATTCAGGAAATCCCAGGGTCCTTTCCTGGACACATGTGGAGGAAGTTCTCCCAAGCGCAGTGGGGGAAAGTCTAATAGTCAACACACACACACACACACACACACACACACACCCGTGGCAGAGGAGGCCCACAAAACCAGGGGTTAGGCGAGTCTTTCCTGGACAGACCCTACCAGCAGTCTCAAAAGGAAGCGTGATTGCCCACCTGTGGAGGCAATCTTGGTTCGATTATCCCTGCACCAGAGAGTTTGGCATACTTCGGTGCAGAGGATTATATCCAGAGGCTGTATATGGTAGAATCTCATAACAGACTCTGTTATAATGGAGTCTTGACTACAATGGAGAAGGTCCGCAGGTCCCGGCTGCACACTCCCATAACTGTGAAGAAAAGGCAAACTCGCTTGTAAGGGAATTTCACTTACACCAAACTGCTGATAGGTTCGTCTTATTCAGTTATAGTGGAATATGCATGCTTATCATTTAAATTGGGTGAGATGGTGGAAAAGTCGGCTGTTCGAAGAGGCATTCAATAACTCTAGAGTTAAAATGTAAAATTGTCTTGTTAATAGAAAATAAAAACAAAACACAGGCTGACGTCATAGGCGAGTATGGTCTTAGTAATTCGACATTTAGTGATATTTGGATTAGCCATGGGAAATACAAATCCTCTGGGCAATTTGCCGACAGTAGGAAGCAAATGTGGAAGACTACATATGACGGCAATGAAGATGCTCTTTACCTGTGGTTAAAGCAAGCACATTCAGTCAGTGCACTTGTGTCTGCTGCAGTATTAAAAGAGAAGGTGGCTAATTTTGCCCATGAACTTGGCCATGGCGAGTTTAACTGCAGTGATGGCTGGGTGGATCAGTTTACGAAATGCTGAGCTGTTAATTTCTACATTCTGAGTGGAGAATTGGGGTGTGTACCACAAGAACTGGCCAAGGACTGGCTGCATAGTTGCAGTATTATAAGTGTAATATCTTAAGTGCAGATGAAACAGATTTGTTCTTAAAGCTGCTGCCGGACTGCACAATGACATTCAAAGGAGATACTTGCCATGGCAGCAAAAGAAGTAAAGAGCATCTTACTTTCTTTACTGTGAATATGGATGGATCTGAAAAGCTGCCATTGTTAGTCATCAGTAAGTCTGCCAACCCACAATGTTTCAAGGGTGTGAAGTCAGTGCTAGTGCAGTACAGAAGCAACTACAAAGCATGGATGATTGGCAATCTGTTCAGCGAGTGGCTGATGGGATTGGATAGAAAATCTGTCAAGGAAAAACTGCATGTACTAAATCTGTCAAGGAAAAACTGCATGTACCGGTGATCCTTGATAACTGTAGCGCACATGATCTAGGTGTTTCTCAGCAACTTAAAGCAATACAGCTGGAGTTTCTGCCACTCAGCTGTACCTGCCAGCTTCAGCCATGTGATGTGGGTGTTACCCAGAACTTTATTAAGGTCTGTACAGAAAGCAACTTTTGGGAAAACTTTTGGTCATTGAGAACAGTTATCTGGACAGTTTTGCAGTTGATGTACTCCAGAGTCTGCATTGGGCACATTCCATTTGGGAGAATTAAAGAACGGCTACTGCAGTCAGCAATTGTTTTAAGAAGGCGAGATTTGTCAGAAATGTTCAGATCACAAATGATCATCCAGAACCATCCAACTCTTACAGCTGCCCCTGACTGTGGCAACTTTTTTAAACGACTGATAGAACTCCACTTCCTGGACCAGAATACGTCGTCAGAAGAATTTCTTGTAGTTGATGAGCAGGTCCAGATAGAGTCTGTACTGTCTGAGCAAGACATTGTAGCAGAAGTTAAGGTGAAGTCTGCAGGTGTCAGTTGTGCTCAAAGGGCTGACAAAGTCCAGTGATGATGAGGTTCCAGTGACATCTCCACCATCAACACATGAAGAAAACATGGCGCTGACAATGTTTCAATGTTATGCTGAACATAATGCCAGTGTCCCAGCTGAGTCAGATGTCCTGATGACTTGCATTGGCAAATTAGATCCATATGTGGCTAAATTAGCAGAACAAAATGCAGTGCAGAAAAAAAAAAAAAACTGATTACTTTATCAGTAGTACATACATGTAAAAATATTATAGCCTGATAACACCTAATGGGTAATTGCAGTGTAAGGTGAAATAAAGTAACAAGTGCAAGATTTTTGTTGACTGAGTGATTACTTTGCTTATCAGTGATACATTACAGTACAGTACATGTAAACAATTTTATACAGTAGCATCAACTTAGCGACATCCACAGTTTTTTGACAATTGTGGACCCCTCCCCCTGTCCACACTGGCCCTCCCCTTCTCCCCTCTGTGTGGATGTCATAAATGGATGCCCCCATTGACTTAATGTACACGCTCGGGTGCAGCATCATGGCAAGGAGCCCTGTAGGTATTTCTTTGTGCGTGGCAAGACCACCTCTGGATGTAGTGGACGTTAGATATAATGGACTACTTTGCCAGGTCCCTTGAAGTCTGTTATAGTGAGATTCCACTTGAATACCTTTTCCCTTCTGCCTCCACTCTCAAGAAGAATTCCTGATGTTCCACCCAGTCAAAGTGAAGATGCAACAATTCAAATACAAAAGCTGCTAGAAAAAGAGAGTCATCCAAGAGGGTTCCACCAGAACCAGTATAATCCGGAACTTACTCAAGGTTCTTTTTAGTGCCAAAAAAAAGGGGACTGGAGACCAAGTCTGGATTTCAGCATTTTGAACATGTCTGTTTGACATACCAAGTAGTGGATGGTCATGGTTCAGTCCATTCTCCCTTTCCTGGGCAAGGATGACTAGATATGCTCAGTAGACCTTCAGGATACATGGCGTCACATAAAGATGAACAGACAGTCCAGAAGGCATTTAGTCACTACCAGTTAAGAGCTCTGTCTTTTGGTCTTACCACAGCCCCCAGGGTGTTCACCAAATGCATGGCAGTAGTAGCAGCTCACTTGAGACTGCAGGGACTCCGGATGTTTCCATGTCTAGATGACTGGCTCATTACTGCCTCAACCGTGCATCAGTTGTTAAGGGCAAGATGTCTGGTTCTCCAGACTTATTCTCATCTGAGAATGACCATAAGCTACAAGTCTCAGCTAGAACCAACTCAAAATTTGGAATTCATAGGGCATTTTTCAACACAGTCAATGATTGCCTCACTGTACTCCTCATGAGTACAGAATATCAGATCACAGGTCAGAAAAATAATCTGCAGTATCAAGATTTCACCCCGCTTGGTCTTTCAAGTTGTAGGATCAATGTCAGCAGCAATAGCCTTAGTACCTTTAGCCAGATTTTATATGAGGATTCTCCAGTGGATGCTAGCAAAACAATGGTCGATACTTTACCAGTCCATGTCAACTCTGATACGAGTCACTCAAACATGCAAAAGAGATCTCAGGTGGTGGATTCAATCAGATAGAGTTCTACAAGGCCATCCGTTCATTCTCCCTCTGCCTAAGGCCATAGTGACCATGGACGCTTCCCATTTGAGTTGAGCACTTTCTGGGGAAAACGAGATGCATGGTCCCCCGAAGAGGCCAACTTGCATATCAATGTCTTAGAGATGAGAGCAGTGCTTTTAGGGTTGCAGGCTTTTCAGGATGCTCTCCCTTCAGGGATGATTGAGATTCATATGGAGAATGTGTCAGTAGTTTGATACATAAACAAGGAGGGACCAGATCGTACCCTTTGTGTTGAGAAGTGGCACTGGGCAGTCTCATCCAACCATTTTCTCATAGCACTGCACATTACAGGGAAGTCCAGTGTGATAGCAAACAAACTGAGCCAGTACATTCTTCTATCTCACGAGTGGTCTCAACAGGTAAGTGACAGATGATTTTTCGTTGATGTGGCCATTCTTGCTGCAATCTTTTTGCTTCTCCCCTAAACTGAGAATTCAGCAGCTATTTTGCTCTAATACCCCCACAGGGGGAATCACCAAGGGATGCTTTGCTTCACAACTGGCTCCCTGGTCTACTTTATGCCTGACCACCAATCCCATTAATTCCAAAATTTCTACAGAAAGCTGCCAGGTTGAAGTTTCTCTCCCTTCCTTTAGCCTCACTTGATCCATCAGTCATCGATTCTGGATCTGCCTGCAGACCTCCTGTCTCACCTGACTGGCATGATCCATCCAGATAACTCCAACTTCAGCCTGACAGCCTGGTTTCTCTAATTCTGTTGATAGCTAGACAACAAATACTCTCTTCCCCTATCCAACATATACTTTTATCTTCCCACAAATCTTCAACAGGAAAATTCTATACATGTAAATGGAAAAGATTTGTTTACTGGGCACAGCAAAATCGTTTTGAACCTTTTTCAGCTCTGATATATAACATACTCAGGTTTTTAGCTTTACTTTTTAAAGAAGGGGCTAGTTCCTCAACCAATAAAGTTCAGTTATTAGTAATGTCAAATTTTCACATTGGATTTGAAGGTTTTTCAATAGCGTCTCATAAATTATGCAGAGCTTTCCTGTGAGGCACTCTTCTGTTGAAACCCCCTTTTAAGGATCATACCCCTCCATGGGACATCAAATTGGTACTGCATGAACTCATACATTCCCCCTGTGAACTAGCAGCTAAATGTGAGCGTTAAATCTATTACTTGGAAAACTGTTTTTAATAGTAGTCATTACCTCTGCTAAATGAATTTCAGAAATTCTTACCTTGTCTTTGTAGCCTTCATACTTGATCTTTCACAAGGATAGAGTGAAACTGCGAACTAATGTCTCCTTCCTTCCAAAGGTGGTGTCAGAATCTAATAAAATTCAATCCATTAATTTACCAGTATTCTTTCCTAATTTTGCAAACAAGAGTGTGACTACATGTTACATTTATTGGATGTTCACAGACCATTACGTATTTACCTGCATAGAACAAAAGAAATCAGAAAAACAGACCTATTGTTTACTTTACAGAATTGAAATTGGGTTAACCAGTTTCAAAAGTAATTTTAACCAGATGGCTAGCTGATTGTGTTTCATTTATCTATAACAAATTGGGTATTACCTTACCACAACCGGTACAAGCTCATTCAGCTAGGTCCATGGCAGCTTCTGCAGTCTTTCTATCCATAGCATCCATGGATGACATATCTGCAGCAGCTTGTGCTACTCCCCACACCTTTATTACTCATTACAAATTGGATCTGATCTCCAGGGGTAATAGCATCATTTGGTTCTGCTGTTCTCTGGAATATCCTTCCTTAGAGTCCACCTGGGACTGCAGGTAACTTGGGACTCTGTCCCATCAGTTGAGGATAGAATGAAAATTGACAGCATCAGGTAAAGAAGTTATGTGCTCACAGTAACACTGCATTTGTGTTATCCATTTTCATTCTTCCTCAACTTCCCACCTACCAACCCCCATCCCTTCTGTTCTCAAACTTTTGGACAAATGAGTGATTAGAGGGATGTCATTGTCCTTTATATTGAGCCCCAGATATATTTTTTTCCTTTATTGGGCACATGCAGTTTTACGTCTCCTATATTTATGCATGCTTAAACACATTCTCTTTTCTGGTAAAATCAACAAACAAGTTCTGAGGTACCTTAGGGCTGGTGCATTGTGGGTAAAGGAGAAGTTCAAGAGCCTTTTGGTTACCAAAAGCTTTAGTAACAGCCAAGTCGGATCCAAGGATTGGATCTGAACCCATGAGTTGAAGAACAAAAATGGTCAAAACAGATGCAACATTATGGTGAGTACATAACTTTTTTTTTTGCACTCTGTTGACTTTAATTTGTATCAGTTATGAAATGTGGTTGTCTAAAATATTAAAAAAAGAAAAGAAAGTAACCTTTGAAGAAAATATATAAAGATTAGCTTTTTCTTTTCAGATCTGATATAGTCTCTTGGGAGACGAAAGTGCTAATATTTACATGCTTTCAAGTATTCTGATTCTGTCTGGCTCCAAATAAAGGTTTATGTTGGAATTAAATACGAGACTGCTGTGAGTTTTTTCTTTTGTACAGGTTTTCCTTTTTTTAATTTTTGGCCCACAAGTCACTGTGATCAGTATGAGCACCATATTTTAACCAGTGGGGTCACTTGAGTAAGCTTTGTTTTTAAATTTGTCGTCTAGAATATGGGATACGAGATGAAACAGCTTTTTATGAAACAAGGTGGCAAACCATCAGCACCTTCCTTCCTGTTCTTAGCATGTTGTAATCTGGAAGTCAGATTTGTTTGAGTCATTGGTGAAACATTTCTTGGGATATCTTTGGCAGTTGCAGTGTTGAAAAGTTTCAGTCTGTTGCCATTCTGTTAGCAAGATTTAAGTGGATCTTCATCCATGTTCTTGTATATAGAACCAAGGTTGGATTAACATCGTCAGAGATCAGAATAATTGATATATTAGACAATAAGTGAAAAACATAACATAATGTGTTAGCTTTACTTTTTAAATGCTTCTTTACCTAGCATTTACCAGTCTGACTAAATATATCCGAACTGTATCACTAAACTTGTTTGTACAATATGTGTTGAAGTGCCTTTAAGTGTAACCCAGTGTGTGGTTCCCAATAAGATTTACTTTGTTTCACTCCTTGGACTCATTGGATATATGAAATCTTGATGGGTTAGGGCATTGCAACTCCTAAACTTTGGCCATTTTTTAAAGGACTGTTCATAAACTGCCAGCTGTTTTGACTATATTTGCTGTTTACATGCAAAAGCCTTTATTTCCAAAATGGTTTAAAGCACCGTTACATGGGGGTCCTACTCTCAAAGGCAAAGGAACAACTGTTTATGGAATTTTAATTAAAAAATGTAATTTTTGTGTCTCAATGTATAAAAATGTGATCACTTTTTAATAGAAATACTTTGTCAATCCTGAAAACAGTGTTACATGTCTTTATAACATTTGTTTTACTGTGACGAGAACTGAAAGCTGCACATTAATTTTCAACTGTTTTGCAGATCTTGAACTTTGTAAAATTCAAGGGGTCATTGTGGCTTGAATTTCACACTGATTTCAAGTTACAGTCTGTGTCTACGTCTTTGATGTTCTTAAGAAATGTTCAGAAAAAGGTCCCTGTTTAGTGCCACTTTTATTATGATTTGCACTACCTAATATATTTTAGGAAAAACAGGCAACAACATTTCAAAAAGGTGTGCTTGTCAAAACAAGTACAATATGAATATTCTGTTATAACATAAAATGACAGAAAATGTCAGTTTTTTGAGAAGAGTATTTTTGATTCTCAATTCATAAAAACACACTAATGACATGATTCAGAATAGAAGCTTATGACAAGAGAAATAACCAGAGGCACTATAGTGGTATTAGACATATTTTGGAAATTTTATGAAAATTTTGTTTGAAACATCAGAATGAGGAGACTACAGACTGCACACATGGAAATATTTACATATGAATTAATTAATCATGCCAAGATTAGAGGAAGTTGAGGCTCAGTAGATAATAGCTAAGATAAGAAGAGATGAACTAAAAACTGACATATCAAGTAGCGTGGAGATATCCAGGAGAAGATAGTATTTCCAGTGAAAATTTGAAAGTTAAGAGGGAAGAAAGTGGTAAAGATGAGGAGGGTTCTGTTTAACAATATTTGGGGGGGCAGCATCTTGAAAGGAAACTGTCGTAGCTGTATTATCCAAGGACGATCCCACTTTATGTAGGCCCTTTTTAATTTTAAACCAATATTAATAAGTGTTTTGTCTATACTAGCGATGAGAATGGGAAGGGCGTTGCCAACATTGATCTAGATCTTTGTGTTTTTTTGAAGGTGAGGCAAACATTTGACAACATTAATAGAATAATGATGAACCAATCAGAAGCAGAGCCTAAGAAAAGTGAGCTGCTGTTGATGGGTATTGATGCAGAGAAAGCATAGAGTAGAGTCGGCTGGGATTTTATGAGCAAGGGAATGGTAACATTTGCAATCCCCGATAGAATAATAGGGTTAATAAGGAGGATATGGGAAGGGTCAGAGATAAGAATTAAGGTTGGTAGATTGCTCTGCAACAGTCTGTATTTGAACAGAGAGGACTCAGGCAAGGATGTCCTTTTCCACCTATGTTGTTTGCTTTATATTTAGAGCTTTAAGCAAAAAAAATAAGGGATTCACAAATTCAAGGATATAACTGGTATGGCAATCCAGGAAGATTACCTTTCTTTGCAGATATTATTTTGTGCTTAAGAAATCTAAATAAATTTGGTGTTGTGGATTATTTTAAGTTGATTTAAGCTCTTTTTTGGGATATAAACTAACTGGAGAAAAAAAGGGTTATGATAAACTGTGTACCTATGCATGAACTGGTTCAGCAGTGTCCATATATATAGGAACATGATGAAGTATTTAAAATGATTGATCTGATATTGTTGATCCTCGTTCATTCCTTACGTGTGGGTATCGGTTCCAACCTCGGAAATGAGCCAGCCATCTTCCAAGCTCGCGTCAGCTACAAACTCTCGAGCTAAAACTCTTACCCAGAATTCCCCTCTCCCTGTTACCCCAGATTTCGTTTGCCCGCATCGCCATTCAGTCGTGTCAAGCTACTTCTCTTGAGCTAAGTACAATATTTTTCGTCATACTAAATTCTAAAACAACCTTTTCTCTCAGAAAAGGTATTAGATAGTTTTCTCTTAACCTTATCGCATTTAGCGACTATCCTTTCTTGAATCCTTTAATTTCCTTTCTTCCTCTTTACCGAGAGGTAATTTCTTTTTTACCATCGTTGGTAAACCCCGTTTCCTTCTTACCTTCAGGTAATTCTTGTACCATTGCTGGTATTTTTTCTGTTTTTTCCTTCTTTCTTTCTAACATGGCAAATAAAAAAGGTAGTCCAGGATTTAAAAGATGTTCAGACTGTGGCCATAAATTACCTACTTCAGATGCACATTCCCTGTGTGTCTATTGCTTGGGTGTGCCTCATTTAACAGTTGACCCGCCCTGCGGGATTTAACAGGACGTTGATTGAGAGAAAAATTAAATTGATATTGAAGGGGCTACTTAAATCTCCTTTTTTCAGAGGCTATTTCTGGGTCGGAGGCTTCAACCCCTCCAAGATCCCATAAGAAAAAGAGTGATGAACATATAAAGGCCAAGTCTCTTCCTTCGTCCCCTGCTGGGGACTCCCACGAACCGAGACCCAAGAAAGCTAAGCTTTCCACTTCGGATTTGACTTCTTCGGCTCCAGCGCTTTCTGTACGTAGACCTTCGGCGCCGACTACTGTGCCCTTTACCATATCGGTACCTAGGGGCTCCTCGGTTCAGACTTCTTTACCGGCAACGGCTGCCCAGTTGATGCAGACTGTTATGAAGTTGATGGATTTTTCAACACCAATTGCCCTTTCAGCTCCGACAACTTACCCGGCACCTACCCTCAGCACAGACAATTCAGTTATCTGCACCGATATTTTCGGTTCCAGCCTTCGCGCCGGCAATCACTTAGGTACCGACCTTATCGTCAGTGCAGACCATGTCTTTGGCACCAATGATTTCCTAGGTGCAGACACCTGTAGTTCAGTCCTTTACAGCCCCATTGTTTTCAGTGCAGACCCATGTGGCGGCCACCGAGATTGCTCCATCTTTGGAGAGACCTGACTCCCCCCTCAGCTGTGTCCGTGAAATCCACTAGAAGCCTCTCTGAACACAACATCTTGTGGATCAAGTGCTTTTGGCCAGAGGTATCCCGCCCCCCAGGACCTATCCTTCCTTGGGTGGTGATCACCCTTTGCCAAAGACCCCTACTTATTCTCCTAACTTCATTGCCTTTGAAGCCCCTTGATATAGCACAGTCTTCCCCCTCTACGGTTCCCTTTATTGACCTCACTAAGGAGCCGCAGTTGACTTCGTGGCAGGAGAGTTTTGCTACGACCCAGGATGTCAGCTGTGGCGTACATAATTTGGTGTTTCACAGCCATCCAGGGACTAAGAGTCCGGCAGGCTGAGCCACTTAGGAGAGGGGTGAACCCTGTCCTGGACACTCACCCCTCTTCAGGTGGACCGTCCTTCCAGCTAATGGAGAAGGTTCTGGCGTCAACTGGCGATCCTGTGCTTTCACTCTCCCCGCCCTCCTCTGGACCGCTCTGTACGCAAGTCACTCCTGGTGGACACCGGGCACAAGGGCCTCAGGATATACTCCCACAGGAAACCCCTTTTGCGCTGTCTTCCCCAGCTTCTCCCTCTGAGGAAGTTCATCAAAAAAGCTCGTGCAAGAGGAAGCACATGGACTCCACAGAGGAGTCCCTTACTGAAGACACAGACTTTGATGATGGGGAAGGGTCCCCTCGCTCACCCTCTGAGGTATCCTTTGGTGATATTCTTGAAATTCTTAAGGTGACTGGCAACCCTCAAACCCGACCTCTGAAGAGTCTGTGTTCCTGCAGGCCTTTCACGCCCGGCCCCCTACCTCCTGGGTTACTCCACTTGCCGACTAACTGGTCCGGCTCGTCATGCAGCATGCGTGGAAGTCTCCTAACACCGTTGAGGCCATTCCCCAGAGGCCAGATATAATTTTGCCCCCTCCTGCTACTGACCCTCATTGGTCCAAAGGTCTTCCTGTAGATGCTTTGGTGGTGGCGGCCACAGCTAAGAAGGACCTGGTGGAAGAAGAAAGCCAGACTGTCCAGCCACCCAGCAAAGAGTCCCGGGCTCTGGACAGAATAGGGAAGCGCAGTTTTGCATCAGCGACCTTTGCATTCAGGTCTCTGAACTATATGGCACACTTAACCAGGCTTCAAACAGATTTAATTTCTGAGCTCCCTGAAACTTTGGTTGGTGCCGTGTCTGATGAGGTCCATGACAAAGTGACCCCTCAACTAACCACCATTGAATCGATATCTCACGCATCAGAAGGAGCAGCTAGAGTGGCGAGTTCAGGCATTGTTCTGAGACACGCCTGGATGCGCTTGTGTAATTTCGCAGAACCCTTCAAGGCTTCCTTTCTCAACGCTCCCATCGAAGCCTCTTCATTGTTTGGACCCAAGGTTAAAAGCGCACTGGCCAGATGTGAACAGGACGGTAAGACCCTTTCTGCCGTGGGTGTCCATTATTCTTCCCCTCAACGGGCTTTCTCCAGAAACCAGAAGAGTGGGAAGATATGGTACAATAAGACCCAGAGTCCTTTCCGTGACACACAGGCCGAGTTCTCCCCTAGAGGCAGTGGGAGAAACTCACAGGGAAGACTCCCTTTTCGGAGCAGAGGGGGTCCGCGTAACCAGGGTTCTAGGGACTCTTTCTCTGG